>NC_081414.1:466467663-467067663 GCF_030272615.1 Cryptomeria japonica
ATGTGCTTGGTTTTGGGATGCATCACTAGATTCTTGGAACATTTAAGTCTAAGGTCAGACAGAGGTGGTGATAATTTTTGGTTTTGGGATGCATCACTGGAACATAGTTGTCATAATTTCTTTACTTGATGTTTTTCCATGCACAATAGGTTCAGGGTTTGTATATAGGTTAGATTAGGGTTTGGTAAATATTCTGATGTTTTTTGATTGGTCTGTTATTCCAGAGACCTGGATTCTTGCTTTGACCCTAAAGGTCAAACATCCCCAAGCTAGAGCCATTGTTGGAAGTGATTAAAAATTGGATTTTTATGGTGCCCTGCATGTTCTCTCTATCTCTAGGGTTTAGGTTTTAAAAGGGTTTTTCCCTTGCTCCATTTTTCCTTTGTTCTCTTGGGTTGTGTTATGTTTCACAGTTGACTTGTGATCACCGGTGACCTGGTTTTAAGTTGTCATAAGAAGGGTTCTTTTTCGTTGGATTACCCGCCCCGCATGTTAGAAGTTTATTGGTCATAGCAGTTATTTTAATTTTTCATTATGTTCCTAAGCATTGCAAAATCTTTGTAGCTTAACCTTTTAACAATTCCTTAGGAAGGCCCCCTTGCATGGTCACTTTACCTTTGATAGGTTTCCACATGCTTAAAAGATCCACTTAAGTGCCTACCTCAATGTCGTTGTTGTGTAGGATAAGCGTGACAAAGGGAACACAAAGAAATGTTATCCCATAGGGTTTTTAGCAAGAGGTCTTGACCCCACGGGATAAGAAAGTTGCAAAGCTCAAAGAAAAAAACTTATTCTACGACACATTTGAAGCTGTGATTGAGCCCTATCGGATAAGAAGGAGATAGGAGTAACAAAGGGATCCTTATCCCACAATTACTTCATAACCACAAGAGAAATGTGTGGGATAAGGAGCATTCACAAGAGTGGCAACAGTTTTCAGCATGCACAGTGACCATGTGGGATAAGAGAAGATGAGAGACACAGAAGGAAGTCTTATCCTATGGTAGTTTTAGGACTCCAAGATGAGCTTGTGGGATAAGGAATAACTCAGAGTTACAAGGTAAAAGTTATCCCAAAAGGTTCCCAGGGAAACAAAAAGGTAGTGTAGGATAAGAGGTAGCAGAAGAAATAACAAGTATGAAGGTTTGCTAAGATTGGTCCCATGGGATAAGGGATAACAAAGGACTCTCACAGAAACCTTATCCCATAAGGAATTTAGTCTACTCAAAGATGGATGCGGGATAAGAGTTACAAGCCAAAATCAAGAGGATCTCTTATCCCACACATTCCCGCGGGGATAAGGGATGGGTCGTGGGATAAGATAAAGTAAGATTAAGAGTCTTATCCCATGTGGAGAAAATACACAAGGAAAATCACCTTCAAGTAGGAGACAACAAGGATTTATGAGAAATGCGAGACAAGGATATTATCAAAGGACATACTCAAAATCATATCTCGCGAGGATAAACAATGA
The DNA here is from genome assembly GCF_030272615.1 of Cryptomeria japonica. Lineage (NCBI taxonomy): Eukaryota > Viridiplantae > Streptophyta > Pinopsida > Cupressales > Cupressaceae > Cryptomeria > Cryptomeria japonica. Next base: position 466,469,138 of record NC_081414.1, read on the forward strand.
TGACAATTGTGCAGTGAGATAAGGAGAGACAAGTGCCGATAAAGAAAAGATAGCAAAGCCTTATCCCGAGAGGGTGAAAAGGATGCTTTTGAGTGCTATGAGATAAAATAGCAAGGTAAATACATAAAAACCTTATCCTGTGAGGATAGTAGAGGTAACAAATGATGTTGTGGGATAAGAAATCAAGTGAGATCTAAGGTAGGCTTATCCCGTAGAGATGGTAAAAATCACAAAATGGTAAAACAAGTTCAAATACTATAAATTTTGAAAAGTCAAGGGTGCCCGAGAAAGTCTTATGAATGCCATGTCATCATTCAAGAGTTTCCAAAAAGTAATCCTGGTCGTTTATCTCCTAATCAACAGATGAAATTCAAATTTGGCACCAATGACTAGCTATGTCCAACATAGATGAATTAATGATGATACTATAAAAGAGAAATTCATCAATTTTCTCACATACCTTGCATCCAAAAGAGAATTTAGAGCATTCCTGAGCGAGAAGTAGAGCGAATTTCAACAAATCAGCGTTCCCTTCAGAAAATTACACCAAGCAAAGGAAACTAGTAACTTGATCATTTCACCACCCTTGTACATTTGTTAGGTTGCTATAGTTGCGAATACGCAGAGCTCTTTGTGTGTTCCATAGAAGTCTATAGAGCTTGTGTCTACATCTAAATTTTCCAAGCTCTCCTTTGTTTTAAGAATTAAAATGGCTTCCCTTGCTATAGACTCTTCTACTTCCACTACTGAGAATGTTTCTGAAACATGCACTAGCTCTGTGATTCCAGAGATTACCCATGTTGTCCCTCTTGACGTAATTCCACCTATACTAGTGATTAAGAGTGCTCCTATTGCTGAAACAAACCCTCAATCTACCCCGCAAATGTCTGAGGAGGCCAAAGAAAGATCCCCTCTGAAGGAAAAGGCCACAAAGCAGAAGAGAAAGTCAATTCGAAAGCCTGTCACTATTGTTTTTGATAGTGATTCTTTAGATGAACCTGCCCCCCTCCTAAAGCTAGGAAACCAATGTAGAAGAGGAGAAGAGTTTCCCAAAATGCCACTATTGATAAACCCACCACTGAAGCCCCTCCTCTTGTAGAAAGTGCCCCTGCCGCAGAAAACCCTCCCACTAAGGAAGCCCAATTCCTCAAGAGAAAACTACGCAAAAAGAAAACCCTCAAGAGCATACTAAAGAGACTGGTCCTCCCAAAAAGCCAGCTCCCAAAGCTCCCAAGCAGCCTAGAAAAACTTCTAAACTAGAATCATCAGCCGAGGAAGAGCAACCAACAACAGTTCCAACTACCCCTCTTTCTCTTGCAATGACTGCAGAAGAATTGCAGCATGAAATTGAACAAAAATTAGAAGAGGCTATAAAGAGACAAATAGGACAAAAAAGAAGCACTCCCAGGACCTGTTAGAATTGTTTGAGGGGTCCTAGATGAATGATAGCATCAGAATGGCTTTCAATGATAAGGAAGCAGGATGCAGAGATGCATTCACAAAGGAAAGGGGGTGGGATATATTTTATTCTTTTCATGGCAACAAAGATAAGCCTGTCCCAATGTCCAATCCTTGGACACTAAATTTGGGAAAGTTAGTAATTCCAAACATTTTTGTGGAGCCAATATTGATAAGAGAGATGGCCATTTCTTATGATTCCCCAAGCAAGACTATAAAAATTGCAGAAGGCTATGTCCTATTGAATATATCACATAGGGATATTATTGAATGCTTTATTTTGGTTTGGATGGGTCTTCCCTCAAGGGAATCAACAGAGGCAATATGAAAATGGAGTACCCATATAAGAGAGATATGTATAGAAACAACCTTATTCCTCATTTTATGAGGTAACTTTATAAGAATTCATAGAAATATGTCCTGCCATCTGAAAAGGAGCCTTTCAGATTAGAGTGCTTTGAACCCTATTTTGTAAAAATCTACTATGCATTGGGACATGTCCTTGGAGTGGAATGTGGCCTTACTTAGATGCCCATAGATTTCATGATGATTTTCATCAATATCCAGCGCTCATAAATAAATGAGCTATATAATTTTACAGTTATTATCCATGACAAGCTTCGTGAGGGGTTAATAGGAGAAAAGAATAAAAAAGAGAAACTGGAATTCAGACATTATTCTTTATCTAAACAGGGCTTACTGGGGTCAAGAATTGAGTATAAGGAAAAATTACCCCCACATAGGTCTTCCATGGCCAATACAAAGATGGACTCAAGTGTGGGATAAATGATCCAGGTTTGGCAATTATTGTGTTTTCTTTGACCATTTTATCATGAAAGTTTTGTTAAGGCTTAGAGTTAGGCTGCCAAGGCTTCCCAAGATAGTCGTTAAAGTTCTGAGCATAAGAAGTTGTAGAGCTGATGGGATGATATATCTAGAGGAGGCATTCATCCACAATTTTGGAGATTTATTTTTGTATGGCAACTGCACTATCATCAGGGCATACGGTTGTGATCAAGCACCCCATGTTTTGCCACTTTTTGTGTCTCCTAGGCTAGCATTCTTTGAGTTAATTTGGTAATTGATGTGGATGGAGAGGGAACAAATTAAAATCAATAAGAAAGGGAGGCTCCTCCCTAGGGTGATCAATTTTGAAGAATTTGTTGAAGGATGTCATACCTTGGAGAAAGTTCAGGACTTCTTGGTAAAGAACTACAAATGGAAGGTTACCCAAGCTAGGCATTTTGACCCTGAGGGATGTATAAATGACCTTAGGATACATAAGATAAAAGAAAAGGGGTATTTTCACTCTTTTGATGAAAGAGAGTATCTGATTAGAAATGCTTACCCTACTGATGTGGATCAAAACAAGAAGAAATAGGAGCTCATGAAGAATATTGAGAGGGAAAGAAAGCAAGAGGATCTTAATTTTGAAGGTTTTTACAGAGAATTTTGAAATGATTTTACCAGGATGTCTTTCATGATGAGAAAGGCAGAGGACATAATAAAACTTGAAATGGAGAGAAGGGATGCCAGGGATCAAGGAGTTAAATTTTAGGGAAGGCCTATTGACCCTGCCCAAACTGTTGGAATTGAGTTTTTATTGATGTCAAATGGTATTGCAGGCTACCGGTAGGGGTATGTCACCCGGTATAAAGAAGATTGAATCAGCATAAGGAAGATTAACATGAAGGCTTGTAAACCGGTATGGTGAAAGACAAGTAGGTATTGAGACTGTTAGTAACATCACTAGTAAGAGGTGATATGAAGTTGTGTGTTGGAATGACAAGCTATAGCTGGTAGAAAGGTTGGTTGTTTTGCTTGAGATAATGTTTGTGATAACTAGGCAGAATGACAAAGAGATCACAAAACCACTGAAGGTGAAGATGTGCTACCGGTATAGTGTGCGCTACCAGTTTGCAGAAAGAGAAGGTCTCATCGGTAAGGGCTTGTGTCGGTATGAGTTTGTTGAATGTTCAAGTTTAAACCAACCTTGTGTCGGTGAGATGAGTGTATGCCGATGTGATGCCATGTGGAGCTAAGGTGGAAAGCATGCAGAGGTTGGTGAAGTTTTCATCGACATGGTTGTTGGAGCAGTTAGTCAACATTAATGAAACAACCACAAATTACAGGATGATAACAGATTGATGCGGCTTGAGGAAGAATGAATGACAGAGAAAGATCAGGGAGTTGTTGGCACTTGAATTGAAGCAAAGAAATTAGATTGCAAGAGGAACTCGAGAAGGAAATAGCTGGGTCATAAGTGAGTCGATGGATTTCAAGGCCGAAAATCATGGTTGGGATTGCTATGTTTAGAAAATATACATTGGATGATGGAAAACATGTACAATGCATTCCTCCAATGCAGGTGATTGATCCAAGATAGATCGGATGAAGATTTGGTTAGGAGAAGGAAACCCTAACCGCCCTTAGTTTGAATCAATTTTTGGCGGGAAAGCTCAAGATTAAATATGATAACTTGAGACTACGATCGGGGCTACTGAAGAGTGATTGTGAAAAGAGAAAAACACTTGAGGTGTTTATGAGTGAAGACTATACTAGTAAGGAGAAGCAGGGTAAACCGGTGTAAGGAACAAACCGATTGAGTTAGCATAGGATGCAGAGGTGAAAATATAAAGGAAGCAACATCTGATAAAGAGTGATCAGTGTGAGTTGAATTGGGAAGACATTGTGAGAGGGGACTTAGCAAAGTTAGAATCAGCAACAAAGCAAAATTGCAGAGTGTGTGGAGGAAACACAAACCGGTAAGGTTGAAACTGGCAGAGTAGAATATTGTAAGGTTGCAAAACTTATTTTGCAATAGGGATCTCATTTGTATAACTAAGTTTTATATTGTTTTAACTAAGTTGGTGCTTAGTGTAGGGGTTGTAGCACCTTTAGGTTGTAGCCTATAAATTGTGCAGGGGTTGGTGTTCCTTTGAGTTGGTGCTCATAAATCAAGGGTTGGTGCTCCTTGGGTTGGTGCCCTAAAATTGTAATCAGATCTTTTACATTGTGAGGCTGGATTGGAGTAGAAGATCTCCAACAACTATTCTCATTGAGGTTTTTCCTTGTATATCTAGTATTGTGTGATGCATTCTTGTGTATGAGTTATGTTGATGATGTAGAAAATCCTTTCACACACTTAGTTTGCACTGTTTGAGATATTGGTTATTACTCAGTTTGTTTTATAAGGTACCGATATATCCCTATTGAAGGAAAAGTGTTTAAATCGCTGATTCACTCCCCCCTCTCAGTGATCCTTTGTGTCCAAAAATTGGTATCAAAGCCTAGGTACCCTATTTTGTCAAAGTGTTCTCTAGCTTGGGTAGATCCTGTCAAGTGTTCACAATGGCAAGAAATGAATCCGCCTCCCTAAAAAGCCCCTATGTTTGATGGTGTCAACTATGCTTTTTGGAGTAGAAGAATGTGTTATCACTAATTAAAAATGGGCTTTTCTTTTCCCATAATTGGCTATGGTCTTTCAAAATTTTGAGTAAGGCGCATTTTCAAATGCTTCAACTCTATTTTAGGCCTTAAGGGTTTAGGGTTTTTTGATTTTTAAATCGCCTGAAGTCTGTTAAAAACCCTCTGGTTTCTATTCTTTCATTACTTTATCCATTTAAGTAATGGGTCATGGGATCGTAGGAAGTGTCCCCCCTTGTCGTTTGCCTAGGCGGTCATGTTAATTAATTGCAAAAAATTTATGCCTTATGTGTATTCCTCCTAAAGTTATCGGGCCTAGTAAATAGTGTGCATCTCACGGATGGATCTACAGCTTTCTCTATTTTGCTAGGTGAAGTTGCACGTAGTTTAAAACCAACGAAGCTACGAAAATGACATGGCATGCCAACTAGATGGTCTAGCTGGTCAATGAGGGCGAGTAAAATGGTGGCATGTGGCATAAGCTACAACAATTAGCAAGTTGAGATTAAAGGTTAAAAGGCAGGTCCCAGAGTAGAGTCACATCGCAGGTTAGGAGATGACACGGTAGATACAGGTGTCAAGAATTAATCAGAGCCCAGTGCGTTCTCTTGGCAAATAAAAAAGTGACATGTCAACTCTGAAGATGACTATATGCTAGGTGTTCAAAGTGAGTCAGAGGGCCCACCCCTCCCCAAGCCTACTCAGATGGTTAAAAGTTGATCAACTAAAAAATGATCTGACGGCCCGCGCTATTTCGCAAGGGTAAGATGCTCATGCTTTATACCCTGCGAAATAGCGAAAGTGAACAAGGACCGTCCATTTGTCATGATAGATGGTAACGTGTCCAAGGACACGTGGTCTTAGAAGAAAGCCGTGGGCCCACCAAGGTGGAACCAGTGGTATAAGAGAAAGACACGCGACCAGTGTTGAGTCGAATGCGAAAGGCATTTCAAGGCCAGTGGTTGAGTGCCATGTGGTAGCACGTAGCCAATAGAGAAGCGAGACCCAGCGCGGAGCCAAGGCTATTAGTTAGTGTAATGGTTGATCAAGTTTCTTTTGATCGGACGGTTGGCTCTATTTCGTAGGACCAAGCTACTCGATAGTTATGCTTCACGAAATTGCGAAAGAGCAAAAAGAAATACTTGCAGGAACGTTGTGACCCGTTGGAGCGAAAAATACGAATTCTCCTATGAATTCAATTTTGAAGGGATGGCCGAAGCATGCGGAATCAATGTTGCAGTTAAGACCCTGGGTACAATATATGATTTCCCATCAATCGGATGAAGATATCCTTTTAAAGAATTATTGCAAAGGAGCAGATGTAGAGCAAGTCAATTTAGTTGCAGAGCATATTCCTTCGAGTTAAGAACAGTTTTTCTCGTACTCTTGTGTAGCAATTTTTGTGTGGTGTGTTTCAGAAAAGATATTGATTCGTCATAGAAGTATTTAGGGGCAGTATTCATTTCCTACATTTTTTTTAAAATGTCTCCTAAAAGAGAATTTTCTGGCAAAGTCAATTATTTAGAAAGAAGTATCTGTGATGATTTTCTTGAACAGTTGACATTGTCAACTAATCAGGCATCGAAGGCAAAATAATTAGTGCCTAGAGCTCCCCATTTGAAAATAGGAGAAGGACTATATGACAAGGGTAAATGGTTGAGAGACCCACAGGTTGGATTGTTTGGGTTGGGGTTATTTAAGATTGGATTTGGAATGAGAAATTCTCTGGCCCCACAAAACAGTATTTGGGAATTAGATGTTGGGAAATTGGTAGTCCCAGGGGTATTTATGAACATAGATTTGTTGACCCAAATTGCACTCAACTATGATCCAGTCACAAGAAGCATTCGGGATATAAATGGAAAAACCCTTATTGAGATTAATGCTGAAGAATTCAGAAATGCTTTTGGGCTTAATGAGTTTACCAATTTTCTAGAGCCCATAAATTTCAAGTCATTAGCTCAAATTTATAGTGCACAGAGGAATCATCTCAGGAATGGGCCACTCAAGGAATTTTTTGTAAAGATTGGTGGGTTGACAGTTGTAGGACCCAACACAGAAGAGACCTTTTCATTGAGTATGTTCACCCTTAGGGCTAAGGGAATGTATTGGGCAATTTGCCAAGTTTTGGGAGAAGATGCTGAAGAAAATATGCCCAATCACTACCTGCTCATGATTGCTTAGATTTTGAATCCTTCTCTTGTAATTACATTTGATTATGCTTCTTTCATTGCTGACACTATCCATGGAGGGTTAACAGGAATAAAGAATGGAAAGGTGGATAGGCCTTTCAAATGGTACTCACTCCTGATGCATCTATTTCTTTTCAAAGGTGGTGATTACTTTGCCAGTGGATTGGACCTTGTCAAGGAGAAAGAAGGAGAAAAGATGCCAGTACAACTATGGAGTACTGTGTTGTCATGGGATAGGGAGGATGCCAGTTTCTTGAAGTTTGACAAATACATTGCATCCAAGATCAGGACTCTCCTCTGCTTGGAGAACCCAAGAATCCCCAAGGTTCTTTTGGAGTTCATAAGACCAAAAGAATTCACAGAGAACATAAAAATTGTTCACAATTGGGGTGACATTTATTTGTATCCAGTCTCGATGGTTTTCAGAGTGTTTGGTTTTAGAGGCACCCCATTCTTGGTACCTTACCAGGTCCCTCTCAAAGTGGGAATTGCAGATATCCTTAGATAAATTGGTGGTGTACAAGAGGCAGAGCTGACAGGCAGGGGTAAAGGGACTATTTTCCCTACAATTACCATAGCCCACCAATTTGTAATAACAAAAGGGGGTTGGAATTGCTTTGAGAATTTTCTCAAGCCTTATCATTTGTCTACTGCAATATCCAGGTGTGCTAATCCAGAAGACTTCTTCAATGACATGTTTAGAAAGAGAGCAACATGCAGAGGTAGGCCCCATCAATTTCAGTTTCCTGAAGACCTCATCAGAAATGAGTTTGATCTAGATGAGCAGGAGCTGAGGAAAGAGAAATTTGTGGCTTATAAGAAATCCTTGGATTTTGTGCATCAGTTTGATGCCAGCTATGACCCATTGTCTAGCTTTTTCCCTCTGGAGGAGAAAATAAAGTTTTTAATTATTTGCTTTGAGGATGTGATGTAGACACTGAAGGAGAAGAGGGAAGTTGTAATCAAAGGAAACCCTAAAAAGGCAAGAGTGGTCCTAAGTAGGTCAGCTTCCAACAAAGCAATCCCTCCTGGTGATTATACACTGCACAAGAAATCTAGTTACAGTGTGCTAATGCCTACAACAGGGGAGCCCTCTACCTCTAAAGGAAAGAGGAAGATACAAGATGTCATTGACATCCAAGAGAGACCAAAGAAGCAAAGGGTAGGGAAAGAAGTACAATTGGATGCACCTTTGTATTCTCCATCCCAATCCCCTATCCACATAGGAGATGAGCAAGCAGCAACTGAGCAACTCCTACAGTTAGGCAGTCTAGGGGAAATTGCCTACACTTATGATGAAGTGGAAGAAGGAATGCCAGAAGAACCCCTTGCTGCTGAAATGGACATTCCCACCACTGAACTCAAAGGCCAGGAGTGGGATCCTGAGATAAAGTAGGCAAGTAATGCCTTCTTGGCTAACAACAATTTTGTCACATCTAAAGCATTTATGCAGTTTATATGGAAATAGAACATAGATAAATACAATGCTAGATGTGAAAAGAGAAAGGGTGAGCAGCCTAATAAAGATCCAGCCCTGGTAGAAGAGGAAATAAAGTAGGAGATGATGGAAGAATTCAAAACCATCACACCTAAGCAAGGGAGAGATATGGTGGCACAAGCTGGAGTGCTTATTTTACTCGAGTGGGATATAGCAGATGCCTTGGTACTAGACGCAGTGAGGAAGGAGACCAAACCCATGGAGGGAATTAATTTCAATAAGGATAATGCTGCACTCATCATGTGGTCTCTCAAGAGAAATGAGAGTAAGAAAAACAAAGATACCCCAGGGTCAATTTACCTTGGTGGGATGATGGTGAAGAGAGTGTAGAGTACAGGGGTAGTGGAAGCTGCTAGCACTTTGCTAGAGACTGCAAAATTTAGTGTTGTAGTAGCACAAAAGGAAGCCAAAGAGAAAGAGATCCTCCAGGTCAAGTTGGAAACAATTTTGAAGGCCTATAACAGTGCTAAGGAGGAGGTAAGAGGTAAGGATAGCATCATTGCTAAGCTGCAGAGCCAGTTGACTAGACAATACCATCAAGGTGAGTCTTCAACACTGATGATCTCCTCTACTCCTACAAGACCTCCACCTACTAGCCCTATCATTGAGTTTCCACCATCTCCAGCACCCTCCAGCTCTCAAATGGTTGAGATTACTCCTCAAGAATTAGAAATTTTAAAACAGGCTCAGGCCTTATATGCAAAGAAGTATGAGGAGAGAGTAAGAGCTACAATTTCCATTTTTGCAAATACAATGAATGCCTCATTGCTATATAATAATGTAGGTTGAATTTCGGATATATGGAATGAGCTCAAGGGAGATAAGGCCATTTTGACACCTATTTTTGACAAGTGAAGGCCTAGGGAGCAAGATTTAGAGTTTATATGTGCATCTTATGATGAAGCAGGGGCCAATCCTATCATTAAATCCACTTGTGACATCACTAAATATTTAGTACAATTAGTAGCAGAGGTGGATAATGTTGATAGGAAAGTTAATTTGTGCAAAAAGGAATATATTGATCAAGTTTTTGAGTTGCTCCTAGGAGTTTTTGCTAGCCCGGATCAACTGAAGGATAAAAAAATGTGGCTTAAGGAGATAGAAGCCAAACTGTCAGCAAGAATTAAAGGAATTATTGATCTAGATGATGCTTCTTTCTTTGTTATAACAATACAGGAGATAGAGAAAATTAAGGCACATTATGGTTTTCTCAATTCAGAAGTCAACAAATTGAGAAACTCCTGTAAAAAGTTGACCAAGGCTAAAGCTAAGGTGATTAATTTCTCATGGCCTACCGATGATGTGTATGATGAGTGGACCACAAAATATGCCACCCATGATTTGGAATAGTTGGAGAGCGCCCCTAAAAAGATAGAAGAAGTTACAACTAAACAGCCTGTTGAAGAAACTGCAGAGGCCGAAAAGAGCTTGTAACCTCTTTGTTTTGAAAGAAATGATTGTAACAAACTCTCCTTGAGAAGTCCGAAGCTTTGTGCATCCATGTTGTTATAAATGGATACCAGGACTAGAGGAAGTAGATTGCAAAAGAATTGTAAGAAAACGCTGCTGAAATTCATAGCTGAGCTTTTCTAAGTGTAATGGAGAAAATTCCAAAGTTTTTGTAATACTTTTTTGAAGAATAATATCAATATGCAGACCATCGGCTTTTGAGTAAACTTTGTGTTGTCTTCGAGTATTCCTGCAATTTGTTTACTGCTTTCATTCTGAATAATCAAGGGTTATTTTGTTTGAATGGTGTTGCAAGGCAATTTTTAGTAGATGTGATCGCTAGCTTTTCTCTTTAGGAGGGAAATTAAAGATGCGGGGATCATTCCTACCGGTGAACTCTTTGTAGGGAACTTTGAATCTTGATGATCATGGTTTAATTTGATATGCATAAATTCTTATAAGTGTTAGGCACATATAAGGATTAACAGAAGTCAAGCCAATGGGATGTGTGAAGATATTTCATTTTGGGGAGTATTGTCTGAATTTTAGATGACTCTGTGACCTTGGATATGGCATTGGTATTGATTGGAGTTGTCTATTACATGTTTTGTTGGTCACAATACTGAATATGAGTATAATTTGCATTCTTTTGTTTCAATTGGTTTCAAGGTGATTAAATCCACTGGTTTTCTGGACTAGTTTGCTATGGGTTTATGTTTGAAAGTGTGAATTTAGTTCACAAAGGTATACCCACCTGGACTTTGAGCAAGTCCAAAGTGTAGAAGGTTTATTTAAACCTTGTCATATGTTGTCTTGAGAATTTCCTTATCTTTGATATCTCTTCTGCACCAAGTTCAATCATATTATATTAAGGATGATTAAAGAGAATCAAATTTTGAAGACAACAAAAGTGGCGTCTCTGCTGGGGATAGTCACAATAAAGATATAAATGCAGATCTGTGTTGAGGCTTATAAAGAAAATTGTTGTGTGTTTGTGGATTAGACTGCTTGTTTTCATAATTCCCATAGTTTTATGGGTGGCGAATTTGTTACTTTTGAACCTGTCCTTGTGAGATACAAATATTTCTAAGAGGAAGACAAGCAAGATGCAAGGAGCAAAAAATACGAGATCATTCATGAAGAAACATCCTCGTGAAACCTTGCAAGAAGGTTTGCCATAATAGTCACAGAGAGGCCAGAAGAGATTTGTGTTGCATGAGCCATCAAATGCTGCTTGGGTGCAGAAAAACAATAATGCTGGTAAGATGCCTGATTGATCTGTTTATGCAAAGTCTAATTCATCTTCCAGAGATTTAGAACATGATATATTAGGTTTCCATTTGGGATTGTTTGAAAATATTGATAATGCACCTATTTTAAATCAAGATTTATCTGATGTTAGTGTTTCTGCAAGAGATAGAACCAATTCAAATGCAATTAGACACTCTATTCCTAGGACAATTAATGGGATCATTAGTTTGATTGACATAGATCAAGTTAATGCATCAGACTCTGAAGAAAACTTCCCTGATGAGGATAAAGTGTCTCAAGAGATTGAAGACTTAAATAGAAGGGTCCATCACTTAATCTCCCTAAGAGCCCAAAAGGAAGCAAATAAGGAGAAGGAAGTCAAAGCCAAATTAATGGAAAGGGATAAGCTCCTTAGATAGATAGCTGATCTTGAAGTACTTGCTAGGGAGAAAGAAAAAAATGAGGAGGAAGGCCCTGTGATTAGAGAGATTCTAATCCCCAAAACTAAACAAGCTTGTAAGTTAGTAGTCCCACCAACTAGGGAAGTATTTAATGACTCCCAGCTTCCTAAAGCTAATATGGATAAAGGAAAATAGAAATGGGTAGATGATGGAATAGAATCTAAAACTGTAGAAGAGATCTCTCATAAGCTCTTAGCACATGAGAGAGAAATGGAAAGGATGAGGAAAGAAAAGGAAGATCTCCAAATGGAATTAGAAAAGGCTGAGTTAGAAGCAGCGAATCAAGAAGTAGAAAGAAAGATTAATTACTTAAAGGCTCCCCCCATTACATTCCCATCAGAAGATCTTAGCAAGCCTAATTCTCAACATATTTCCCTTCCTCAGGCTAATACTCAACTTGCAGTACAAGCTAATATTGCCTCAGTAAGTCAAATCCCTATGAAAAAATAGCACACCTAAATACCTCAATCTCCAATCCCAAAAGTTAAAATGACCATGGGAAATAATAATGCTATTACCCCTTTTCAAAGAAGACCAATCAATTTAGAACAATATAGACAATTGTTCTTTGATGGGATCCCGGGATATCCAAATCATGTTCCCACTGAGTTAAGAGATAGACTCCATAAATTTGTTGGGAACAATGCAATTAGTGCTGAGGAACATCTAAAATCTTTTGGGGATCTAATAAATGATTATGAGATAGTAGATGAAGATGTTATTATGAAATTGTTTGTTCAATCCCTGGTTGATGATGCAAGAGATTGGTACAAAGGTCTCCCGGTTAATAGCATAGGGTCCTGGGAAGATTTTAAAAATTGTTTTCAAGAGTAGTATGGTGACAAGACTAATGTGAGTTTCATGCTAAATGAATTCAACAATATCAGAAAATCTGAAAATGAAAAGGTCACTGATTTCAATGCCAGATTCCAGAAGGCCATGCATAGATTGTATCAAGTGATGAGGCTAGATGATAACATGTGTCTTAATACATATTACAATGCATTTGATTCCAAGATGGCCTATATTTTGAGGGATAAGAACCCACATAACTTGAGAGATGCTTTTAGAATTGCCATAAATGTAGAAAGTAATAGAAAAGCATCTGGGGAGTTAGGAAGAAGGACAAATGGTAGATTATGGCAAGAAACCAAACAACAACCTAATAAAGTTGCTAAGGAGGATGATAAGATAGAGAAATTGGTTACTGCTATGAAAGATTTGACTGCCAAGGTTAACAAAAATGATAAACCTCATTATAACTGGCAAGATAGACCCCCTAGATTGCATGATATGCCATATAATACCAATTGGAAAGATGGCAAGCCCCAAATTGAGAAGCCTAAAATTGCCCAAAGTCAAGACACTCTAGATCCCTTGAAAGGGAAAACTATTCACAATATAGAAAATACTCCTTGGTGTATTGCTTGTGATGGACCACATTCTCCTCATCAGTGTGCAGTGGCTCAGGCTCTAGAAGAATCTATGAGACCAGAAGCAGAGCCTGACATTAATATGTTTGAAACCATCATAGAAAGTGATGAGGAATCTATGCAAAGTGGATACAGTGATGTGCTGGATAATGAAAGGTTAGTGCAAGGACAGTTAACCTTAGATTGGCATCCTACATTGAATGTGGTAACAATTGAGGATGAAGAGGTTCATCTTAGGAGGCCTAGTGAGGAAGAAGTTAGAAACCTCACTAAAGCTGCAATTGCCAAAGCAAAACACAATTATAACTTGAGAAGCACTAAGAGAGATACTGATCAGGGTGAGCCGGGTTCTATGTTCGTAAAGGAGGTCACTAAGAAGGGGGCATCAAGTAGTGCTACCATTGTTCCCAAGGTTGGTCAAGAGAAAGAGGAACAAGTTAAAGATGTACCCAAAGGCAAAAATGATAAAAATGTTGATGATGTACAAGGAGTAGTAACAGTGAAAAAGACAAGCCAGTTCAAGACAGAAAGGGTTAGAACTAACACTAAAACATGCAATAGTTCTAAATTTGACATGGCCCAAGCTCTTACTCAAATGAAGGTCACTGTTCCCTTAGTAGAATTACTAAATATTAAAGAACATAAGGATGCAACTTTGTCTCTATTCTCTAGTATATCTGACAGCGACACAGTCTTACCCACCGGTTTAGCTAGAGTTAGAAAGGATCAAGAGTTCCAAACCCCAGAGGTTTATGTTGGAATCACTATCACTCAAGAGCCCTCGCAGGTAGATCCCTTCTATGTTACCCTATTAGTCAATAACCGGCTGATTAAAAACTGCATGATAGATTCAGGGGTTGCTGCTAATGTAATGCCTTATGGTGTTATGAAAGAATTAGGATTATCAGTAACCACTGTGTATGGGAAGTGCTATGCCATGGATAATAGAGAAGTGCCTGTGATAGGCACAATGAAAGATGTGGAAGTAAAAATAGCAGCATTCCCTGAAGCCACTTACAAAATGGATGTTATTGTTACTGACACTAAACCCCACTATGGTATGTTACTTTCCAGGCAATGGGCAGCAGCAGTAGGGGGAAATGTCCAACTGGACTTATCTTATGCCACTATTCCTATTAATGGTAATCAGGTCAAATTGTACAGAGAGCCACGAGCTCCTAGGGTAATAGAAAATGTAGACCCTAATATGCTTAATTGTATGATTGATGTAGACCTAGATAACTTCAGACTTCAACCAGTTTTACCTCAATTGAAGAATATTGACCCTATTGTGATCGAGTTACAAGCACAATAGTATGGATTGTGGCAGATGTATTTTGATGGAGCTTGCTCCAAGGAAGGATCAGGGGCAGGGGTTCTTTTTGTGTCCCCATCAGGTATAACTTTTAAGTGTTTATTTTTATTGGCATTCCAGTGCACAAATAATACTGCAGAATATGAAGCCCTATTATTGAGACATGAGGTTGCAAAAAGGCATGGAATCCAACTGTTGAAAGTAATGGGGGATTCAGAATTGGTTGTCTCTCAGGTCAGATCTAAATATGTATCCAAGAATGATAGATTAAAGTAGTATAAGCATGTTGTTTGGGATGTTATTGAACATTTTGATGCATTTTCTATTAATTGGATAGAGCAAACAAATAATATTATGGCAGACTTCCTAGCTAATGTCGCTTTGAAAAATAATGATGCAACCCATATCGGTATCTCCACTGTGGAAATAAAATCTAGGCCTGCTATTCCTGACAATGTGTACAATTGGCAAGTTTTTGCTGATGATGAAGACATTCTTAGGTTTATTCAATGTGTTGACGATTATGATGGACAAAAGATTGATTGTAATGCATTGGTGGAAGTGGTAGACAATAGAGAGACAATGTTTGGAAATGATGTGGTCCAGTTGGAAACTAATGAAATACCTAAAGGGCTAGTAGGGCTGGAGAGCATGTTCAGTTACAATGATAGTCACTTACTTCAGCAATCGACCACCAAATTAGAAGAGTTGGAGGAGGTAAATTTGGGGACTGAGTCATCCTCGAAGTTAGTATACATTGGAAAAAAATTACCTCCTCATGTCAGGACTAACCTTATTAATTTATTGAAAAGGTATAAACATGTTTTTGCTTGGTCTTATGAAGACCTAAAGGCGTATAGACAAGATCTTTTTCAGCATGAGGTTCCTTTACTTCCAGATGCTAAGCCTTTTAGGCAAAAACAGAGACCTATTAACCCCTTATTAGAAGCTAAGATGCAGTAGGAGCTAACTAAATTAAGGGAAGGGGGGATTATCAAACCTATAAGGCATTCTTCATGGATCTCCAATCTAGTCCCAGTAAGGAAGAAGAATGGGGACATCAGATTGTGTGTAGATTTTAGGAATTTAAATGTTGCTTCCTTGAAGGATAACTACTCATCCCCAAATATGGAAGCCATGCTATAGAGAGTGACAGGATGTGATCTTTTATCCATGATGGATGGTTTCTTAGGGTATAATCAAGTGTTAGTAAAGGAGTCTAAATAGTTTAAAACAACCTTCACTACTCCATGGGGAACTTATGTTTATGTGAGAATGTCATTCGGATTAAAAAATGCTAGAGGTACATTTCAGAGAGCTATGGATGTAGCTTTTAAAGAATTCATTAACATCATCATGGTAGTTTATCAAGATGACCTAACTTGTTTCTCTAAGAAGACTGATGATCATTGTGGACATCTGGAGAAGGTGTTCAATAAAGCCTTGGAATTTGGTGTATCACTAAATCCCAAGAAATGTCATTTTGGGGTCATTGAAGGAAAGCTATTGGGACACATAGTTTCCAAGGAAGGGGTAAGGATAGACCTTGAAAGAATTGAAGCCATCAATAAGGTGTTTGAACCTAAGAATGTGAAAGGTATTCAATCTTTTTTAGGCAAAGTAAATTTTGTTAGGAGATTCATTGCAAACTTCGTAGAGATAGTGAAGCCTATTATCAAGATCCTCAAGAAGGATACCAAATTTTATTGGGATCAAGAAGCCTCAAAAGCTTTTGCTGAGATTAAGAAGGCAATCCAGGAGGCACCAGTGTTGAAATCTCCTGATTACAATAAGCCTTTTTCTCTATTTTCTTTTGCTTCATATCATATGGTGGCTATAGTATTACTACAAAAGGACAATGAGGGGTATGAACATCGCATAGCCTTCTACAGTAAGTCTTTGCAGGCAGCAGAACTAAAATATGAGACCATGGAGAAACAAGCTTATGCTCTAGTTAAAGCTGTTAAGGCTTTTAGGCCATACTTAGTGAATGCAAATATCATTGCCTATGTCCCACATGCGGCAGTTAAGGATATTTTGTCTCAGTCTGAGGTTATTGGGAAGAGATGCAGATGGATCAACAGAATTCAAGAATTCAACTTGGAGATAAAGATCACCAAATTGGTGAGAGGTTTAGGTTTGGATAAGCTCATGACTGAGTCTAATCTCATGAATGTAGAAATACATAATGTTGAGGTTAGAGATGCTTCAGTCACTAGTATTGAGAGGCAACCCTAGTACACAGAGATAGTCCCAAAAATATGTGCTCATTCAGGGTGATCTTTTTTGGAGGAAAAGAGATGGAGAGCTACTAATGTGTTTGGATGAATTCCAAGCTAAACGGGTGCTGACTGAAATACATGACGGAGTATGTGGAGGTCACTACTCTACTAAGACTACTGCTGGTAAGATAATCCAGGCTGGATACTATTGGCCCACTCTATTTAAGGATACTCATGCATATGTTCAGAAATGTGACCCATGTCAGAAATTTTCATCCAAGCTGAAGTATGAAGGAGCCTTACCTTTAAATCCAGTCTCTGTAGAAGCTCCTTTTGTCCAATGGGGCATTGATTTTATTGGAGACATTATTGAGAAGTCAGGGAGAGGTCACAGATGGATCATAGTGGCCATTGATTATTTCACCAAATGGATAGAAGCCATCCCTACAAGAAAAGTTACTAGTAAAGTTGTCATTGATTTCCTGATGGATAATGTTGTAACTAGATTTGGAACACCTGCAAGATTGGTGATGGATAATGCCATGTGTTTCAGATCAGAAGAGTTTGTAGGCTTTTGTACCAGTCACAGAATACTCATGTCCTACTCTTCGCCTTATCACCCTCAAGGGAATGGACAAGCAGAATCCAGCAATAAAAGCCTATTGACTATCATTAAGAAAATCCTAGAAGAGAATAAAAGGTCTTGGGATCAAAAATTGAAGTTAGCTCTATGGGCAGATAGAATAACAGTTAAGAAATCCATTGGAATGTCACCTTTTGAATTAGTCTATGGTGCCCAAGCCAGATTGCCAGTAAATAATCTTCTTCCAGTTTATAAGTTTTTGCAAAGTGAGGACATGGAGATATCTGAACCGATGGAAAATAGAATGATCCAAATTGTAGAAATGGAAGAGCTTAGAACTTCTTCCCATAAGAGAAATCAGACGATCCAGTTATAGTCAAAATATCTTTTTGATAAAAGGACATCACAAAGGAAGTTTCAAATTGACGACATGGTTCTTCAGTGGAATGCAAAAGGACAGGATAAGGGAAAGCATAAGAAATTCGAATCACTGTGGATTGGCCCTTTTGTGATTTATGACTTAAATGGTAAGGATTCATATTTCTTGAAGAATATGAATGATGAAATATAGGAATTTCCAGTGCATGGACAATTCCTGAAGCATTATTTCTCTTAATGTCCATGCACGGTAGGTCCTTTGTTTGTACATATTTTGTTCCTTTCCTATTTTTCTGTTTTGGTCTGTGTTTTGGTCTGTGTTTTGGTCTGTTTCTCCAGAAGTTTCTGAGTCTTCTTGTGTTGACCTTGCAGTCAACCATCCCCAGTCAGAGCCGCTATTATCACTGATTAAAAATGGGCTTTCCTTTTCCCATAATTGGCTATGGTTTTTTGAAATTTTGAGTAAGGCACATTTTCAAATGCTTCAACTATGTTTTAGGCCTTAAGGGTTTAGGGTTTTTTGATTTTTAAATCGCCTGATGTCTATTTAAAACCCTCTAGTTTCTATTCTTTTGTTACTTTATCCACTTAAGTAATGGGTCATGGGATCATAGGAAGTGTCCCCCCTTATCGTTTGCCTAGGCAGTCATGTTAATTAATCACAAAAAATTTATGCCTTGTGTATTCCTCCTAAAGTTGTCTGGCCCAGTAAATAGTGTGCATCTCACGGATGGATCTATGGCTTTCGCTATTTCGCTAGGTGAAGTTGTGCATAGTTTAAAACTAGTGAAGTTGCGAAAATGACATGGCATGCCAACTAGGTGGTCTAGTTGGTCAATGAGGGTGAGTAAAATGGCAACACGCGGCATAAGCTACAATAGTCAGCAAGTCGGGATTAAAGGTTAAAAGGCGGGTCCCAGAGGTGAGTCACGTCGCAGGTTAGGAGATGACTTGGCAGATACAGGTGTCAAGAATTAATCGGAGCCCAATGCTTTCTCTCGGCAAATAAAAAAATGACATGTCAGCTCTGAAGATGACTATACGCCAGGTGTTCAAACTAAGTCAAAGGGCCCACCCCTCCCAAAGCCTATTCAGATGGTTAAAAGCCGATCAACTAAAAAATGATCTGACAGCCCGCGCTATATCACAAGGGTAAGATGCTCATGCTTTATACCCTGCAAAATAGAGAAAGTGAATGAGGACCGTGCATGTGTCATGATGGATGGTAACGTGTCCAGGGACACGTGGTCTTAGAAGAAAGTCGTTGGCCTGCCAAGGTGGAACCGGTGGTATAAGAGAAAGACACGCGGCCAGGGTTGAGTCGAATGTGAAAGGCATTTCAAGGCCAATGGTTGAGTAACACGTGGTACCACGTAGCCAATAGAGAAGTGGGACCCAGTGCGGAGCCAAGGTGGTTAGTTAGTGTAACGGTCGATCAAGTTTCTTTTGATCGGACGGTCAATGCTATTTCGCAGGACCAAGCTGCCCAATAGTTATGCTTCGCGAAGTTGCAAAAGAGCAAAAAGAAAGACTTGTAAGAACATTGTGACCCGTTGGAGCGAAAAATACGAATTCTCCTATGAATTCAATTTTGAAGTGACGACCGAAGCATGCAGAATCAATGTTGTAGCTAAGACCCTGGGTACAATATATGATTTCCCATCAACCGGATGAAGATATACTTTTAAAGAATTATTGTAGAGGAGCGGATGTAGAGCAAGTCAATTCAATTGCATAGAAGATTCCTTTGAGTTAAGAAAAGGTTTTCTCATACTCTTGTGTAGCAATTTATGTGTGGTGTGTTTCAGATAAGATATTGATTCGTCACAGAAGTATTTAGGGGTGGTATTCATTTCTTACATTTTTTTAAAAATGGCTCCTAAAAGAGAATTTTTTGGCAAAGTCAATTATTCAGAAAGAAGTATCTGTGATGATTTTCTTGAATAGATGACGTTGTCAACTAATCAGGCATCGAAGGCAAAAGAATTAGTGCCTAGAGCTCCCTATTTGAAAATAGGAGAAGGACTGTATGACAAGGGTAACTAGTTGAGAGACCCACAGGTTGGATTGTCTAGGTTGGGGTTATTTAAGATTGGATTTGGAATGAGAAATTCTCCGGCCCCGCAAAACAGTATTTGGGAATTAGATGTTGGGAAATTGGTAGTCCCAGGGGTATTTATGGACATAGATTTGTTGACCCAAATTGCACTCAACTATGATCCAGTCACAAGAAGCATTCCGGATATAAATGGAAAAACCCTTATTGAGATTAATGCTGAAGAATTCAGAAATGCTTTTGGGCTTAATGAGTTTAACAATTTTCCTAGATCCCATAAATTTCAAGTCATTAGCTCAAATTTATAGTGCACAGAGGAATCATCTTAGGAATGCGCCACTCAAGGATTTTTTTGTAAAGATAGGTGGGTTGACAGTTGTAGGACCCAACACAGAAGAGCCCTTTTCATTGAGTATGTTCACACTTAGAGTTAAGGGAATGTATTGGGAACTTTGCCAAGTTTTGGGAGAAGATGCTGAAGAAAATATGCCCAATCACTACCTATTAATGATTGCTCATATTTTGAATCCTTCTCTTGCAATTACATTTGATTATGCTTCTTTCATTGCTAACGCTATCCATGGAGGGTTAATAGGAATAAAGAATGGAAAGGTGGATAGGCCTTTTGGATGGTACTCACTCCTGATGCATCTATTTCTTTTCAAAGGTGGTGATTACTTTGCCAGTGGATTGGACCTTGTCAAGGAGAAAGAAGAAGAAAAGATGCCAGTACAACTATGGAGTACTGTGTTGTCATGGGATAGGGAGGATGTCAGTTTCTTGAAGTTTGACAAATACTTTGCATCCAAGATCAGGACTCTCCTCTGCTCGGAGAACCCAAGAATCCCCAAGGTTCTTTTGGAGTTCATAAGACCAAAAGAATTCGCAGAGAACATAAAAATTGTTCACAATTGGGGTGACATTTATTTGTATTCAGTCTTGACAGTTTTCAGAGTGTTTGGTTTTAGAGGCACCCCATTCTTGGTACCTTACTAGATCCCTCTCAAAGTGGGAATTGCAGAGATCCTTAGACAAATTGGTGGTGTACAAGAGGTAGAGCTGATAGGTAGGGGTAAAGGGACTATTTTCCCTACAATTACCATAGCCCACGAATTTGTAATAACAAAAGGGGGTTGGAATTGTTTTGAGGATTTTATCAAGCCTTATCATTTGTCTACTTAGTATCCAGGTGTGCTGATCCAGAAGACTTCTTCAACGACATGTTTAGAAAGAGAGTAGCATGCAGAGGTAGGCCCCATCAATTTTAGTTTCCTGAAGACCTCATCAGAAATGAGTTTGATCTAGATGAGCAGGAGCTGAGGAAAGAGAAATTTGTGGCTTATAAGAAAGCCTTGGATTTCATGCATCAGTTTGCTGCCAGCTATGACCCATTGTCTAGCTTTTTCCCTCTGGAGGAGAAAATAAAGTTTTTAATTGTTTGCTTTGAGGATGTGATGCAGACACTAAAGGAGAAGAGGGAAGTTGTAATCAAAGGCAACCATGAAAAGGCAGGAGTGGTCCTAAGTAGGCCAGCTTCCAGCAAAGCAATCCCTCCTGGTGATTATAAACTATACAAGAAATCTAGTTATAGTGTGCTAATGCTTACAGCAGGGGAGCCCTCTACCTCTAAAGGAAAGAGGAAGATACAAGATTTCATTGATATCCAAGAGAGCCCAAAGAAGCAAAGGGTAGGGAAAGAAGTACAATCGGATGCACCTTTGTATTCTCCATCCCAATCCCCTATCCACATAGGAGGTGAGTAAGCAGTAGCTGAGCAACTCCTACAGTTAGACAGTCTAGGGGAAATTGCCTACACTTATGATGAAGTGGAAGAAGGAATGCCAGAAGAACCCCTTGCTGCTGAAATGGACATTACCACTACTGAACTTAAAGGCCAGGAGTGGGATCCTGAGATAAAGCAGGCAAGTAATGCCTTCTTGGCTGACAACAATTTTGTCACATCAGAAGCATTTATGCAGTTTATATGGAAACAGAACATAGATAAATACAATGCTAGATGTGAAAAGAGAAAGGGTGAGTAGCCTAATAAAGATCTAGCCCTGGTAGAAGAGGAAATAAAGTAGGAGATGATGGAAGAATTCAAAACCATCACCCCTGAGCAAGGGAGAGATATGGTGGCACAAGCTGGAGTGCTTATTTTACCCGAGTGGGATATAGAAGATGCCCTAGTACTAGACACAGTGAGGAAGGAGACCAAACCCATGGAGGGAATTACTTTCAGTAAGGATAATGCTGCACTTGTCATGTGGTCTCTCAAGAGAAATGAGAGTAAGAAAAGCAAAGATACCCCAGGGTCAAGTTACCTTGGTGGGATGATGGTGAAGAGAGTACAGAGAATAGGGGTAGTGGAAGCTACTAGCACTGTGCTAGAGACTGCAAAATTTAGTGTTGTAGTAGTAGAAAAGGAAGCCAAAGACAAAGAGATCCTCCAAGTCAAGTTGGAAACAATTTTGAAGGCCTATAACAGTGCTAAGGAGGAGGTAAGAGGTAATGATAGCATCATTGCTAAGCTGCAGAGCCAGTTGACTAGACAATACCATCAAGGTGAGTCTTCAACACTGATGATCTTCTCTTCTCATGCAAGACCTCCACCTACTAGCCCTATCATTGAGTTTCCACCATGTCCAGCACCCTCCAGCTCTCAAATGGTTGAGATTACTCCTCAAGAATTAGAAAATTTAAAATAGGCTCAGGCCTTATATGCAAAGAAGTATGAGGAGAGAGTAAGGGCTACAATTTCCAGTTTTGCAGATACAATGAATGCCTCATTGCTATATAATAATTTAGGTATAATTTCGGATATATGAAATGAGCTCAGGGGAGATAAGGCCATTTTGACACCTATTTTTGACGAGTGGAGGCCTAGGGAGCAAGATTTAGAGTTTATATGTGCATCTTATGATGAAGCAGGGGCGAATCCTATCATTAAATCTACTTTTGACATCACTAAAGATTTAGTACAATTAGCAGCAGAGGTGGATAATGTTGATAGGAAAGTTAATTTGTGCAAAAAGGAATATACTGATCAAGTTTTTGAGTTGCTCCCAGGAGTTTTTGCTAGGCCGGATCAACTGAAGGATAAACAAATATGGCTTAAGGAGATAGAAGCCAAACTGTCAGCAAGAATTAAAGGAATTATTGATCTAGATGATGCTTCTTTCTTTGTTATAACAATATAGGAGATAGAGAAAATTAAGGGACATTATGGTTTTCTCAATTAAGAAGTCAACAAATTGAGAAACTCGTGGAAAAAGTTGACCAAGGCTAAAGCTAAGGTGATTAATTTCTCATGGCCTACCGATGATGTGTATGATGAGTGGACCACAAAATATGCCACCCATGATCTGGAACAATTGGAGAGCACCCCTGAAAAGGTAGAAGAAGTTACAACCAAACAACCTATTGAAGTAACTGCAAAGGCCGAAAAGAGCTTGTAACTATTTTTTTGAAAAGCTTGTAACCTCTTTGTTTTGAAAGAAATGATTGTAACAAACTCTCCTCGAGAAGTCCGAAGCTTTGTGCATCCATGTTGTTATAAATGGATACCAGGACTAGAGGAAGGAGATCACAAAAGAATTGTAAGAAAATGTTGTTGAAATTCATAGCTGAGCTTTTCTAAGTGTAATGGAGAAAATTCCAAAGTTTTTGTAATACTTCTTTGAAGAATAATATCAATATGTAGACCATCGGCTTTTGAGTAAACTTTGTGTTGTCTTCGAGTATTCCTGCAATTTGTTTACTACTTTCATTCTGAATAACCCAGGGTTATTTTGTTTGAATGGGGTTGCAAGGCAATTTTTAGTAGATGTGATCGCTAGCTTTTCTCTTTAGGAGGGAAATTAAAGATGCGGGGATCATTCCTACCGGTGAACTCTTTGTAGGGAACTTTGAATCTTGATGATCATGGTTTAATTTGATATGCATAAATTCTTGTAAGTGTTAGGCACATATAAGGATTAACAGAAGTTGAGCCAATGGGATGTGTGAAGATATTTCATTTTTGGGAGTATTGTCTGAATTTTAGATGACTCTGTGACCTTGGATATGGCACTGGTATTGATTGGAGTTGTCTATTACATGTTTTGTTGGTCACAATACTGAATATGAGTATAATTTGCATTCTTTTGTTTCAGTTGGTTTCAAGGTGATTAAATCCACTGGTTTTCTGGACTGGTTTGCTGTGGGTTTATGTTTGAAAGTGTGAATTTAGTTCACAAAGGTATACCCACCTGGACTCTAAGCAAGTCCGAAGTGTAGAAGGTTTATTTAAACCTTGTCATATGTTGTCTTGAGAATTTCCTTATCTTTGATATCTCTTCTGCACCGAGTTCAATCATATTATATTAAGGATGATTAAAGAGAATCAGATTTTGAAGACAACAAAATGGAAACCTATTTGTCCTCTCTAGGTTGTGATGTATGGATGTCGGTTGTGAATGGGTATATAGTCCCTAATAATCCCCCTACTGATCTAGATGCTAAGAAGGAATACGAGAACAATGCTAGAGATAAAAATGCCATTCTTAGTGGGTTATCTAATAATGAGTTTGTTAAAGTCATGCACTGGTCCTCTACCAAATAAACTTGGGATAAGTTGCAGAAGATTTTTGAAGGCGATGCTAAAGTCAAGGAAGCCAAGTTATAAAAATTGAGAGCACAACTTGAGGGTTTGAAGATGAGAGATGGGGAGAAGATTGTTGACTATCTCCAAAGGATTGATCAAACAACAAATACCATTAGAGGGCTTAAAGAAGAAATAAAAGATGAGTTGGTTGTGTAGAAAGTATTTAGATCTCTTACATCTACGTATCATACACAGATCTCAGAAATAGAAGAAGCAAAAGATCTAAAAGTCTTTATAATGGATAAGTTGTATGGCTCCCTAACTGCTTATGAGATGAGGACTGCCAGTACTGAGGTTGTGAAGAAAGAAGTTCCATTCAAAACATCAAGAAAAGGAAAAGTAGAGTTTTCTCATGATGCAACCGGTGAAGACTCTGATGACATCATGAAAAAATTTGTCAGAAGACTCAAGACGGGTTCGAGAAAATACAAAGGCAAGCTGCCTTTGAAATGTTTAACTATGAAAAGATTGGACAAATTGCTGCTAAATGTCCCTATGGTGATATAAATGAAGATGATCAATCAAGTTGTAGCAGATCATATGGTAAGGACAGGAAGAAGAACGTAAGAGGCTACTGAAAGCAGAGTAGTCTTTACACACATGAATATGATACCACGGACGAGGAAAGTGCCTCAGATGAGTGTTGTAGTGAAGAGATGTAGATATTGAAGAAGAGCTCATTAGTGCCTTGGATGAGATAAAGAAAACAAGAAGAGAGTTGAAGAAGGTAAAAAGGGTTGCAGCTGAAGAACAAGAGTTGTTGGAGCAATCTCTTGAAGAGTCCAATAAAACTATCGCAGATCTAAAACTCCAACTAGAAGAAGCCAAAAGGATCTATGAAGCCACTAGCACCGGTTTGAGTGAAAAGAAGAAGGAGCATCAAAATATGGAAGCAAAAATAGTGCAGCTCCAGAAGGAATTAGAGAAAATTCACAAAGAAATAAAATTGAGAAGAAAATATGAAGGCAACACTAAAGCCCTGGACAAGATGCTAAGAAAATAGAAGCAATCTAAAGATACTGATGGCTTAGGGTTTCAAGAAGGACAAAGTTCAAACAAAAAAGACACATCCAGTGAGGAGATACAATTAACCTCTTCAAATGAAGGTGAAGAGAAGAAGGCATTCATGGTAAGCAAGGATACCGACAAGAAGACATATGCAAATGTTTTGAGAAACCACCACACAAATTGGTATACTCAATCAATGAACCAAAGACCATACTCAATGTACCGACATGCAGATCCAAGGAGAAATGCAAGTGTTGATCATGAAGGAATCACCAAAGTTAGCAACATGAAAGGAAGACCCCTAGTGAGGTAGCCGTTTGTAGGTTCAAGACAACCTAACCGGTATGTTCCAAATTTTCATGGTTATTGTCACCGGTGTAATAAGTTCGGTCATAGAATGGAAGATTATAGGAAAATGAATGTCAGCCCTAGTTTTGAGAGTAGAAAATCATTTTTTGTATTACAAAGTACAAATGTCACATGTTATAATTGCAATGAGTTTGGTCACAAGAGTTATGAATGTAGGAGTAATATGCAAATGTCCTACAAGAATGCCTTGAGTACATCTTACAAAGCTAATGTGAAATGTTATAAGTGTCAAAATTTTGGTCACATAGCTAGGTATTTTAAGCTAAGAACTGACAAGCAAAAGAAAATAGTATCGGATGAGAAGTTAGCAACAAAACTGGAACATAAAGTGACATAAGAGGAAAAGAAAGAAGAGAAACAGGTTTGAGTAGAGAAGGAGAAAAACAAGACAAAGTACAGCCTGATTGTGCAGAGTGCTCTACATTATGAAAGGAGGAATCTATGGGTAGTTGATAGTGGTTGCTCAAATCACATGACCGGAGATAAGAAAAAGTTTATCAATCTTGATGATTGGAATGGTGGTTTAGTCCGGTTTGGTGATAACTCGTCCATCAAGATCAAAGGCTGGGGTACACTGAATATTGATGGAAAGCTCAAGGCTCATGATGTGTACTATGTGGAAGGACTGAAGTATAACCCGCTGAGTGTAAGTTAGATATGTGACAAAGGGTACAAGTTTACATTTAACTCTACTAGTTGTTAGATAAGAAAGAAGAGTACTGGCCGGGTTGTGGAAAAAGGAAAGAGGACAGAAGGTAATGTCTACAATCTGAAGGAATGTTATGAGTCCCAATGCATGATGGGATAGGTTGATGAAAGTTGGTTGGGCACCAGAGATTAGGCCATGTGAACTTTGATAATCTGGTTAAGATAAGCAAGAACTAGTGTGTGAGAAACATACCTTAGATCATAAAGCCGGCAAGAACATTTTGTGATGAATGTGTCAGAGGTAAGCATGAAAAGGTCATCTTTAAAATAAAGGAATATAACACCTCAAGATCTTTTGAGTTGATACATAGAGACTTATGTGGACCAACAAGGACAAGAGAATAGGTCGGTGAAAGGTATTTCATGTTGCTCATAGATGATTACTCAATAATGACCTAGGTAACTTTCATGATAAGTCACAAGCATTTGAGAGATTCAAGATTTTCAGGAAGATGGTAGAAAATGAAAGTGGGTATTGGGTAAAATGCTTAAGATCAGACCAGGGTGGAGAATTTTCTTCCAATGACTTTGTTGACTATTGTGAGAGACATGGAATCTGAAAACAATATTGAGCTACATGGACACCTAAGCAAAATGGTGATGGACTTGAAAAGCACTGAGAGGGGGGGGTGAATCAGTGACACCAAAAATAAAACTACTTCAAACACTAACCAGTAGATGAACTTAACAAAGATTTTAAACACAATGCATGCAATCCAAAATGATATAACAACATCCACAAAAAGCGAAGCATCCACCATAACACAAGTGTTTGTACGTGGAAAACCCAAATAGGTAAGAAACACGGTGAGATGGAACTCACAAGT
Source organism: Cryptomeria japonica (assembly GCF_030272615.1). Taxonomy (NCBI): domain Eukaryota; kingdom Viridiplantae; phylum Streptophyta; class Pinopsida; order Cupressales; family Cupressaceae; genus Cryptomeria; species Cryptomeria japonica. The sequence goes on from NC_081414.1 coordinate 466,496,417, forward strand.
TAACTATCTGTAGTAATAGATAACTGACCAATTAAGGTCTACAAAGTACTCTGCTTGGAGCGAATCTTGTTAGAGATCCTAAAGATTGATTAGAAGCTTATACCATGTTAAAGGCAATACCCTGTTAGGAGTAACCTCGGTGGAGGATTTCTGAATCCAAACTAATGGATCACCCTGTGAAAGGATTTATACATTGAATCTTGTTAGAGCTTACCCGATTAGGGGATTTGATTCTATTGTAATTGTTAGAAAACAACAAGAATGGTTTGATCTGTTCTGAGTAGCACAATACTTGCTTGATCAGATCCTTCTAAACATATTCAACACTGCTCTTTTGCATACTCTGCAATTGAACTCTTTTTCCTTTCGCACATACATAACACTATGACTTCCATCAAATAATTCATTGCGATGTCAATATATAGACCTTATGATTTCATGTCGGCCTTAAGAAATCATAACACAATTTCCTAGGTTCACTGTATCTGGACAAGTGATCATAACTCATCACAAAAATTACCGCCAAGCAGTTGGTGCTAGTAACTCATCATGAAATGTGGTAACTCATCACAAAATTACCAAATACCAGTTTGAGTAAAACATATGAACCATTGTCCTTGAATATCCACTTGATCTCCATCTTGATGTCGACTAAGTATAATCATAGGTTGTCTCTAATCCACATACCAGTTGACACAAAGTACCGGTTAGAGATAAACCTCTTAGTATAACCTCTAACATACCGGTTGACAATGTAAAGAATTGAAGTTACATCGGTAGTCAAATATAATCATGTGTGTGTGTGTGTGTGTTTCATCAATGACAACAAATGATGAATACATTACAATCATCATCAAGCCAACAATCTCCCCCTTTGGCATTGATGGCAACACTTAGAAAATTTTAAAGTAATACCGCTAAGTGTGCATACACAACAAATTTAAACATATACTCGTGCTCCCCCTTAATGCATACATTATACAAAATTTTTAAAAACACACATACATATTTCTACTCCCCCTTTGACAACAATGCCAAATTGAAAAAGCAATATATATATATATATAGAAAATTTGTATCAAAGTGTTCAACATATACAATAATAACTTAAAAATTTCATGCATTAGCTAATCTCATAAAAATATCATTAAAGTTCTACTTCAACTGTGATATGGAATTTGACCATGTTGCTAGCATGTGCTTAGTGTACTCTTTTGTAGACATAAGTTGTGTATGGAATTCTTCCATTGAGTCCAGTGTGCAAGTGTTGGGAGTTGCTAAGATAGCTTCTGCATTTGAGTAGGCTCTTTGTAAGATGTCTACTTGTGATGTGAGCAAACTCTTGAGTTCCTTGAGAGACTGGAGTCTCTTTGCCTTCTCATTATCATAGATGTCCATCTTGTTATACAAATCATCTACAAATTTGCTAAAGGCAAATACAGAGTCCTGAAGTGGGATGTATGCCTTGCATATCCTTTCCAGCTCTTGCTCTGTTTCTATTTGTCTTTTTGAGATATCAGAATAAAAGAAAGAAACATTAGAGGTGGAAGAAAGATACTTTCCTTCTATTTCAATAGCTTTACTCAACAAATTTTTATTGTGTGACGGGGCCATTTTTCCATTTTCAATATCCTTTGCCAGTTTTTCTCCATACTTCTTCTTGTGACTCTTTTTAGGATAGAGTTGAGTAGCATCTTCTAGTGACTTGATTTGATCAGATGCATCTGCAACTAACTGACCAAGTTTGCTAATAGGTGTAGGTAGATGTGTTGTAGATGTTTTTGGTAGTAGACCAGATAAAATATCTACTACAGTCTAAATTGTTTCAACTTTAACCCTCTGCTCTTTTAGTGTCTCTTATGCACTCTAGATTGCATGACACTTGCAATCTTCATTATTTCTGATGCGCTCATGTTGGTCATATCAATAGGTCCTGAAATACTTAAAGAATCATCATCATCATCAAGTTGTTTCTGCTTTGCCGGTTCAGAGGATACAAACTTGATGATTGCTTTCTTTGTATTGTTCTCCACTTCCTTTTCAGAGGTCTGTGTGACAATAATTTCAGTAGACTCCTTATTATCTTCAGTGGCCGATGGAGATTGGGGTTTCTCCAGTTGTGTTGTTTCTAGTGGATTGTCCACTTTTAGTTGAGTCGGTTACTCAACTAAGGTAACATGTACATTGGTAATTGTAGGAGGCTCTATATCTGGTGCAGTGTTGTCTCCAGATAGATCAATTGTGTTCTGAACATCATCAACAACATGAATAATGGAGTCATCTTTTTTCTTGAGAGGATAGACCTCATCATCTTGAATAATCTCTTCTTCATCCATTTCCGGTCGATTAACATCATCTGCAACATTATCCTCATTCATAGAGGATTGGATGAGTTATTCCATTCTTTTGATTTTACAGGCTATCCGATGGGTCTCAGTTTCAATAATTGCCTTCTTTCCACTAAGTAACTTCAGTCTTCTTGCTTTGAATGTAAACCGAGATTTGTATTGAGCAACTAAGGCACTAATATCATCTTTAGAAAATTCAGAAAAATATTGGACAAATATTTCATCAATGATTTCCTTTTCTTATTTTATAGCTTCCTCCCATTTACCCAAAAGAATAGTGTACAAATAATTTGAGATATCCCTTTCCAGTTCATGTGGATATCTACTGTAATGACACAAATGAGTGATTACTTGTTGAATGAATTTCTCTTTCTCATTTTTAGTGAAGGAATCAAAATGCTCTCTGACATTATCAAACCTATTCCTCCCTAGTGTCTTCATTGTTCTTTCAAAATGGGTTTCTGGCCTGAAAGATGCTATATCAATAGGCACAGTTGCCTATGGCACTTCCTTAACTATTTTTTCTACTCTACCGATATCCTTCACCTTCTTAGGTTCTTCTTCAGTATCTGAACCTTCCAATTCTGGTTGGAGAATAAGTTTTAAATTCCTCTTCTTTGGTGTATTCTCCTTCTTTGTATATACTTTAGGTGTTGGTTCCTTTTTGGTTAGGACACTCCAAGTCACCCTTGTAGTCTTAACACTAGAGGTGAGTCAATTTTTTTTTCTTTCCTTTCACATTAGTGATAGGAGAAGTACTGGTTTCTGCTAGTGCATCTTAGACTACCACAATGTCCAATTTTGTCTTCTTTTTGTCTTCGGGAGATGCTAATAGGGTATTAGCATAACCAACCAGTAGATCATGGTTCACATCATAACTCATGTCTTCCATCTCTTCTTCTCTTGGCACAATTGCTTGCATTAAGCAAAAGTTAGTGGTAACAGTAAAGACTATGTCTTTTGCAAAGTGCCTTACCACATCTTCTAGTAATTTCATTCTCATGCTCATCTTTTTCCGAAATTCATTAAAATAATTATTCATGGCCACAGGGAAAGTATTCTTTACAACCTTAATGCTTTTCTTGATTTGTGCAGAGATCGGTAGGTCTTTTGACCATTCAATTTCTCCAATTCCCGATAAAAGATTCTGGAAATAGAAGAATAACCCAATTAATAGCTAATCATATTTAAATTTTTGAGTGTTGTCCTTTTTAATAGATTGCAGATTTTGAAATAATTGCCTTCTGATGGCTTCACAAAGATCATAATTTGCATTATCAACTGTAAAGCGGAAAATCACGGTCGAACCCTAGTTGGTCTACCCTCTTCTAACTCCGAGGAGAGAGAAGGGAGGTTTGCTAGGATTCGATGGGTTTTCACTTAGGGGAGAGACTTTACATTCAAAAGAGGGGTTGAAACTCATAAGATTCAATCCCACACAATGTAAGATTGGATGCTAAATGAATTTCAAGGGTTTGGAAAGCAAAGCTACCCTCTTTTGTAAAGAATGTTGATTAAGGAAATTAAGCTAAGGATGCATAGAAAGTCATAAAGATTTGCTTATAAACTGAGTTTAGGTTATAGGATGAAGCTGTGGACCTGGAATTAGCAGTAGAATGTTGATACGGCGCTGTCCTGCAAATTTGAGAAAAAGTTGTCGGGACGAAGGCGCCCGGTGCCACGGTCCTCCGAAAAATCCGTGAAACGAAGGGGGATCTGTTCGTCTCTGCACAAGGATTCCAGATCTTCAATCTCAGCCCCGTACCTGCAACCTACACACAGAAAAGTGAAGATGATTGGGGGGTTAGGGATTAGGGGTTTGCCTTTAGGTCAAACCCCGGTTTTGGAATTAACCAAGAAATGAGCAAGTGTTGTAAATGTAAATGACTGTAATGTAAAAAAAGTACTAATACCTTGTTCTAAGGATGTTTGTATCCTTATGTGCAAAGGTTTAGATGTTGTATGTTGTAGTATGTAGCATGTAATAAGTGATCTCCTCTTCAATGGTTGAATCCTTGACTTGAATGCAACACTTAGCCTTGAATGGAGACTTGGAATGATCAATTGCTTGAATGCTTGAATGCTTGAATGCTTGAGTGCTTGAGTATAGTTTCCACACTTTTTCGGTCATGTATGTCTTCTATTCTCTTTCTTCTTTTTATCCCAAATGAGAGAGAAAAATGTAGTTTATATACTTGTCAATTAGGGCTGATAGACTGATTTTCCCGACCTTAGGCCGACCAGGGAAGTATATTTCCAAATTGCAATAAAAAAGACCCGATATCACTTAGGAAACCAGGCCCAAAATAGGACCCAGGGACCAGGGCGCTGGGCGCCATGGTCCTGGAGGACCAAGGCACTAGGCGCCCTGGTCCTGAGGGACCAAGGCGCTGGGCGCTCTGGTCCCACCTCCGGGACAACGGGGTGCAAGGAGGTTCAGGCCAATGGTGCTTGAAAAATGCAGTTTTCAGTGTCGTGAGCAAGTTTTGGGGTCTCCATTCAGGTTGCATGTTGCGTCGCCATCGTGAAGACCGAAATGCAGTCGAAATTGCAAGTGTCGCAATTTTAGGATGCTACATCAACAATCATTCTGTGAGCTATATGAATTGCTGCAGATGGAACACTATTAAGTCTACTAGAGTAAAATACTCGGTAGCCTATCACCATTGCTGCTAGTTTCACTGTAGAGTCTCTAATATTGTTGATAGAATAGGCACGCTTATCAAAAGTAGAACCGGTTAAAGAGAATATCGTATCCTTTGAAATTTGTCTGAGAATAGGTACTTCACCGGTTGAGAAATAACTAGTTACAGCCTGAATGGCTTCCTTAGTTATTGTGTGAGTTCTCTCTAAATACATATTCTCTCCATGAACTCAACTCAAAATGATTTTGATATGTTCATCCTTGAAATCTTCAAGAAAGTAAGCGACATTATGAAAACCTTTTTCAAAAACCCTAGCATACTTTGTTTCAATTTTTCCACTCTCGTCACAAAGTGATTTCAACTGAGTATAAATGTATAGAGATCCTAAATCTTCTATCTTGCAGTCAATATAACTAGACAAATCACCTTTGATCACAACTCCACTCAGAACTTGTGACAATGCATTATAGGACACAATTTGTTCTACCTCTATAACTTTGATAGGCTCATAAGTAATCATTAACCTCTCTACAGTCTTTGAAGTTGATGCCATTCCAAATGAACAAGATTCGAAGTAGGATGTTCAAAGAAATACCTTGTTTTGTGCATGTTGTCCCATTTAATGGTTGAAATACCCAAGTGCACACCAGTTCAACTTTCTGCAACCTTCAATTTATCTTAATTACACAAATCACGAAGCAATTCGGCAATTAATAGCAAAACAATCTTTCTCGGCTCAACAAGTTCTCCAAATTTCTTTCTCGAGTGCGTTAGGGTAAAAATGACAAAGTAAAACTTGCTTTTATCCTTTTTACCTACTGCATTAAATGCTCTCCTGTTAGGGTTACACACCCTAATTTTACTGCTCAAGGAGAAAACTAGTTCATAACATATTGACAAAAAGTTACCAAAATTTCATATTTCAAAATTCTTTTACCGCTCATTTTTCTCAAGGGGTTCGAAGGTATTTTGACCGTTGAGCTTCCCTTAACCATATTAAAAAGGCTTAATTCATCGGTGCAGGGTTCTATTCACTGGATGAATGAACACTTTCTTCTCCAGGTGAGTCATCACTTTTATTCTTCCAAATTTGATTCATTTCCTCTCTGGTTTCTTCAACATTAACTTTCTGCTTTCCTTTCTGATACTTAGAAGAATTGACCGGTTTGCTATTTCTGGATCTACAGAATTTTGCTAAGTGCCCCGGTTTGTTACAATGATAACAAGCCATATCAGATGATCTCCAAGGTCCTACATTTACTCTTCCTGTTCTTCTTCTGCATTTCATAGCCACATGACCAAAGTTATTACAGATGGTGCAAAAAACATTTGTTACCTTTTTACATCTCAAATGGACTAAACCGGATGTTGTAGGGTCTTTGCCAATTCATGTTTACCCGGTTGTCAAAGTTCCTCATCTGATCACCATTTGGTCTTGGATGTATGTGTGGTATAGGATTGTTTGCTCCATATCTACACTCAATAGATCAATGTCCATACATTCCACATGTGAAGTAATGACCTTGAAATTTCTTGGACACATACCTTGCATTAGTATTGTAACTTGCATTTATGTTAGGTTTGTCTCTACAAACATTTGTAGTGTGACCAAGTTTATGGAAAACAAAACAAACAGGTTTAAATACCTTCTTATTGGTAGAATTATTGATCTTAGGAGCAGATTTGTTCTTAGGAATGTTGCTCTTTGTACCAGAGGATTCACCTTTTTTAGATGTGTGAAAACCAAGTCCAGAGATATCACCCTTCATCCTTTGAGATTGAATTTGTTCTTCCAGCATGGTAGAACTTCTGTTGAACTTCTCCAATTTCTCATTGGCTTTAGTAAGTTGTTTAGTGAGATCTTCATTATGCTTTGACAGGTTCTCTCTCAGAGATGATGCAAGTTCAAGATCTAGCTTTAGGTTCTCCTTTTCTTCTCTTTCAGTAACCAACTACTCATGCATAGTGACATTTTCCTGCTTGATCTTTTCAATCTCTTGATCTCTTTCCTTAATAAGATCTTCAACAGCTCTTCTGGCTTCCAGTTCTTGACTCATGTAGATAGTGAGACCTTTTAGCTCTCTCCTCAGATTTAGTTTCTCACTATTTAAATTTTTAACTTCCTTTGCTAAAGCATCAATATTGGCTTCATCTGAAGAACTATTATCAGATATCTCTAATAGTTGTTCAGTTAGCTCTCTCCTTTTGACTTGTGAAGCTTTCACTTTGACCCTAAGTGTTTCAAGCTCATTTCTACAAGCTTCTAGATCTCTAGCCATCTTGAAGTAGCTCATGTCCCTGATGGTGGTTTGAAGGCTCCCTTCTAAGCAATTAGGCTTCAAAGAAGTTAGGCTCTGATACCAATTGATGGACTTGAAAAGCACTAAGAGGGGGGTGAATCAGTGACACCAAAAATAAACCTACTTCAAACACTAACCGATAGATGAACTTAACAAAGCTTTTAAACACAATGCATGCAATCCAAAATGATATAACAACATCCACAAAAAGTAAAGAATTCACCATAACACAAGTGTTTGTACGTGGAAAACCCAAATAGGTAAAAACCACAATGAGATGGAACTCACAAGTTAACTATCTACGGTAATAGATAACTGACTGGTTAAGGTCTGCAAAGTGCTCTGCTAGGAGCGAATCTTGTTAGAGATCCCAAAGCTTGATTAGAAACTTATATCCTATTAAAGGCAGTACCCTGTTAGGAGTAACCTTGGTGGAGGATTTCTGAATCCAAACTAATGGATCACCCTATTAAAGGATTTATACATTGAAGCTTGTTAGAGATTACTCGGTTAAAGGATTTGATTCTGTTATAATTGTTAGAAAACAACAAGAATGGTTTGATCTATTCTGAGTAGCACAATACTTGCTTGATCAAATCCTTCTAAACATATTCAACACTGCTCTTCTGCATACTCTACAACTTAACTCTTTTTCCTTTCGCACATAACATAACACTATGACTTCCATCAAATAATTCATTGCGATGTCAATATATAGACCTTATGATTTCATGTCAGCCTTAAGAAATCATAACATAATTTCTTAGGTGTAGTGTATCTAGACAAGTGATCATAACTCATCACAAAAATTACCGCCAAGTAGTCAGTGCTAGTAACTCATCACGAAATGTGGTAACTCATCACAAAATTATCAAATACCGGTTGGAACAATCAAATACCAGTTGGAACAATCAAATACCGGTTTGAGTAAAACATATGAACCATTGTCCTTGAATCTCCGCTTGATCCCCATCTTGATGCTGACTAAGTATAATCATGGGTTGTCTCTAATTCACATACCAGTTGACAAAAAGTATCGGCTAGAGATAAACCTCTTAGTATAACCCCTAACATACCAGTTGACAGTTTAAACAATTGAAATACTCATAGTCAAATATAATTATGTGTGTGTGAGTGTTTCATCAATGACAACAAATGATGAATACATTACAATTATCATGAAGCCAACAAATGGGGTGGTAGAGAGGAAAAATAGGACACCGAGGGAGATGGCTAGGACTATGTTGAATGAGGCCAACATACTGGATATATACTAGAAGGAAGCAGTTCATATTGCAGTCTACACATTAAACCAAGTACAGTTAAGAGTGAATAATATAATGACTCATTATGAGTTATGGTATGAAAGAAAACCATCCCTCAAGCACTTCAGAGTGTTTGGAAGTAAGTGTTTCATTAAGAAAGATTCTGATGGATTAGGAAGTTTTGATTCTTGGACTGATGAAGGAATCTTCTTGGGATACTCAACCAACAGTAAAGCCTACAAATTCTACAAAAAAAGATTGAGAAAGGTGGTTGAGAGTGTAAATGTGAGAATAAATGAAGACTCACATAGAGGAAATTTAGCACGAACACCTTACATTGATGATTCAAATGTTGAATATGAAGAACAATCTGACAATGGACCAGTAGAAGAAGTACCAAACAAGATCCCCAACCGGTATGTGCAGAAGAATCATCCGGAAGAACAGATCATAGGAGATAGGAATGAAGGTGTGCAGACCAGAAGGAGATTAGCCCGAGAAAGTGAGCAGGTAAATTTTTGCCTCATGACTAAAGTAGAGCCCAAAATTTTTGATGATGCTAGAAAAAGTGAGAAGTTGGTAGATGCCATGGATGAAGAGTTGAGACAAATTGAGAAAAATTAGACTTGGGAACTTGTTCCTAGACCAACAGACAAGAATGTCATAGGTACCAAATGGGTCTACCAAAACAACATGAATAAAGAAGGTAAGATAGTTCGGCATAAAGCAAGGTTAGTTTTCAAAGGGTATGCTCAAGTGGAAGGTATTGATTTTGAAGAAACCTTTGCACCGATTGCTAGGTTAGAGGCAATAAGAATGTTTTTAGCCTTCTCAGCCTATAAGGGATATAAAGTGTATTAGATGGATGTAAAATCTGCCTTTCTCAATGGTATCTTGAAGAAGAGGTGTATATGGAATAGACAGAAGGGTACTTGTTGCATGAAGATGAGATTTTTGTATGCCAGTTAAAGAAAGCCTTTTATGGTTTGAAGCAAGCTCCCAGAGTATGGTATTCCCAGTTACACAAATACTTGAAGGAGCAAGGATTCCAGAAAGGGAATGTAGACAACAACTTGTATGTCAAGGTAAATGGAGATCACATGATTATAATTGTTGTATATGTGGATGATATTATCTTTGGTGCAGACAAGGACATCATGCGCAAAGAATTTGTAGATCAGATGAAGATAGAAGTTGAGATGTCCATGCTGGGTGAGTTGTCCTATTTTCTTGGTTTGTAGATCTCATAGTAGGAGAAAGGAATTTTTACCTCCCAAACCAAGTATGCGAAAGAAATGCTGAAGAAATTTCAAATGGAGGACAATAAACCAGTAAGTACTCCCATTGTTACCAGTTGTAAGTTGAGAAAACTAGACGAGTCACCGAAAGTTGAGCAAACACTATATAGGTCTATGATTTGTAGTCTATTATATCTAACAAAATCTAGACCAGATATTGTACAAGTTGTTTGCATGATAGCAAGATTCCAAGATGCTCCTAAACAGTCTCACCTAAATGCAGTCAGAAGGACCTTCAGGTATCTACAAGGAACTATCAGTTGTGGCCTATGGTATCCAAAGAAAGGAGACTTTGCTTTGCAGGTTTATACTAATGTAGATTGGGTAGGAAGTATAGATGACCAGAAAAGTACAAGTGGAGGTTCTTTCTACTTAGGAGACTGGTTAGTATCATGGCACAACAAGTAGCAAGATTTAGTGTCATTATCTACTACTGAGGCAGAGTATATAGCAGCTGTTACATGTTGTTCACAGGTTTTATAGATGAAGCAGACACTGAAAGACATACAAGTGGAGATACTGGAACCTATTCCAATCCGGTGTGATAAATCAAGTGCAATCAACATCGCCAAGAATCCGGTAAAGCACTCAAGAACAAAACACATTGCAATCAAGTATCACTTCTTGAGGGAGAAGGTAGTAGACAAGGAGGTCATAGTTAAATATGTTCCAACTAGTGAGCAAATTACTGACATATTTACCAAGCCACTTCCTTTGGGTCCATTTGACTGCTTGAGACAAAAGATGGGAGTTGTCCCACCATATGGTAGCACTTAAATGCATAGTAGGATGCATGATTCGGGGGGAGTCAACCATTGTTACTATCTTATGACTCTTGAATCATGAAGCATGGACACAGGGGGAGATTGTGTCCTAATCGGATGTAGTCAAGAGAGAGATTATTGCTGTCAGACTAAGGTTCCCTTTTCCATTATTGTCAAAGGGTGAGAGAAATCAGAACAAACAAAGTTGACATCAATGCGAAAGGGGGAGATTGTTGGCATTGAGTTGTCATTGACGTCAACTGGTATTGCAGGCTACCAATAGGGGTATGTCACCTAGTATAAAGAAGATTGAACTAGCATAAGGAAGATTAACATGAAGGATTGTAAACCGATATGGTGAAAGACAAGTAGGCATTGACATTGTTAGTAACATCACCGGTAAGAGGTGATATGAAGTTGTGTTTTGGCATGACAAGTTGTAGCTGGTAGAAAGGTTGGTTGTTTTGCTTGAGACAATGTTTGTGATAAAGAGGCAGAATGACAAAGAGATCACAAAACCACTAAAGGTGAAGATGTCCTACTAGTGTGGTGTGCACTACCGGTTTGCAAAAAGAGAAGGTCTCACCGGTAAGGGCTTGTGCCAGTATGAGTTTGTTGAATGTTCAAGTTTAAACTAACCTTGTGTCGATGAGATGAGTGTATGCTGATGTGATGCCATGTGGAGCTGAGGTGGCAAGCATGCAGAGGTCAGTGAAGTTTTCATCGACATGGTTGTTGGAGTAGTTAGTTGACATTAATGAAAAAACCACAAATCATGGGATGATAACAGATTGATGTGGCTTGAGGAAGAATGAATGATAGAGAAAGATCAGGGAAGTTGTTGGCACCTGAATCAAAGAGAAGAAATCAGATTGCAAGAGGACCTCGAGAAGAAAACAACTGGGTCATAAATGAGTCGACAAATTTCAAGGCCAAAAATCATGGTTAGGATTGCCATCTTTAGAAAATATACATTGGATGATGGAAAACGCGTACATATGCATTCCTCCAATGCATACGATCGATCCAAGACAAATCAAATCAAATTGGATGCTGATTTGGTCGAGAGAAGGAAACCCTAACCACCCTTAGTTTGAATTGATTTTTGGTGGGAACACTCAAGATTCATCATGATGACTTGAGACTGTGATCGGGGCTACTGAAGAGTGATTGTAAGTGTGAAATTGTTGTCTCAGAGCTGAAGAGAAAAAAAAATTGAATTTTTTATTAGTGAAGACTGTACCAGAAAGGAGAAGTAGAGTAAACTGGTTTAAGGAACAAACTGATAGAGTTAGCATAGGATGCAAAGGTGAAAATATGAAGGAAGCAACATCTGGTAAAGAGTGATCAGTCTGAGTTGAATTGGGAAGACATTGTGAGAGGGGACCTAGCAAAGATAGAATCAGCTGCAAAGGAAAGTTGCAGAGTGTATGGAGGAAACACAAACCGGTAAGGTTGAACCGGTAGAGAAGAATATTGTGATAGCCTTGAAAATTGATTGTATGAGAATTCTCAATTTTGAGCTTAAATAGTGATCTTTCTGGTTTTATTTGCATCCTCTATCAAGGTTCAAGATCTAGGGTTTAGGGTTTATCAAAATTTCTTATGTCTTATGAATAAAACCCTAGCAATGATATATCTCATCATTGCTTTTTCCCACTAAGGCCAAGGGTTGTTTACCATGGGGGAGGCCATTTGATTTCCTAAGCGCTAAGTCATGGTAGACTGGCTTTATAGATGATTTTCCTAAGTCACATAAATATTTCCCTATAGTCAGTCTCTTTTAATATTTGCACTTGCACCCGCATTTTTCCTAATTCTAAAATCCTAAATGTTTCAGTCGGTTGATAAAAGAAGAATAGATCTGACAATTTGCGCTTCCACGTGGTTGAAAGTGCAGTGAAGATAAATACCACGACATCGCGAGATGATGCCAAGTGTTTCAGTGGAAAATGACAGGCTAGCGGTGTACCCTGCTGAAGCCTTGTGTCGCCAATTTTCTAATAGTCCTATCAATTGGAATGTGTTCAAGATGAACGGTGATGTTATGTTATGAGATAAAAGGTGTCTGACTTCTAATTTTGAAAGGGTTAGTGAGAACTGTGTAAAGCAATAAAGTGTGAACATATCTGACGACCCCCATATTTCCACGATGGAAGTTGCAAGGAGGTTACGGACCATGGCATCACGAGATGATGCCACATGTCTCGGGCTAACTAGGAAGACCTATGGTGGGGTTGTTGATAGAGTCAGGTCAAAAGATGATATGGTATTGATTAGTCATGACTTCATGGGTCCATGAATACATATGGAAGGTCAAATGCCACATTGATCAATAATGATCATTTGATTTGTCAGGTTGGGTAAGATCTGTGGTTGACTTTCAAATTTGAGATTAAAAGGGATCATTAAAGATATTGGTTGTATCTTGAGAGGAAAGATAGGATGAATAGGATGCAGACTTGTCCACTTAGGATTGATGGTGATGAGTTTGAAGTTTTGAATGTTGACTCACCATTGAGGAAGCTTGTGCGAGGTCCTTATTGGGTAAAGGACTTATTAGACAATTAAGGATGATATCTTAGAGATGTGATAGGATCGAGATTAATTTCAGGTTTAGATATGATGGATCACAAGTTCTTTGATGAATTCAGAGATTACTTATTGACAAGAATCCTCAAGCAGAAGACTATACACTAAATAGGGAATAAGATCAGAACAAAATCATTCACACAAGGTGAACATATGCAGGTGGAAATGGAGTGATGGCCTAGAAATGACGGTGACCTGACTTGTAGGCATTATTGCTGGAATCCATAGCTAGCAAGTGTAATACCCTAAAATTGGTCATCTAAACCATGGGCCCCTAATTTTGACAACATCACCAAGGTCCTAACCAAAGGAAATTAAATCAACTTTGAGCACACGATTAATTAATTCTTCAATCATTAAATGTCACATGGCAAGTGAATTATTCTATATTAATTAAATATTTATTTAATTAATTAAATCATTCCAAGTAAATCATTTTGATCAATTATCCTATTTAATTTATTAAATATCCTTGCATATTTAATTAATTAATAAATTTGCCATTAATCATAAAAAAGGAATTAATTTATCACAAAAGAGGAATAAATCACAAAGCAAGAGTTAAATTGAAAATAAAATAAAAGAATTGAATTGAGAGAGAAATCAAAATTGAGATATTATTTCTTTCTTCTAAATTGAAAACTTGAAATCAGAAAAACAATTAAATTGAATTATTAATCATTCTTTAAAATTGGAACTCAAAGTTTTGAGAAAAGAAGTTCAGTTGCATTGAAAAGACTCTTTTCTTAAATAAGTCAAAGAATTACCTATTTTTATCTCAAGTGCATGGAATTAATTGAATTATATCTCTAATGCAAACTTAAACTTATAATCTGAATGCATTTCAATTAAACTATAATTGGAATCTATCTCAAGGTTAATTGAATCTGATTTCTCAATTATTTCAATTATCCTAAATTATGTTTTTTCTTGATCTCTCTTGTGATTCTCTATAAATTCAGCCTTCATCTCTCATTCAAAACACCCTGGAGATTTATTGTTATTATACTGTTTTTCTCTAGAGTCATTGAAGATTTTGTGCTTGCTTTTTGAGATTATTGCATCTTAGTGTAGCTAGGAAATTTGGAAATCATCAAAGCAAATCGATATTAATCTAGCTGAATCATGAAAGCTCAAATGCAATGATCAATCCTAAAAACACTCAATAAAGACATGAAAACAAGACATCAATTCAAACGCAAACCATTGCAAACTTGAATGTCTCCTTCATGTGGCTCCATTGTCCTTTCTCCTTCAAATAGCTTTGTTGTGGATCTCACCTACTAGTGAATAAGCATGATGTGAAAGCAAGTAGACAAGATTGTAGCGCAAGAATACTCGAAGCATGATTGATTCGACCAGGTAGGGATCTTGATTGAAGAAATTCATCCAATTTATAGACAAATTGGAGAAAAGACAAAATTAGCATGAATTAGATTCAAATGGAAATTGCAAATCAAGAATGACAAACATGACAAATTATGACAAATTTGCACTTTCTATGCAAGATTGATTGATTGTCAATTATGACAAATTATGACAAATATCTATGTCAAAATTGATTGATTGTCAATTATGACAAATTATGACAACTTGAAATGTCATTCCCATGAAATTAGGAGAAAAATAGGAGAGAATTGAAATTAGGAAATTAGAAAATAGGAAATTAGAAAATTGAGGAAATTAGGAATTAAGAAATTTAGAAAATGAGGAAATTAGGAATTAAGTGAATTAATTAACAATTTTTCATTTATTAATTAATTCACAAAGAGGGAAGAATTAGTTAGCCAATTAAATAAACATTTAATTGTGACAAGAAGACTTAGGATAAATAAATAAATTATTTAACCTAGAGGGAGAAATGACAAGCAAGTTTAAATGAATAAATCATGAAACCCTAGAAGATGAATTAGAAAATGCAAGAATGACAATTAGGTCTTGATTGAAGGATTGATTTGATCATGATTCTGACTTGATAAAAGACCAATGTTGATAAGGGATTTGATTGATAAATGCGCCAATTGATGAGGAACAATAACTAATTGATCCAAATTGACATGAAGGATGACGATCGATGACAAACTGTGTGAGTGGGCCTCTCTATTGACTGGGACTTGCTGCTGTGGGGAATCCTTTAGAGTAGCACAAAATTAAAATAGATTAGGATCTCCTGGAATTGTTATGTCAGTTCCATTGTAAGGATATTTTAAACATTGATGATAGGTGGATGGAATTGCTTTCATTGCGTGGATCCATGGATGGCCAAGAATCATATTGTAAGGGAGATCGAGGTCTAAGACCTGCAAGAAAGTTTTTTCTATCACTGGACTGACTCTAATAGGTAATGTAATTATCCCTTTAGATGGGCGCTCAGCATCATCATATGCTTTGATTGTTATTCTTCTGGAAGCATCAATGTCATTTTCTGTATAACCAAGGCCAATGACCACTCTCAAGGTACAAATATTAAGACTTGCTCTGCCATCTATCAAGACTCGTCGGATTTTGCAATTATGGACAAAGACTTCAAGATGTAAAGGATCATTATGAGGGAGCTTATTAGGTGAGATATCATTATCAGAAAATGCAACATTTTGGGAAACAGCTAGATGTCCAATTCGGGCTTTAAACTGGTCAACATCAATGTCTGTCAGGACAGTGGACTCAATTAAAGCTTTATCTAGGACTGTGCGATGCATGGGGGACATTTTCAACAACTCAAGGATTGATATTTGTGTGGGTGTCTTTCCTAGATGAACCAGGGGATTATACTGACTTGCAGGAGTTGGTTTGGGAGGAACTGTAGGAGCCCCTTGTAGGACTATTTTGGATCGACGAGTGGTGACCGCGCAAGAAGGATCTTGTCCCTTTATTCTTAGGGTGGAAACATACTCATTTGACACGTGAAAACAATTGATGACATTGTTATAACCAGTATTTGCAT
This sequence comes from Cryptomeria japonica, assembly GCF_030272615.1. Taxonomy (NCBI): domain Eukaryota; kingdom Viridiplantae; phylum Streptophyta; class Pinopsida; order Cupressales; family Cupressaceae; genus Cryptomeria; species Cryptomeria japonica. Next base: position 466,512,573 of record NC_081414.1, read on the forward strand.
AATTTGCTATTTGGGTAGAGTTTGAAGAAGACGCTTTACCCTTGTCATGATCAAGCAAAGGAGTTTTGAAAATTGTATGATCAGTGTTAGAGGTCGCACTGGGTGGATCTACCTCAATTACTCCTTGCTCTAACAAGTCTTGAATCATATGTTTCAATTGAAAACATGATGCAGTTTTATGCCATTTTGACCAGTGGTATTCACAATAGGCATTATCATTCCACCAATGCGGCTTTACCAATGGTTCTGCCTTCATATCTGGTAACTTGATAAATTTTTCTTGTATTAATTATTTCATTACTGACTCAATAGGCTCTCCCAATGGTGTAAATTGTCGAGGAGGCCCATCCCTTGATCAGAAAGGTCTTCGTTGTTGGTTTTGTTGCTGACCTTGTTCTTGATTATATTGTTGAGTATATTGTTGAGGATGTGGCTGTTGAGTAACATTGCTCACTGGTGTTTGATTTTGTTCCATATTCGACATATTAGGAGCACTCAATTTCTTGATTGTGAATGGGGGTTGATTTGCATTCACTGCTCTTGCATCAACAACTCCATCATTAGTGACATTCTTGTTTCTATACCAAAATCTATTTCTGTCCCCTGAATTGTTTGTGTTGTCACTGTCTTTGTTAAGCTTAATGATTCCCTTGGCTACAAGAGCAGTTTCAATGTTCATCCCTTTCTTAATGAGTTTCTCAATAGTACTGGGACTTTTCAATTTTAGTTCATACATCATTTCTGGGACCAAATTTTGGATAAACAAATTCACTTGTTGTTCTTTAGGTATATCTAGGGAAGAACGACTATACAAGCTTCGCCATCGTTGCAAGAAAGTCACTAATGGTTCACCTTGCTTTTTCTTAGTGTTGCATAAATCTGACATGGTCACGTCACTATCGATGTTGAACGCGAAGTGAGATATAAACTTTTGAGCCAATTCTGACCAATTCTTTATATTTCCTGGTAGAGGCGAATACCAATCCATGGCTTGTCCCGTGAGACTTCATGCAAATAAGCACATTAAATATGTTTCCTCATAACTCACTTCAGTACATGCCACGAAAAATGCTCGAATGTGATGTTTTGGATTGCCATTCCCTTTATATTTCTCAAAATTAGGTGCCTCAAAATGCTTAGGGAATGGAGGCATGTATAAGCTCTTGTCAAATGGATTAGGACATAAATCTTGATCTATGTACAGCTTCTTTGTTCCTTTGGTTTCCAATGCGTCAACTTGTTGTTGCAACTTCTCAAGCTGTTGCGTAATTGTGTCAGATTTTGGAGGTCCATCATTAATCCTGGTGGGTACTCTTTGTCGATACATCATGTTTCCGATTGGTTGTTGATGCTCTGAAATTTCCGTCTTTGGTGTCTTCGGCATATAATGTTCTTGGTAGACCTCTTGTTGTTGTGGTTGTGCCATGCCTTGATATTGACCTTGTTGCTATGCTTCTTGTGGTTGAATTATTGTTTGTAGTCTAGGTTGATATTGCGATTGAGGGTGTTGTTGATATTGCACAGACGTCAATTGTGGTTGTGAAGTATGATAGCTTGTTTGTCTTGGCATATATTGAGGCATATGTTGTTGTTGATGCTAACAAATTAGAATTTGCTGACTTTGTGCCAATTGTTGTCGCGGTGTAAATCCCATCATTTGCAAAAAACTTTTTTTGGGTGGTTTTTGTTGTTTCTCCTTAAGATGGGGTATGGCACTTGCATTAATTTTCTATGTTGTTTGTCCAATCCATTGTGGTGGTTGCAAGTTTGCATTAAGTTGTAATGAGGTAGAAGGCACTGCAATTTGTTGTCAAATGCGATATTGTTGTTGTTGTACATTGTTTGTTTGCACATTCGATTGTACCTTTTGTGTATTACTCAATTGTTGCAACATTTGTTGTTGGTGCAAACCACTATTTGTAGCTCTTTGTGTCGCCATTATCGAAGGATCTGTCACAATAGTGTTTGGCAAATATATTGAGCTTAATGGGACATAGGAACTTTGTTGCATTGTGGAATTGTTTTGGGCATTGGTGATATCAGGCATTCCAGTCGTGAAGCTTTCTTGCATCTTAGATTTTGATCCAATTTTATGCATATGAGGAACCACTTCTTGTTGAGGGACAACTGTCAATATTTGTGTGGTCTTCATTTGATCTTGTGTTACAGGTGTTGTGTTAAATAATGGATTATTTATTGTCTCAAATGGTGACTTTTGAGGAATAGTCGTTGTCAATGCCTTTGAAGCATGTTTACTCATCAAGGTAGGTTGAGTTTCTTGTTGCACATGTTCTTCATTTAGATGTGGAGAGAAACTTAAAAGCTCACCGCCTTATTATTTTTACACATTGATTTGCTCACTTGAGGAGGTCACATTACTCATCATGTCAAGATATTTTTGTGGGAACATCTTGAAGACTTTGTTCAAGAATTTATCCATCTTTTTCATCAACTTTGGATCTTGAAGGAACATGTCAACATCATCAGAAGCATCGAAATCTGATGAAGAATTTGGTTGGACATTTGGATTTGCCTCCTGTTGAATGCCTTGATCTGAACCAAATCCTTGTGAAAGAGTTTGTTCCTCATGTAATGTTTGAATTTCATGTTGCAGGTTTGGTTGATTCCAATCGAAAGGTGCATTTCCTCTTGGTGTTGGTGGAACACTCCCATGTCCTGGTTTCATGGGTACAAATACTGGTTCATATAATGGAGGTGGTCCAAGTTGAACCATTCCATATGGTGGTAATGATGTGTTTGATAATCCTTCAATTTGTATTGTTTGACTAGTTTGAAATTGTGAATTTGATATGTTGTCAATGGGTTGATACGTTGGTTCTTCCATCTTCTTAGATTTTGACCTTGTTTCAATGGGCATGTCACTATGCAAATGCAATATTTTTGGAATTTTTCAAGGATAATGTATGATATGCAACTAAATGCAAACTAAATAAATGAAGATGCAAATCTATGGCAAGAATGCAACCTATGTTTTTGGTAATTTTTCAAGATTTTGATAAAATTTTGAAATGCAAATCTAAAAAGAGACCCTTAGGAAATTGAAATGATGTCTAGACCTCAAAGGACAAAATGACAATGTCTCCCCTAAATGCTTGGATACTAAGCTAGGTTTGACCAAATGACATTGATGACAAAAAGAGAAAAGGTTTGATAAGGTCTAGACCTCCTAACAATGACTTAGGGTTTATCAAAGATTTGCAATTACTCAAGTATGACAAAACCTAGTTGTTTAGACTATATGCAGAGGGACAATTACTATGCAAATGACCCTAATATGATATGATAATGACCTAATCTTGATGAAGAGACCTAGGGTATGCAAATGCAAATGTATGACAATGTCAACCTAAAGTTGAATTATGAAATGGTATTACTCTAATGCAAGAGGACACATGCAAATGAATGACCCTTATTGATATGCGAAAGGAGTATGACCTAGGTGAAACCTAACCTTGGTACTTGACAATGACTTTGCAAAATGCAAACCTAGGATGAACCTAAATCTAAGTGACATGAATGTTGAGGCAAGATTTTTTAAAATGTTGGACAACCATGTTTGAAGGTGTTTTGAACTTTGTTGAATGAAATACTCTTGGGTTTAACCTTGTTTTGAATCAATTTGTCTTGTTTTTGAAATGAGACACAACTCAACTTTTGACAAGCAAAGAAGACAAGATATTTCAACTTAGACTCAATACAATCATGCTCATTCACACATTTCTTATGGTAGGCAAGGACATTAGGTACTTGAGAGGTAGACTCGTTATGGGATTCAAGGAGAATACATAGATGCTTGACCCCACGGGCTCCCCTCCACGGCACTCACTTCTTAGGGAAGCCAAGCATCAGTCCCCATGGAAATCCCCCCATGGTGAACTTAGTATCTCTTCCAAGTATCCAAACTTGTCCTTCTCAAGCAACTAGAAGGATTTTTGGCCTCTAAATACAAGGTGTTTAGTAAGGATTTCTGTTAAGCATTACTCCTTGGTGTCACGCAAGCGTGATTGAGACATTAAGCCCACCAAGATACCAAACAAATGTAGTCATGCAAGAATGATTTAGACCATGAGGTCCTACTTAGATGTTGATATGAGAAAGAGTTCAAGGGTCATCACTTCCCAAGTAACTACAATTCCCATGTAACCCTTCCTTCAAAGCTTTCGCTCATCAGGTATTTATTTATAGTGAGTTAGAACGCCAAGGTATTCTAGCCATACTCACTTTGGGTCGTTCCCTTCTCACGATTGTCACTTGCTTGCAAAAGCAAATGGTCAGGAAGGCAGGCCCTCTAAAGGTGACACACAATCAAAAACATGAGCATGGTATCGAAGATATTGATTTCTAATCACCCTAAGAAGGATGAGAGCATACTCTCCTACTCCAATGTCAAACTCAACAATCAAAGCAAACATACGTTCATTCCATCCTACTTAGCAATCAAACTAGGTGCCTAAATATTAATTACAAACACAAAGTTTAGTTATAGTCCAAGGCAACCTGCAAAACCACCAAGTTAGAAGTTTGATATGCTTGATCTTTGACTATCGAACCTGCATAAAATTTGTTAATAGTTTCATCTTTGTCTTTGCCATGCATAATGCCAAGGTGTTGCACAAAGAATCAGTACCATAAAAGCAAAAAGCTGAAACAGAATGCAAAACAAACCAATTTGCAAGTAAAAACACTGCTCTTTTACCTCTGTTTCTGGACTTACATAGGCATAGAATGCATAACACAGGCGCAGAATGATGTAACACAGGCGCAAAATGATGCAACACAGGTGTAGATCCCTTTGACACAGGCGTAGAAGTCTTTAACACAGGCGCAAAATGCTTGACACAGGTGCAGATTGCTCCTACACAGGCGCAGAAGTGCCTAGAAAGGCCTGCATTACCCTGTTTCTTGGGTTTTTCACCTGCAAATCATCTCAAAAGCACTCAAGAGCATGGTTAGGGGGTTAGTTCACATTGGGTTCACCAATTAATGTAGCTAGGAAATCTGGAAATCATCAAAGCAAATCGATATTAATCTAGCTCAATCACGAAAGCTCAAATGCAATGATCAATCCTAAAAACACTCAATAAAGACATGAAAACAAGACATCAATTCAAACGCAAACCATTGCAAAATTGAATGTCTCCTTCATGTGGCTCCATTGTCCTTCTTTCTCCTTCAAATAGCTTTGTTGTGGATCTCACCTACTAGTGCATAAGCATGATGTGAAAGCAAGTAGACAAGATTGTAGCGCAAGAATACTCGAAGCGTGATTGATTCGACCAGGTAGGGATCTTGATTGAAGAAATTCATCCAATTTATAGACAAATTGGAGAAAAGACAAAATTAGCATGAATTAGATTCAAATGGAAATTGCAAATCAAGAATGACAAACATGACAAATTATGACAAATTTGCACTTTCGATTCAAGATTGATTGATTGTCAATTATGACAAATTATGACAAATTTCTATGTCAAAATTGATTGATTGTCAATTATGACAAATTATGACAACTTGAAATGTCATTCCCATGAAATTAGGAGAAAAATAGGAGAGAATTGAAATTAGGAAATTAGAAAATAGGAAATTAGAAAATTGAGAAAATTAGGAATTAAGAAATTTAGAAAATGAGGAAATTAGGAATTAAGTGAATTAATTAACAATTTTTATTTATTAATTAATTCACAAAGAGGGAAGAATTAGTTAGCCAATTAAATAAACATTTAATTGTGACAAGAAGACTTAGGATAAATAAATAAATTATTTAACCTAGAGGGAGAAATGACAAGCAAGGTTAAATGAATAAATCATGAAAACCTAGAAGATGAATTAGAAAATGCAAGAATAACAATTAGGTCTTGATTGAAGGATTGATTTGATCATGATTCTGACTTGATAAAAGACCAATGTTGATAAGTGATTTGATTGATAAATGCACCAATTGACGAGGAACAATAACTAATTGATCCAAATTGACATGAAGGACGACGATCGATGACAAATCGATCGCAAGATCTAAAATGACCACAATCGATGACAAATCGATCGCAAGATGACAAGATTGATAAGAGGACAAAATAGTAATTAGGATTGATGATGTCCAAAATGATGACAAATGAGCACGCACATTGATGCGATAGGATAAGATTGACCAAAATCATGACTGAAGATTGTTATCGACAAGACCAAATTCGAAAGCGAGATAAATGAAGAATGCAGAAGAAGGACTCGATGCATGCAAATGATAAAGACCAAGTGCCTAACATAGGAGAAATGTTAATGCAATGCAAGAACCCTAAAATAAGGCAATGCGCAAATGTTAAAGTATGATTCTACAAGCATTGACCAGTTTTAGACGTCTACACTTAGTTTTATTTCTTTTTGCATATTTCATGATTGCTTGAATTCATATAGCTTACTATTCATCCATCTAGCATAATCTTGCATCCATTTAGCTTAATATCATACTCATATAGATTAAATCCTTCGTCTTGGTGTAGTCTAGTCACTAGTATTGCTTATACAAATCTAAGCGCAATCTTATACTCGCATCTTTTAGAAGGCAATTAGTTGATTTGTTATGGTTTTCATATTCATGCTTATATCTATCTAACCATACATGTAATGACTTAATTGAAGTGTTGTGTCTTGCAGCTTATAGACTTATTCCATTTTTTCACACACACATTTTTGGTGCCTACCGTGGGGTTGAAGACTACATCTTTCGGCCTTGGAGACTAACTTTTTCTTTATTTTTCAGATTTTTATTTTTTTGGATTTTTGTCCGTACAATTTCTGTGAATTATCGTACAAGTTTTCCCACAGTTATAGATGACAAACTACAAATATCGTGCGATCTCGTATGAATTATCATATGACTCGGTGAGAATTGTCGTACGGTAATCTGTATTTTGGTTAAAAAGAAGACTTCTTTCTTCAGCTTTTCTCATTCAATTTTCATCATACTACCGCTGACCCTAGTTTGTTGTTCGTCTGTTTGAGAAATTTTCACAGCCCAATCAGTTTTTTTGCAAAACGCTTGTTGAAGATTATGCTTGTCAAACAAAGACAATATGACTACTGATTCGTTGTCTTTGTAGGTTGCCTGAGGAGATTTGAGCAAACATTGTGTATTCATTAAATTCATTTTTTAGGAACCTAACTTGCTATCTGGTTAATGAACAAATATGTCTTTCATGTTTTAAGAAAATTCTGAGAGGTAGGAGAGTATGCTCTTGTCTGCATAGACAATAAGAAATCTAGACCCTTGAGGCATTTTTTTTAAGTTTGAGATTTGTATCTTTAGCGGGCCTACCCTCTCGAGGAGCTAATAACTCGAAGCCATTATGGCTGGTGAGAGGGGAATGACCCAAGTGGGAATGGCTAAACGCCAAGTACTCCAACCCACTATAAAATAAATGTGATTTGATGAAAATCAAGTCAACGACAGTGCTCGGGAATAGCTCTCCTTTGTACCTTTGGGTATATTAAACCTTGGTTTTCAAGGCTGGGAGACCTCTTAATTGAGTTTATACCCCAACATGCCGAACAGATCCCTTACTAGTTCCAATTAAGATTAGAAGCTACCCGGTTCACCTCCGAAAGGGGGAATAATATTTGTGCAAGAGAGATAGTAACTCTCCCAAGATACTTGCCATTTCATACCCCCATTAGCATTTGGATTTGGCTAATACGACATTGAGAATCCATTGCATGAGACTCAGAGGCCATATTCTGATTAGCTATTGGGTGTGTACCTGAGTCTGCAAGCAAATATTTTCTTCTCTCACTTATTTCCATAGGGTTAGTGTGTTGTGATTGGAGTCATTATACATATTGCGTGTTTACTATGTTTTCATCCCTGAAACTGAAATTGAAATACCAAAATTGGAGAAAACAATAAACAACTCAGTAGACAAAACTCTGTCCGTGTCAAAACTAGTCTATCCTACCTAGTCAAAACTCTATCTGTGTTGAAACTAGTCTATCCTAGTCAAAAACTCTGTCCATGTCAAAACTAGTCTATCCTAGTTGAAACTCTGTCCATGTCAAAACAAGTCTATCCTAGTCAAAACTTTGTCCGTGTCAAAAACTAGTCTATCGTAGTCAAAAACTTTGTCTGTGTCATAAACTAGTCTATCTGAGCTGTCCAAAAAGTCAGTCCATCTCAAAACTGGTGATCATCAGTCATTAAAAACTTGGTCTATTAGAAATTTTGTCTTTGTCCAGTAAACTGTCATATGAGTCTTCTGATTTATCATCTTGCTACATACCTCCTGTCATACGAAATTTCATCAGGTCTAACAGTTTGTTGTTCGAGCCTCAGTTTTGTGTCGTACGAAACCTAATAACCTGTCATCCTGCATAGGGAATTATCATCTGGTCTCTGATTTTGTGTCATACAAAACACCATTGCAATCATCAGTTTATCATCTGAGGCATACCCATCTGTCGTATGAGTCTAGACAACAACTCATACGAAATACTACTAATATTGTCCTGGAGCTATTAAACTATTGTCTGGTCCTATAAAACCTTTCATATGAATCTCTGATTTTGTCAGTCCAGAACAGTATCCATGATACCGATAGTGATTCCTCATCAAGTGAATCTGAAGTCTCTCAAACCTCCAAAAATTGATATACAGAAATGTCAAAAAGAAAGATTTCTGAAAACCATAGTAGAAAATCCATGATATTTAACTTGGCTAGTGGCACGCAAGCACTCAAAGCAGCTAAAACCATAGTAGAAAATCCTCTGAAGAAAGTAAAAGAGTGGTTTAAAGAGAAACATTGGCTTTTGAAACCTAAACGCAAATTCACTCCTCTAGTAGAATCATATGAATCTGCTTTCAAAAATTTATTAGCAAACGATCTGATAACCTTACCAGATAATTCTAGGCCATATGATCTAGAAGTTAAACCAAAATGATGGAGAGAAAACGAATACTGTGACTACCATCAAAACAAAGGTCATAACACAAACAATTGCATGAAGCTCAAGCATGAGATTCAAGACCTCATTGATGCTGGCAAATTTGTTGTTGGAATCACACAACTAATGTTGATCACAAAGATTTCAAAGATCCCTTACCTATTTATGAACAAGGTGATTCCTCAAAGTCAAAAGGAGGTGCCAAAGTTAATTACACTTATACCAACAATGACAATGTGATCAACATGATTGAGTCTTCCCAACTTGAATATTGCAATGTGATTATAATCAAAGATAAACAAAACAAATCACAAAATGCAAATTTTGTGACCCGCGCTCAAAAGAAAGTCACTCTCCAAGGAGCTAGTTCTTCAACTCCTACTCAAACGACATCAAACCTACCAACCTCATCAAACAAACAAAAGGATACAACATTTGCTAAATTTAAACAACTAACTTCATCACCATCCTCTGGATATAGCATTGCCGAACAACTAAAAAGAACAAATGCTCAAATCTCCATCTTTGAATTGCTCAAAATCTCTTCTACTCATAAAGAAATCTTGGACAAAGTGTTGCTCACAACTAATGTCCCAAAATATTTAGACATCAACCGGTTTCAATCTATGGTGGGTCACCTGACTTCTCCTCATTATCTTAATTTCTCTGAAGAAGATGACAACTCACTAAATCACCCACATAACTATCCATTGCACATTGAAGCTATGATTCATAAACACCGAGTTAAACATGTTTTGATAGATGGAGGCATTGGGTTGAATATTTGTACCTATAATCTTCTTACACAGTTGGGCTTTTCTAAAAATGTCATTGATCCAGCCAAGAAAATAACAATCAAAGCTTATGATGAAGAAGAAAGAACCTCTAAAGGTTTATTACTATTTCCAATCAGAGTAGGACCTGTAGAAAGGGATGTTATTTTCTAGGTGCTCGATCTTCCTCCATCATACAACATCTTACTAGGCAGGCCATGGATTCATGAAATGAAGGCAATTCCATCTACATATCATTAGTGCTTAAAATTTCCTTCTAACGGGGTTGAAGTCAATATTCTTGTTGATACAAACTCCCCCTATAATGCATTGACAAAGAGTGATGATCCCTTCATGCCTCATAATAGAGAAGCCTCTACAGCTGAAAGTTCAGAAACCTTGATGAAGGACTTAGAAAAGAAATTGAAAATCATAGATATTGGCATGGATGGATACAAGATAGAACTAGTACTTTCGCTCATTTCTCTTCCTGCATCACCCGGATAGTCAGGAAAACCATCAAAGGCAATGAAGCCATAGAATTCCGGTCCAAATGTCATATATGATGTTCTCTTTGTACAATCCTCCACTTCCCTTGTAGATGAAATAGAAGAGGATGTTGTTCTCAAATGGCTTTTCAAATAAGATAGTGAAAACAAAGAAGTAAGAAATTGTGAGATTTCCCTGACACAATATGGTCCAGGATATAAAATGATTCAACATATGGGATATTCAAGTACTGGTCCTCTGGGAAAAAATCAAGAAGGTATTATTGAACCCATTCATCTACAAACAAAGTCTACAAATGACAAAGTTGGACTGGGATACAATCCAGGAAAGACATCAGACCAAAAACATGCTTCTAAGTCTAAGTGGAAGAAAAATACACTGCCTTCACTACCACAAGAAGTAAACACTCAACAAAGTCAAGAAGAGTATGAAAAAGAACAAAAAGAAATAGAAATCAAGAGAGAGGAAATGTCCAATGATCAAGTTCCAATGGTATCAGCTACAACATTACAAGGAGTAGAAGTCCCAGAGGATATGAGAGAAGAGGTAGAAAGAATCAGAGAATTGTTTGTACCAAGCAAAATCCCGGTCACATACACTGGTAGACAACAAGTAGATGATTCAGAAACTTACTCGAATGAGTATGAATGGGGTTTGGATAATCTCTCAGATACATCTATTACAAAAACTCCATAAGATTCCAAAGATATCACAGATGAAACTCAAGAATTAATATGCTTAAAGCTACAAATGGAGATAGAAGAAATTAGACTAAAAAGATAGGCAGACTATGAACAAAAGCTGAAAGAAGGAAGGACACAAGAAAATTCTTCACCTACTATGTCTCCCTCTAATATGATAGAACAAATCAGGTATGGCACTACACAAGAAGAATTGGAAGCTACAGAAATAGAACCAGTCATTAGTCCAGAAGAATCTAAATGGAGTAGAAGACAAAAATTCATAGAACCATCAAGGTTATGTCAATAGGTATGTCAGATACATTTGATAAATGAACCAAATCATGAAGGAACTTGCAACATCAAAGATGTAGGTATTGACACTATACATACATTCACTCAATCACTTGAAGAAGAGTCAAAAAATTCATCCTATGACTCTGATGACTCCGACAACAGTCTTATTGATGACAATACCTATTCAGCATCAAACTCTGACTACTCTATCATGGTTGTCAGGAATCTGTCTACTAATCTTGCTATTGTTGAACCATGTTATGTGTCCAGTCTTGCATAGAAAACAATGCTACGAGTAGGTCTATTGGATTTGGTCAACTAAATATTAATGTGTACTTTAATGATCATGTTGTGACTATTCCTAGTCTCGAGACATTTACACAAGGTAGTCTTCTAGAACTCAACTTGTCGGTTTGAAGCTATGATGATAATACCGTGAACTCTCTCGAACTTGTCCAAACTTTATCTTTGGTACATTCTGAACTAATTGACTGTAGTCTCCAAAACTAGCCTATGAATGTACCTATCTTTGCCAATGACTATACGTTAGCCTACTACCTTAATGCAGTTGAACCAATGGACTCTTCCACCAGTGAACAAAGTGAGAACATGACTGAAACAAATATCAAGTATTTAAGTTGCAAAAATCAAAAAAGGAAAAATATAAGATCTGATGGCAAAAACCACATTGTGGCGATGTTAGAATCAGAAAGAGAAAAAACCTCTTTGAGGCACCTGAAGGTGAGATACTTGATATACTGCAAAGTTATTTCCAGGAAAATGTCTTTTATATTGATTGAACCAACTTAACTAGTAAATATTGGGAGTCAAGAGACACCACATATCATCCACTTAGCTCAATAATTATCAGCAAAAGAGTTGAAAGATTTCAGCAATCTCTTCCTAGAAAAGAAGATCAACTTTGCATGGACATACTCTGATATGTCGGGTCTAGATCTTGATCTCATCATGCACCATCTTTCTATTACACTAGGAGTTAAACCAGTCAAGCAAAAACTCTGCAAGATGCACCCTCATGTGGCACTATTAGTCAAATCCGAGCTAGAAAAATTGCTAAAAGATGGATTTATCAGAGCTATAGACTATGCTGAATGGATTTCAAACATAGTACCTATATCAAAGGAAGACAAATCTCTTAGGGTTTGCACAGATTTCAGGGATCTCAATAAAGCATGTCCAAAAGATGATTTTCCATTGCCTAACATTGATATGATAGTGGATATGACTGATGGATATGAGATGTACTCACTAATGGATGGATTCTCTAGTTATAATCAGATCAAAATAGCTCCTAGAGATCAAGAAAAGACAGCTTTCACCTATGCATGGGGAACCTTCTGTTGGAATGTCATGCCATTTGGGCTAAAAAATGCAGGAGCAACTTACCAAAGAGAAGTAACTACTATCTTTTATTGTATGATGCATAAGAATATGGAAGATTATGTTGATGACACTTTAGTGAAGACTATGAAGAGATCCACACATATTCAAGAGCTAGGCCTTATACTAGATAGAATGGAAAAATTCAAGCTCTAGCTAAATCCTAAAAAGTGTGCATTCGGAGTGACATCTGGTAAACTAATTGGTTATATTATTTCAAAGAAAAGAATTGAGGTTAATCCTAAGAAGGTCCAACCTATAATGGAAATGCCACCTCCAAAGAATATCAATCAAATGAGAAGTCTACAAGGAAGTCTCCAGTCAATCAGACGCTTTATTTCTCAGCCAGCAGATAAGGCTCAACCTTTCACAAAAGTATTAAGGAAAGGGGTAATCTACAATTGGGATCAGGAATGCAAACATCACCTTTAGAAAATCAAAGAATACCTATCCAATCCACCAATATTGATGCCACTAATTTAGGGTAAACCATTGATCTTATACATATCAGCTATTGATTCATCATTAGGGGCACTTCTGGCACAACAGGATGAAAATAAAAAAGAGAGCTATATATTACATCAGCAGAACATTGGTGTCTTATGAAATGAATTATACTATAATAGAAAAAGCATGCTTGGCATTGGTCTTTGCATCACAAGAATTGAGACTCCTCAAAAGTATTCAATCCCAAAGGCTTATAAGATTATTTTCCCTTGCACAAACAACATTGCAGAGTATGAAGCTTTGGTAAATGGGATCAAGCTGGCTATCGAATGGAAGGTTCTGGAATTACACATCTATGAAGATTCTCAACTAATCATCAATTAATTCAATGATACATATCAGACTCGAGATGAGAAACTGATGCCTTATAAGATAATGGTGGATGATCTCAAGAAATATTTTACTTTTTTTGTCATTCTAGCAAAAGATATGGCCACCTTGGCATCTATACCAGAGTTACAAGAATCTAATTTTTGCTTTGAATTCTTGGTGGAAGAGTTACATTACCCTGCCTATGATTCTCCTGAGTCCCAGATGGTTTGTTCTATTATTGGACATGACTCATCTCGCTACAACCATATTTACTCTTATCTACTAGACCAAATTGTCCCAGAAAATCTTACCCATAATGAGAAAAGGAACCTAATCTGAAATGCTTCTCGATACGTCATCATCGCTAACAACCTATTTAGGTGAGGTTTGGATAGTACTTTGCTTAGGTGTCTAGAAACTGAAGAGTCCCAATGTGCATTATTGGAAGTCCATGAAGGCATTTGTGGATCTCATTCGAATGGTCTTACTTTAGCTCAAAAACTACTAAGGGCTGGATACTACTGGCGAGACATGGAGAAAGACGTGATAAAGTTTTCTAAAACTTGTGAGAAGTGTCAGCTACATGGGAATCTCATACATGCTCCAACAAGGGATCTCATACCCTTCATTACACATTGGCCTTTTCAGCAATGGGCCTTTGACCTCATTGGTCAAATATATCCCGAATCATCAAACAGAAACAAGTTTATCATAACTGCCACTGAGTATTTCACTAAGTGGGTAGAAGCGGTTCCGCTCATCAAAGCAACCGATAAACAAGTAGCTCTGTTCATCCTTAACTATATCATCTACGGGTATGGGATACCTTCATCCATCGTGACTGATAATGGAGGACAATTCAAGAACAAAGATCTATACGAGCTCTGTGAGAAATTCAAAATCAAACAACATTGGTCATCTGTATATTACCCTCAAGGTAATGGACAAGCTGAAGTATCTAACAAAAACTTGCTAACTATCTTACATAGAACAGTAAACAAATCTGGGAGGGATTGGCATCTGCTGCTCAATCCTACACTATAGGCTTATAGAACAAGTATTAGAACACCAACTGGGGCTATACCTTTTTCTTTGATGTATGGGTCTAAAGCAGTCTTACCTATTGAAGTGGAAATACCATCTTTGAGAGTTTCTTTGCAAGGTTGTGTTACTAATGAAGACTACAGAATATCTAGATTGCAAGAGCTCGAGTTGCTGGATGAACGTCGACAAGTGGCGTTTGATCATCTGAGAGTGTATCAAAAGAGAATGTCTAAAGGATATAACAAGAAGGTTAGACAATGAGAATTTCAAGTTGGTGACCTTGTTCTGAGAGAAAATCCTAAAAATCAATAGCTTTGAGACAACAAAGGGAAGTTTGAACCCAACTGGCTGGGTCCCTACATCATTACTACAGTCTTTGGTTCTAGTGCCTATCAGCTCTCAACATCAGAAGGAGAATAACTTCATGAACCAATTAACACCATCCACTTGAAAATGTTCTTCACTTAGTATTCTCTAGTCTAGCAACCTATACAACTGAAAAATGTCCTGAAAAAAATCTAAAAATCATAAAAAAGTCCTGAAAAAAATCCTAAAAATAAAAAAATGTCCTAAAAAAATATTTTTAAAAAAACTTTGCCAATTAGGTGAAAACTTGGCAAACAGGCACCTCTTGTACTCAAACTCTCCATCTATCAATGCAATGTTAGCATTCCCGCTTTCATGCATATTTGATTTTGCTTGTACATATATTTTAGTCGCTTTTGTGACATCCTGGTTCTTTTAGAACCCTCATGGCTTGAAACTGATCAATGTCTTAGACTTAGGGTAATCAACTGAGAAAATTACATGTCCTAAGCGGTATCAACCAAGTCATCATTCTGTCAGTGATACCTAGTCGTCCAATCTGAGTCATTTACCTGTCTCCTAACTACTGAAGATTTTTATCACTAAGTACACAAGCAAAACAACATTACTGAAAACAATCACTAAACGGTTTGAGATATGCATGAAATTTTCTTTGTGTGTTGTCTTTTATATTGGTTTTTTATTATTATTCCCTCTGAGTAACTTGAGGAAGTCTATATTGACTAAGAGGAGCAAGGATTGGGGGCATAATATTTTCTTTGTTTTCTGCTTGTAGGAATGATTCCGATGATCTGGAAACATCTAATCAACTAGGTGTTTGTGATAAGAGCCTTCACATCAAGGTGAAATTGCCACACATACCTCGACTCCACTTATTTGTATGCTATAGGGAGGTTGGCATCATTTCTTTGTCTATTTTGAGGGAATCTATTTAAATGTGCAATCCAGATGCATGTGTAATCTATCCAAGGATATGAACAAAAAAAAGGTCATTGCGGATGTTGTTCTCAAATTCTGATTCCCTTCTCTCCTCCCTATTAGGAATACAATAAACTCTTTTTGCATATGAAGAGGACATTGAGGAAGAACAGAACTCCAGAAAAACATATAACAAGGTTTTAACAAAACCTTCTACACTTCAAACTTATCCAAAGTTCAGGTGGGTATACCTTCTGTGAAAACTTTCACACTTTTAAAATTTGAGATCCATAGTAAACCAATGCTAGAAACCTATGGACTTCATCACCTTAATAGAACTGAAACATTAATAGAAAATATTATACTCATTTTTAGTATTGATCTCCAAGAGAAATAGAAAGAAAACCACAACTGGATACCAGTGCCTTATTCGGGCTACAGAGTCACCCAAATCAAATTAGAATTCCAAAACTGAACAATCGCATACATTTCACCACCTCGGCCTTAATTAACCCCATACATGCCTAACATATACATGAGTTTTATCCTCTTAAAACTAAAACCGTTCATCAAATTCAAAATGAGTAAACAATTGATTTACTGATAGAGATATTTCATGCATATTTAATTCCTCTCCCTTGAAGAGAAAAGCTAGAAACACATCCATATGATTGCCTCACAATCCATGTTCAATCAAATAACCCTAGACTATTCAAATGAAACCAACAAATTAACGAGTGTGCACCAGAAGACAACACAGATTTAGGCCTAAAAAGTGTTGATCTATATCTTTATATTCATTTTTAAAAAATAATCTTACATGATTCAAAGTATTCTCTGTGATAGCTAGAAAAAACCCAGATATATTTCTGCAGAGTTTCTTTACAAAAATTCTTGTGATCCCTTTTCTATTAGTCCTGGTATCCATTTATAACATTATGGATGCATACAAGCTTCAGACATTCCTAAGAATGATTAGTTACAACCATAATTCCTTTGAAAGAAATAGTTACAAGTCCTCTTTGGTCTCAGCGGCCTTTTTGGTTTGTTGCTCCTCTGTAGCATCTTCTAACCATTCTGGGATTCCTTCTTCTTGCACCGCATATTTCTTGGTCCACTCTTGGAACACGTCATCATCAGGCCATGAGTAGCCAACAATTTTCTCCTTCAACTTAAGTAACCTTTTCCAAGAGTTTCTTACTTTCCTCACCTCTGATTTCAAAAAGCCATAGTCTGACTTTATCTTTTCTATCTCTTCAATTGTTTTAACAAATAGAGATGTGTCATCTTTGTTGATGATTTCATTCACCCTTAAAGAAAAATTAGCTCCCAGCTCATCAAGCCATACCTGTTTGTCCTTCAACTAATTTTGGCTGACAAAACCCCTACGAAACAATTAAAATTTATGCTCAGTATATTCTTTCTTGTACAAGTTAGCTTTCCTCTCCACATTGGTTCTTCCTTCTGCTAACTTGGTCAGACCTTTTGCTAGCTCACATGTGGATTTAATAATAGCATCCGATCTTGCTTCATCATAGGATGCACACATAATTTATAAATCCACTTCTCTTGGTATCCACTTATTCAAAATAGGCTCTAAAATAGCCTTGTCCTCATTCAGCTCACACAAGGTGTCCAAAATTCTTTTCATATTAGTGTGCACAGTGGGGGCCTCTACTGTATCAACAAAACTCAAAATGGTGGCCTTTACCTTCACTTCATATTTACTTGCAAATAGGGCTTGAGCCTATTTCAACTTTTCCAACTCATGTTGAATGGTCTTAACTGGTTGAAAACCAGAAGGCATAGGAGAAGGGGGAAATTCTATAATAGGACTGGTAGGTGGAGGTCTTGCTCGAGAAGATGCAATCATCAAGGTAGAGGACTCACCTCCTTGGTGTTGTCCTGCCAATTGACTCTAAAGTTTAGCAATAGTAGTATCCCTATTGGCTACCTCCCTTTTGGCTTCATTATAAGCCTTTAGAATTGTTTCCAACTTCACTTGGAGATCGGCTCTTTCCTTTGCTTCTTTCTCTGCCACTACCACACTAAACTTTGTAGTTTCTAAAACTATGCTAGCAGCTTCTACCACCCCTGTATCCTAGACTCTTTTTACTATCATACCTCCTAGAAAACTAGATCTTGAGGTATCCTTCCTTCTTCTACTTTCATCCCTCTTTAGGGACCACATGAACAGAGAAGCATTATCTTTGTTGAATGTCACTCCCTCCATAGGCTTGGTTTCTTTTCTGACTGCTTCAAGTACCAATGCATCTGCTATATCCCATTAAGGGAGGATTAAAACACCAGCCTTTGACACCATTTCTCTTCCAGCTTCAGGATTGATGGCTTTGAATTCAGCCATCATTTCTTGTTTAACTTCTTCGTCCACCAAGGTTGCATCCTTGTGAGGCTTCTCACTCATTCTCTTTTCACATCTTGCCTTGAATTGTTTAATGTTTTGTTTCCATACAAATTGCATGAATGCCCCTATTGTGACAAAATTGTTGTCAGCTAGGAACTCTTCAATAGCTTGCTTGACAACAAGGTCTAACTCTTTATCTTTGAACTCATCTTCAGTTAAGTTCATCTCGACACTAGGTGGCTCTTCTGGCATTCCCTCTTGTGTCTCTTCATATGTGTAAGCAATCTCTCTGAGACTTCCTAACTGCAATAACTGTTCTACTACTACCTGTTCATCTCCTATATGGATAGGGGATTGAGATGGAGAGTATAGAGATTCACCTGTTTTCACTTCTTTCCCCACCCTCTGCCTTTTAGGGGATTCTTGGATGTCAATGACATCTTCAATTATTCTCTTCCCTCTTTAAGTGGAGGGCTCACCTATTACTAGCATAAATACACTATATTTTGACTTTTTGTGTATCACATAATCACTGGGAGGGATAGCTTTAGAAAAGGCAGGCTTAGCTAGAACTAACTTAGCCTTGTCAAGGTTATCTCTTATTATAGCCTCCCTCTTCTCTTTTAGAGTTTGCATTAAATCTTCAAAGTAAAGAATTAAGAATTTGATCTTTTCCTCAAAGGGGTTGAAGCTAGACAGAGGGTCATAACTGCTATCAAATTGATGAATGAAACCCATACCCTTTTTGTATGCCACCCACTTTTCTTTCCTCAATTCTTGCTCATCCAAACTGAATTCATTTTTAATTAGGTCCTCAGGGAAATGAAATTGGTGTGGCCTACCTTTGCATACTACTCTTCTCCTGAACATACCATTGAAAAAATCCTTAGGGTCAGCAAACCTGGTTACTGTAGTAGACAACCTATACGGTTGAAAAAAGTCATCAAAGAATTTCCAACCACCTTTGGTGATCATGAATTGATGGGCCATGGTAACAGTTGGGAAAATAGTCCCTTTACCCCTATTTGTTAGCTCAGCCTCTTGCACACCTCCAATTTGCCTTAAGACCTTTGCAATCCCTATTTTCAAGGGGAATTGATAAGGCAATAAATATGGAGTGCCTCTGAAATCATAAACTCTAAAAACTATAGAAACAGGGTACAAATACATATCACCCCAATTATGAACAATCTTAATACCTTCAGTAAACTCCTTAGGCCTGAGGAACTCCAAAAGAGCCTTTGGGATCCTAGGGTTCTATGGGCATAGAAGAATCCTAAACCTAGATGCAAAGCATCTATCAAACTTCAAATAACTAGCATCCTCTCTGTTCTAAGACAAAATTGTGCTCGACAGTTGCATAGGCATCTCCTCACCCTCCTTTTCTTTGATCAAATTCATTTCCTTAGCAAAATAATCAGATCCTTTGAACAAAAAAATGTGCATTAGAAGAGAATATCATCCAAAAGGTCTATCCACCTTACCATTTTTTATCCTTACAAGCCCTACATGAATTGCATCAATGAGGTAAGGTGCATAATCAAATGTCACTGCTAGAGAGGGGTTCACAATCTGTGCCATCATTAACATATAATGGGTTGGCATGGTTGTTTCAACATCTTCCCCAAGGATCTGACATAGTGACCAATACATGCCCTTGGCCCTTAAAGTGAACAAATTCAGGGAGAAGGGTTCCATGGTGCTAGGGCCCACTACAATTAACCCTCCTATTTTAACAAAAAACTTCTTCAAAGGGCCACTCCTAAGGTGATCTTTCTGCACATCATAAACCTGGGCTAATGTTTCAAAATCAATAGGCTCTAATAAATTTGATGCCTCACTGAGCTTGAAAACATTCCTGAATTCATCATCATTGATCTCTATCAGGGCTCCTCCATTGACATTCCTCACACATCTAGCAATAGGATCATAATTGTGTGTGATCTAGGTTAGCAAGTCTACATCCATAAAAACCCCACTATAAAATCCCAACCATCTACCCTTGTCATATAAACCATCTCCAATCCTTAGACGGGAGGCTTTAGGAACCAATTCTATGATTTTGGCTGCAGCATTCGAGGACATGGTCAATTGTTCTAGGAAGTCATCACATATATTCCTATCTTGATAATTTACCTTCCCTATGAACTCCCTTCTTGGTGCCATCCCATTAATGCAATTATATCAATTGAGATTCAAACAAAACTCTGATAAGGCAAGCACACAGTAAAGAACTGATTTTCAAACTGTAATTAGCAAGCAAGATACAAAAAACCTGTTACTCTCCTGAAGAAATTTGCTCTGCACCAGCTCCTCTACAACAAACTCGTCAAAACAGTGCCAATATTCAATTGATGTAGACCTTAATATGGTAACTTGGCATTGAATTGAGACAATAATCCTGCATAGTTCGGCCATCAACTTATAATTGAATTCGCAAATCGAATTCAAAAACAAGCTCCAACGGATCACTAGTTTTCTGAGTATTTCCCTATTTCGTTGTTTCGCCATTTCGCAGAGTTTAAAACCCCCACACCTTTCCTTCATGAAGCAATGACATTAGTTGGATCCTTGGAGACTTGCACTACCTTTACTCCTTCCGATCCTTCTGTATTAGTAACGGGCCCCACCTTCTTTTCGCTACTTCGTAAACACTAAACCTTGTACACTTCAATCACGTGAAACAATGCTGGTCATCCGATCAATTATCACTCGCACGATCCTTACTACTTACGGTGACCACCAGTCTTTTTTGCTAATCGCACACCACCATCACTGCTAGTGGTCTTCGCTGCTTCACGAAAGCTAACCACCCTACATCTTTAGGCTGCGAAACAATGCCCATCATTGGATCCACCTTGAGATGTACACCATTTAATGTACTCAAACCTTTAAAGTGGGCCCTCGGCTTGGAAACCACTTGCTTTGTTTCATCACCGACGAATGAATCTTATGTGTTGGTCTCCTATTCACTCAAGAACTCCATTAGGCTCCATTCTAGGACCACCACGTGTTCTATTTCACCATGGGTTTCAACACCATCGTCGGTTAAATCAAAGCGGGCCCTCAAGCAATCCTTTGGAGCCACGTGCATCTGACAAGTCATCATTTCCCTCAACCAAGCAACCCACCTATCCTACCATGTCATCCACCGTGTGACTGCCATGTCATCCACCATGTGACTGCCATGTCATTTCACTATTTTGCGAATGGTAAACTCCATTTGATTTGGGGCTGCGAATCCACGTGGGCCATCCGATCAATTCCAAGTTGATCGGTCTTTAAAATCATGACTTGCCTATCTTTCAGACCCACCAACCCTTTCTCTACTTCGTGAACACTAAACCTCTGGCAACTCTTCTTCATGAAGCAACGACAATCATTAAATCTTTGCAAATTGCTCACCTGTTAACCTTTTTGTGACTACCTTGCTTAGAGCCTCCACCTTTTCACTACTTTGCGAAAGGTAAAACATGGACATCTTTTGACTACGAATCTACGTGCACCATTGGATCAACTCCACATTGATCATCCTTTAACCAAAGGAACCACTTACCTCTGGCACCCACCAACTCTTTCGCTATTTCGCAGAGGGTAAATCACATACATCTTGGGCTAGCGAAGCAACGCGAGCTATTGGATCCAATACAAGATGCATTCCTTTTACCTGATGAACAATCCTTTGGCTGGGCCCGCTTACCCTTTTCGCCACTTCACGAATGCTAAACTGCAGGCATCTTCACCTAGTGAAACAATGCACACTATAGGATCAACCTTGACTTGCATGATAGTTAAGAATCCTGACAAACATTAAAACAATACATAGGTAAAGGCGTAAAAATTGAAAATATTTAAAAGACCACCTAGGGAAAACCTAAAGGGGGAGACACTTTCATGACAGAGCGACCCTTCCACTTAAGTGGAAAAAGTAATGCAGAAATAGAACACAAGGGTTTTCAAAACATAGGAAGGGTTAAATCTTTCAAAAACCTTAAACCCTCTTTGACCCAAAAAAAACACAAAGGCAACAAGGTTATGTCAAAAACATTTTTGCAGATTTTAGCCAATTATGAGACAAGAATACCCAATTTTCAAAACAGTGATAACAATGAACAAGATAATTAATATTGCACATGAAAAGGAAGGAACTCTAATCTTCCTGCTATTCTTGTAAATGGTTAGTGATGAATATTAAGCATTCCAAATCCAGTGACTAGTTTAAGTTGCATTCATTTTGCATTTTATGCATTTAGAGTGATTTCTGCATGATAACAATGATCACTTTATATTCTAAATGAGAGTTTGAAGTATCATCATTTCTACGCTAAGTGGTCTCTGTTTCATTATTTCTCCGATCGAGCACTTGTGTATTGAGATGTTAGCTACATACATACACATCTTATATAGATTCATACATTCATTTGCATTCACATTATTGCATAGAAAAAAATACACAAAATTTGCATTACTCATTATTCATACTGAAGAAATATGCATACATATAGAATAAAGCATATAGAAGAAATCATCTCATAAATCAATCGACATAAGTACAATGAAATTAAAACAAGATCTCGTATATATAATCATCAATATCTCGGGGTATAAGTGATATAACTGTCATATACAATCTCCCATTGGAGCAAGAATCGCATAAGCTACAAAAAATGGGGTATCTAACAAAATCTAAGAGCTATAAAATATCTAGCTCTCTGCCTCTCCCTCATCGTCAGGTGGTGGAGGAGGTGGAGCTTGCTGACTGGCATCTTGCCTCGATGCTCGAGCTCCCTCAGATCGAGCCATATACTAGGAATATGGAACAACCTGCTACGCTATAAGCCGCAATGTAATAGGCTGCTCGGCTAGTCTGGTGCAAAACCTCCTACTAAAGAGCATCTCGCTCTACCCTCATCTCTGTGACCTGACAATCGCACTCTGCTCTGAGATTAGCTAACTGACAATCTCTCTCTTCTCTGTGGTCTACCAACTATCGGTCCTACTTTGTAAGATGTGTCTGAGCCACTATCAACTGTGACTGCAGACCTACTAATCTCAATCTCATAGATCATGCTACATCAGCTACTCCTTGATCCCTCATAGGCTCTCTGCCTCCATCTCCACCCTTCTTATCCCTCCTCTGTCGTACCTATCTAGGAGCTACTCGCTCCTCCTATCCTCCACCCTCTGCTATCCTAACACCACTCATCCTGACACCAACAACCCCTAGAGATCCACCCTCTCCTCTCTGCTATTGTCTCCCCCCAGCTGGTAGCCTGTTGTTGCTCACACTAGGATCACCACCTACCCACCTAGGGGCCTCTGATATTTGTCCTTGTCCCTGTCTCTCTCCTTATTCCTATGCAGGGCATCATCCTCAATCTCCTCTATGAGAGGTGCCTGCTCAACTGGATTTGTAAACTTAGGAAATGGATGTTGCTGGAACCAATCCCTATACTGGGGCAATACCCCCGCATATGCAATATCCTCTAGATCATCCCACTGAAGTTGTTGTAACCTTATCAGTGCCTACATGCTCAAAGCGTAGGACAACCTAGGGGCCATCCTCATCTCTCCTCATCTACATAATGAGTGTATGCAATAAACTCCTGTGAGATCCCCTAAGGCCTACCATACTGCCTCATGACCCAATATACAATGAATCGCTCAATGACTATCACGGATCTGCCCATAAGTGGATGAGTAATGAACATATCTCTCTGCACAACCCTCCAGTCATCCCAAATCTCTAGGCCCATGTACGGTCTCCATACAACAACTATCAAGTCATCTAGTTGTCGTCTCCAGTACTGTATCTTGCCTAGATGGGGTTGAGTAATGTATCTAGAATATCTATAAATAATAGGTTGTTGTGGATCTCTGGCGTCATCCACTATAGGTCTGCAAGCTCCGATATGCTCCCAAGACCATATCTGTAAAATCAATACCCCTACAGCCATGCTCTTCCCCTCTTTGTATATAATCTCATGCATCTCATGATACATGTGGGTTAAAACACATGAACCCCATCCTAATCTCTTAGGGTGATCCACAAGCCTCTGCAACATCCTAACCCAGCCCCATAAGAAACCCTGTTGTCCCCTGTCCGGCATAATGAAGCAACCAATAAATCCTACCAAGACACAAGCCAGTGGAAACTGCTCACCGCACCTAGTCATCATCTCATCTCAGCTGATAGACCACGTAAGGATGTCCTCATCATGAAATACCTATCTCAAAGCTAGTAAGCCAGGTCGCTGTGCCGAATTGTAATCAACCTTATCCCCAACAAATGGAATCCTGAGAATCCTGTAAACATCCTCAAGAGTGATGCTCATCTCCCCAGTTGGTAAATGAAACGTGTTATGCTCAGAGTGAAATCTCTCCACAAGTGATGTGAGCATCCTATTGTTCTCAAATTTTGATTCCCCTATCCCCTTTGTAAGAAAATTTAAAGCCTCTATTGCAGGTGGAGAGAACGATAAGAAAATCAAAATCCAGAATAACATATAACAAGGTTTATACGAAACCTTCTACACTTTAAGCCTATCCTAGGCTTAAGTGGGTATACCTCTTGTGAATACTTTCACAACTATAATATAACATCCACAGTAAACCAATGTTAGAAACCTATGAACCTCATCACCTCAACAATACTGAAACTAAAGAGAAAACATGTGTTCATTTTCAGTCTTGACCCCAAGGAAGATAGAAAACTCCATAAATGATATCAGTACCTATTTCGGGCTACAGAGTCACCCAAACTAAACAAGAATTCCAAATCTGAACATTTACATACATATCATTACTTTGGTTTTATCAAACTAGTACATGCCTGGCATATATAGAAGTCTTTTCTTTATGCTAGACCCAGTCATCAAATTCAAGAAGAAAATAATTGATTTACTAACAGAAAGGTTTCGCGTATATTTAATTCCCCTCCTTGAGAGAAAAACCTAAAACATGTCTATAAGATTGCCTTGCAAACCCTATTCAATCAAATAACCCTAGATTATTTTTAAAAAATCAATAAATCAATGAATGCACACAAGAAGACAACAGAGATCTAGGCTTAGAATGCTTTGATCTGTATATTAATATTCATTTTTTGAAAATCTTACATCACTCAAGGTGATTTATGAAAGAACCAGAAAACCTTAGATATATTTCGGCAGAGTTTCTTTACAAATTCTTGTGATCATTTTTTCAATAGTCCTGGTATCCATTTATAATGATATGGATGCAAACAAGCTTCAGATTTTCCTAGGAATAGTTTGTTACAACCATAATTCCCTCTTGAAAGAGGTTACAAATAACCTTCATCCCTAACTTCCTGAAGGTTATTATAATATTGCATCATCAGTTGATTATTCTTGATCCTCTGCTTCTTGCACCATATATTTATCTTTCCATCCCTAAAACACGTCATCATTGGGCCAAGAGTAACTAATAATTTTCTTCTTCAATTTATTTAATATTTTGCAGGTGCTTCTTAATTGCTTGACTCCAGCCTCCAAAAAACCATAATGTGACTGCATCTTTTCAATTTCTTTAGTTGTTCGAATAAATAAAGATGTGTCATCTAATTTTATGAATTCATTTATCCATTGAGACAATTTATGTCCTAGCTCATCAAGCCATACTTTTTCATCTTTCAACTGACTTGAACTAACAAAAGCTCCAGGAAATATCTCAAACTACTGGTTAGCATATTCTTTTCTGTACAGGTTGGCCTTTCTCTCTGAACCAGCTCTTCCTTCTGCTAACCTAGACATACCTTTAACCAACTCACATGTGGATTTAATATTGGCATCAACCTCTGACTCTTCATAGGATGAGCATATAAGTTCCAAATTTTCTTCCCTTGCCATCCATTTATTTAAAATTGGCTCCAGAGTAGCCTTGTCTTCCTTAAGATCATTCAACATGGTTAAAACTCTTTTCATATATATATAATAGAAGCCCCTATTGTGTCAACAAACTTCAAAACTGTTCCCCTGACCTTCTCCTCATATTTACTTGTAAATATGGCTTGAGCCTGCTTCAATTTTTCCATTCCATCTTGAATAGATTCAGTAGATTGAAAACCAAGATTTATAGGGGACAAGGGAAACTCAATGATTGGACTAGCTGATGGAGGTTTAGCTGGAGAAGAGGCAATCATCAAGGTAGAAGACTCACCTTGATGATGTTGCCCTGCTATTTGATTCTTCAATTTAGCAATCATACTATCCCTTTGAGCTATTTCAGCTTGGGCTTCATTGTAGGTTTTAAGGATTACCTCCAACTTGACCTAGAGATCTGCCTTTTCCTTGGCTTCTTTCTCAGCTACAACCATGTTTCATTTTGTTGATTCCAAGATTGTGCCAGTAGCCTCTACTACCCCTGTGTCCTTTACTCTCTTCATAATCATGCCTCGGAGATAGCTGGACTCTGAGGTGTCTTTCCTCTTTTTGCTCTCCTCCCTCCTTAGTGACCACATAACTAAGGCAACATGATCATTGCTATAAGTTATTCCTTCCAAGGGATTTGTCTCCTTCCTTACGACCTCAAGCACTAATGCATCTGACATATCCCATTTAGGGAGAATCAACACCCCTGCTTCTGCAATCATTTTCCTCCCTTGTTCAGGGGCAATATTCCCAAAATTTGTCAATATTTCTTGCTTTATGTCTGCTTCAACTGCAGATGCATCTTTGTGAGGATTCTCATTTTTTCTTTTCTCACATCTTTCCTTGAATTGGCTTATATTTCTCCTCCAAACAAACTGCAAGAAGGATCCTGTTTTGATGAAACTATCATCTGCCAAAAATTTCTCACTGGCCTACTTAATGATAGGGTCCAGTTCTTTTCCTATAAAGTCCTTTGTAGTTAGGTCCATTTGGGCACTTGCTGTCTCCTCAGGCATTCCTTCTTGCAACTCCTCATAAGTGAGGGGAATTTCCCCAAGGCTTCCTAATTATAGCAGTTGTTTTGCTACTACATGTTCATCCCCTACATGGATTGGGGATTGAGCTGGAGAATATAAAGGCTCATTTGTTTGTACCTGTTTTCCTGCCCTTTTCCTTTTAGGAGAGTCTTTCTTTTTAGGAGAGTCTTGAATCTCCACAACATCTACTAATGGCCTTTTCCCCTTTGAGGAGGAAGGTTCACATTTTTTTTGCATTAGCACATTGTAAGTAGGTCTCTTGTGCATCACATAATAACCAAGAGGAAATGCCTTTGCAAATGTTGGCTTAGCTAAGACAAGTTTAGCCTTTTCATTGTCATTCTTCAATATAGCCTCCCTCTTCTCCTTTAAAGTTTGTATTAAATCTTCAAAATAAAGAATAAAAACTTGACCTTTTCCTCAAAAGGAGTAAAACTAGCCGGGGGGTCATAGCTACTATCAAATTGGTGGATGAAGTCCAGAGCTTTCTTAAAAGCTAGCCACTTTTCTTTTCTCAATTCCTGTTCATCTAAATTGAACTCATTTCTGATCAAATCTTCAGGAAAATGGAATTGGTGTGCCCTACCTTTACACATGGCTCTCTTCTTAAGCATGCCATTAAAGAAACCCTCCAAGTTGACAAATCTTACCACTGCAGTAGAAAACCTGTAGGGCCGAAATAAATCATCAAAATGTATCCAACCCCCCTTGGTGATTACAAACTGATGTGCCATAGTAATAGCTGGGAAAATTGTTCCTTTCCCCCTATTTGTTAATTTTGCTTCTTGCAAGCCTCCAATCTGCCTCAGGACCTCAACAATTCCTATCTTCAATGGGACTTGATATGGGAGCAAATATGGAGTTCCTCTAAAACCAAACACTCTGAACACAGTGGAAATAGGGTACATATATATGTCACCCCAATTATGCACAATCTTAATATCTTCAGCAAATTCCTTAGGCATAAGGAATTCAAGGAGAGCTTTAGGAATCCTAGGGTTCTATGGGCACAGAAGAATTCTAAGCCTAGATGCAAAACATCTATCAAACTTTAGGTAACTTGCATCTTCTCTATCCCAAGACAAAATTGTGATCCACAACTGAATGTGCATCTCCTCGCCATCTTTTTCTATGATCAGGTCCATTTCATTAGAAAAATATTCAACACCTTTAAATAGAAACATATGCATAAGGAGAGAAAACCACCCAAAAGGTCTATCCACCTTAGCATTTTTTATCCCTACCAATCCCTCATGAATGGCATCAGTGAGATAAGTTGCAAAATCAAAATTTACTGCCAGGGATGGGTTCAAAATTTATGCTATCATGAGCATATAGTGGGTTGGCATAGTAGTCTCTGCACCTTCCCTAAAAATCTGACAGAAGGACCAATACATCCCTTTAGCCCTCAAAGTAAATAAGTTTAATGAAAATGGTTCCATGGTGCTAGGGCCTACAACTGTTAGTCCTCCTATTTTAGCGAATAATTCCTTCAAGGGGCCATTTTTGAGGTGGTCTCTCTATGCATCATAGACCTTTGCAAATGTTTCAAAATTGATGGGCTCTAAATAATTTAATACCTTAGTGATTCTGAAAACTCTCCCGAACTCATCATTGTTTATTTCAATTAGAGACCCACCATTTACATTTTTTATAGTCTTGGTATTGGGATCATAATTATCGGCAATTTGGGTTAACAAATCCACATCCATGAAAACCAGGGACTATGAGCTTCCCAACATCTAGTTCCCATATGCTATTCATAGGAGCAAGGGAATTTCTCTGGCTGAAACCCACTTTGAAAAGTCCCAAACCTGATATTCCTATCTGGGGATCCCTCAACCAATTCCCTTTATCATATAGGCTATCGCCAGTTCTCAGGCGGGAAGCTTTAGGCACCAATTCTTTCATTTTACCTAGAGCATTAGTGGACCTATTTAATTGCTCTAAAAAGTCATCACAAATGGCTCTCTCCTGGTAACTAACCTTCCCCGTGAAATCTCTTCTTGGTGCCATCTCATAATTACAATTATTTCAATGAAATCTTAGAAAGAGTTCTTAAGAAATCAAACACCCAGTGATACCAATTCAACTATAAATGTTAATCAATTTGCATAAACTTACTTGTTACTTGAAAAATTTCACTCTGTGCACTGGTTCCTCTGCAAGATTCTTCTAATTGATGCCAAAGTCTCAACTGATGTGAAGATTATTACGACAACTGAGCATTGATCAGAAACAATTAAGCCACATTGTTTGACAATTAATTCATAATTGAATTCAAAAAATGGCTCCAACGGACCACAAAAATCTTCTAGGTGTTTTTCCTTTTTACTGCTTTGCGAAGATTAAACTTCACGCATCTTTACATCGTGAAACAATGCCAACCATAGGATCATGCAAGATGTGCACGTTCTTTACCTCACCTGCGTCATCCTTCTTAAAAATGGGCCCCGTCGTATTTTCGTTGTTTCGCGATGATCAAAATTTGTGCATCTTTGTAATGTGAAATAGCATGCATCATCAGATTAACTTCGAGCTGCTCAACTTTTATCCTTCACCATGACTGTTTATCCTTATGACCATATGTAACTGCCATCGCTAATGGTTTTTCACTGTTTAACAATGATTAAACTTCGTGCACCTTCACCATGCGAAATAGCACGCGGCATCCGATCAACTTCAAGTTGATCGGCCTTTAGTCTCTTTAGTCTTCAAAGTGGGCCCTCTTTGCAAATCCACTCATCTACAAACCTCAGACAAGTATCTTCCACATGGTTGTCACTTACTCACCCAAGAATTCTGTCAGTCTCCACATTTGAACCACCACGTGTCTCACTGCACCATGAATTTCACCAACACCGCCACCTTTTCAAACGGACCAATCTGGGTATCCAGTCGGAGCCATGTGTCTCATTGATAGATCATTTTCTATCTTACTCATACATCCAACTCTATTGCCACCTAATCCGCCATGTCACTATGAGCTCTATTTCACTGTTTCGTGAAGGATAAACTAAATGTTACTTTTCATTGCGAAACAATGCGCGACATCCGATCAACTTCAAGTTGATCGGTCTTTAAACTTGGGAGCCACTTACCTATTGGGCCCACCACTTTTCTCTACTTCACAGAAGGTAAAAATCCTACAACTTTTCAATGCAAAACTACGTGCACCATTAGATCATCTTCAAGTTGCACATTTTTTAACTAGCAAGCAAATCTATCTGTCAGGCCCACTACCCTTTCGCTACTTCGCGAAAGGTAAATAGCATGCATCTTCGCAATGCGAAACAACACCAACCATTAGATCGACAATAAGATGCACGGCTTTATCCTTCACCTTGACTTTTTTGCTCATGCTCACCACTTTTTTGCTACTTTGCGAAGGATAAACTTCGTGCATCTTCTCATCGTGAAACAACACCTGTTGTTGGATCCACCAGAACTTGCATGAATATTACAAAACCCGACACATTAATAAAATGAAATAAGACTTAGGAAAAGGGCATTAATCAAAAGAATTTTATATCCCACCAAGGTAAAGACCTAAGAAGGGACCCCCCTTCTAACGATGGACCAACCTTTCCACTTAAGTGGAAAAAGGTAACAAGAAAATAGAACACAGGGCTTTCAAGATGGAAAAGGTGAATTTGCAAAAACCCTAAACCCTTAGACAAATAACCCTCACAAGTAGAATGAAGCCATGAAAGCCCAAAATTCAAAGGATTGAAAAGAGAAATCACCCTGAATTTTAAACATTGATAATAACAGCTTAGATTGGGGATGGTTGGACGCGAAACCAATACAAGAACACAGAAAACTCTGGAGAATAGACCAAATAAAACAAGCCCAAAAGAAACCAACAGAAGATAACCTAATTATGTACAAACTATAACCTACTATGCATGGACTTTTAAAACTTAAGAGAAGTAATACTTCAGGAATTGTCCATGCATTGGGAATTCCTGTACTTCACCATTCATTTTCTGCAAGAAATATGAGTCTTTTCCATTAAACTCATAGACAATAGAAGGGCCTATCCATAGTGACTCAAATTTTTTATGCTTGCCCTTATCTTGTCCTCTTGCATTCCATTGAAGAACCATGTCACCAATTTGAAACTTCCTTGATGTGGTTCTTTTGTCAAAAAGATACTTGGACTGCAACTGAATCTTCAAATTTCTTTTATGAGCCAGAGTCTTGATTTCCTCCACTTCCACCATCTGAACCATTATGTCTTCCATGGGTTCTGACAACTCCAACTCCTCACCTTATAGGAACTTATATTAAGGGAGAAGGTTATTGACTGGCACCCTATCTTATGTGCCATAAACCAATTCAAATGGTGATACATTGATTGCTTTCTTAAAAGTAATCTTGTCTGCCCATAAGGCCAATTTTAGTTTCTGATCCCACGACCTTTTGTTCTCCTCAAGAATTTTCTTGATAATATTCAAAAGGCTTTTATTGTTGGATTATGCTTGGTCATTACCTTGGTGATGGTACGGTGAAGAGTAAGACATGATTATCCCATGGCTAGTACAAAATTCAGTGAATTCCTCTGATCTAAAACTCATGGCATTATCCATTATCAGTTTCACAGGAACACCAAATCGTGTTATGACATTATCCATCAAAAATTCAATGACAACTTTACTAGTAGCTCTTTTAGTGGGTATGGCCTCAATTCACTTAGTAAAGTAATCAGTGGCCACTATGATCCATCTGTGACCTCTTCCTATCTTCTCAGTTATATCCCCAATAAAATCAATGCCCCACTGAACAAAAGGGGCTTCCACTATAACTGGGTTAAGGGGCAAAGCTCCTTCATACTTTAACTTGGAAGAAATTTTTTGGCATGGGTCACACCTCTAAACATGCTCATAGGCATCTTTGAACAAAGTGGGCCAATAGTATCTATCCTAGACTATTTTACCAGCTGTGGTTTTGGCCGAGTAATGGCCTCCACATACTCCATTATGCATTTCTATTAGCATCCTTCTAGCTTGGGATTTATCTAGGCACATCAGCAATGCCCCATCTCTATTTCACCAATATAGATCACCTTGAATAAGGACATACTTTTGAGACTTTAGTTTCAATGTCCTTGTCTAATTAGGAGTCATTCCCTCTGAGTATGTTGTATCCCTCAAAAAATGTACTACTTCTGAGTACCAGGGCTGTGTCTCAATGCTTGCGACTAGGATATTCTCAATTTCAACATTGTTGACTTCAACATCAAGGAAATTTGATTAAGCCATCAACTTGGTAAGACCTAACCCTCTTACCAATTTGGTAATCTTGATTTCTAGATCAAACTCTTGAATCTGAGTTATCCATCTGCACCTTTTGCCAGTGACCTCGGACTGAGATAAGATGTCCTTAATAGCCACATGTGGGACATAAGCAACTACTTGTGCATTTACAAGATATGGCCTAAATGATTTTACAACTTTAACCAAGGCATATGCTTGCTTCTCCATGATTTCATTTTTCAGCTATGCAGCTTGTAGAGATTTTCTATAGAAAGCAATAGGATGTTCATATCCCTCAGCATCCTTTTGAAGAAGGACTATTGCCACTGTATGATAGGAAGGAAAAGAGAACAATGAAAAGGGCTTATTGTAATCAGGGGACTTCAACACTGGTGCCTCCTGAATAGCATTTTTAATTTTACCAAAAGCCCTTGCAGCTTCTTCATCCCAAGAAAACTTTTTATCTTTCTTAAGCAACTTAACAATAGGTTTGACTATTTCAGCAAAGTTAGCAATGAATCATTTAACAAAATTTACCTTGCCCAAGAAATATTGAATACCTTTGACATTCTTTGGCTCCGGTACATTGTTTATGGCTTCGATCCTTTCAGGGTCTATTCTAACCCCTTCCTTGGAGACAATAGCCCGAGCAACTTCCCTTCAGTGATTGAAAAATGACACTTTTTTGGATTTAAGGAAACACCAAACTCCAAAGCTTTGTTGAAAACTTTTTCCAAGTGCCCGCAGTGGTCATCTGCCCTTTTAGAGAAACATGTTAAATCATCCTAGTACACAACCATGATGATGTTGATAAATACCTTGAAAGCTACATCCATTTCTCTCTAAAAAGTAGCTCTGACATTTTTAAAACCAAATGGCATCCTTACATATACATACATCCCCCAAGGGGTGGTAAAAGTAGTCTTGAACTATTCAGACTCTTTCACTAATACTTGATTGTATCCTGAGAACCCATCCATCATGGACAACAAATCACACCCAGTTACTCTTTGCAACATTGCCTCCATATTGGGGGGAGAATAGTTGTCTTTCAAAGAAGCAACATTCAAGTTTCTGAAATCAACACAAAGCCTTATGTCCCCATTCTTCTTTCTAACTGGGACTAAATTAGACACCCATGATGAATGTCTTATAGGCTTAATGATCCCCCCTTACCTCAACTTGGTTAACTCTTGTTGCATTTTGGTCTCCAAAAGGGGGTTGATAGGTCTTTGCTTTTGTCGAAAAGGCTTAGCATCTGGATGCAAAGGGACTTCATGTTGAAATAGATCTTGTCTGTACACCTTCAGGTCCTCATAAGACCAAGAAAAAACATGTTTATACTTTCTCAATAATTTAATGAGGTTTTCCTTAATGTGAGGAGCCAAGTTCCTCCCAATATACACCAACTTAGGGGATGATTCTGTCCCTAAGTTCACTTCCTCCAATTCTTCTAATTTGGTGGTTGATTGTTGATGCAAATGACCATCATTGTGACTAAACATACCTTCCAATTCTACCAATCCTTTGGGGATTTCATTGGTTTCCAACTAGACCATGTCATTTCCAAACATCGTTTCACTATCTTCCACTACTTCTACTAATGCATTGCAATCGATTTTTTGTCCATCATAATCATCAATGCACTGTATGAATCTAAGGATATCTTCATCATCTGCAAATACTTGCCAGTTATATACATTATAAGGAATGACAGGCCTAGATTTTATCTCAACTATAGATACACCCATTAATGTTACATCATCATTCTTTAACGCAACATTAGCTAAAAAGTCAGCCATGATGTTCTTTGATCTTTCTATCCAGTTAATATGAAATGCAGAAAAATACTCAATCACATCCCAAATAGCATGTTTATATCTTTTCAAACGATCATTTTTGGATGCATATTTAGACCTTATTTGAGAAACCACCAACTCTAAATCCCCAAATACTTTTAACAATTGAATGCCATGCTTCTTAGCAATCTCCAGTCCCAATAACAAGGCCTCGTATTTAGCTGTGTTGTTTGTACATTTGAAAGCCAATAGAAAAGAATACTTGAAAGTTATACCTGATGGAGACACAAAAAGCACTCCTGCTCCAGACCCTTCCTTCAAGAAAGCTCCATCAAAGTACATATGCCACAAGCCTTCTTCTGGAGATTCCAATTCATTGACAATGGAATCAGTATTTCTCAATTGAGGTTGAATTGGTTGTACTCTGAAATTGTCAAAATTGACATCAACCATACAATTCAACATATGAGGGTCTATCTTCTCAATTACCTTAGGAGCACATGGTTCTCTATATAACTTAACCTGGCTTCCATTTACTGGGATTGTTGCATATGAAATATCTAATTGCATGTTTCCTCCAACTGCTGCAGCCCATTGTCTGGATAATAGCATGCCATAATGGGGTTTTGTGTCAGTTACTATGACATCCATTTTATAGATTGCTTTAGGAAATGCTACTATCTTTACCTCCACATCCTTGATTGTACCTACCATAGGTAATTCCCTATTGTCCATAGCATAACATTTCCCATACATAGTACTTACTGACAATCCCAATTCTTTCATGACACCGTATGGCATCACATTTGTAGAAGCACCAGAGTCTCATACAATTTTTGATTAGCCTATTATTGACTAATAAGGTCACATAAAATGGATCCACCTAGGAAGGTTCTTGAGTAATTGTTGTTCCGACATATATTTATGGAGCCTGAAGCTCATGATCCTTTTCATCCTTCATGGTGTCTATAGGTAAAGTTGCACTATTATCTGATATATTAGAAAATAAAGAGAGAGAAGCTTCTCTATGTTCCTTTATTTTCAACAGTTCTACCAATAGGACTATAACCTTAATTTGGGTTAAAGCCTGAGTCATATCAAAAGTGGAACTGATAATTGACTTAGTATTAATTTTAGCCTTTTGTATTTTTGGTTGGCTTGCCCTTTTAGATGTAGCAGTCCCTTGTAAATCGCTAATAGTGTTGTTATATGCACTCTTTGTCACATCTTTGGATTAATCACCTTTTGCATGACCATCTTGAGGCAGAGCACTATTGCTTGCTGTCCTTTTCTAAGATACTTCTTTAATGAACATAGAGCCAGGTTTACCCTAATCTCCATCCCTTTTACTACTTCTCGGATTTTAATTGTGCTTGGCTTTGGCTATGGCAACCTTAGTAAGATTTTTTACCTCTTCATCACTAGGTCTTCTGAGATGAAGTTCTTCATCTTCAATGGTTACCACATTTAAAGTAAGATGTCAATCCATTTATAACTACCCTTGGTAACATTCATTATAACTTAGTGCATCATACACACTAGATTCACTTTGTGAAGACACATTGTCACTTTCAACAATAGTGTCAAACATGTTAATATGAGGCTCCCCTTCCTTTCTCATGGATTCATCCAAAGCTTGAGCCACAACACACTAATGGGGAGAATGTGGCCCATCACAGGCCATGCACCAAGGAGTATTTTCCATGTTGTTTACATTTCCTCCTTTTAAAGGATCTGGGGTATCTTGGTTATGTGTGTTCTTGGGCTTATCTTGGACAGGTTTATCATCCTTCCAAGTGGTGTTGTATGGCATATCATGTAGTCTAGGAGGCCTATCTTGCCAATTGTAATGAAGTTTGTCATTCTTACTTACCTTAGCAGTAAGATCTTTCACAATAGTCATTAATTTTTCTATTTTGTCTTCTTCCTTGGCAATTTTATTAGGCTGTTGTTTTGATTCTTGCCACAAGCTACAATCAGTCCTCCTTCCCACCTTTCTAGATGCTTTCCTATTACTTTCTACATTTATGGAAATTCTGAAAGCATCTCTTAGACTATGTGGGTTTTTATCCCTTAGGATGTAAGCCATTTTAGAATCAAAAGTATTATAGTAAGTGTTCAGACACATATTATCATCTAATCTCATCACTTGGTAGAGCCTATGCATTGCTTTCTGAAACATCGCATTGAAGTCTATGACAATCTCATTATCAGACTTCCTGATATTGTTGAACTCGTTGAGCATAAAGCTCACATTCATTTTATCACCATATTGCTCTTGGAAGCAATTCTTAAACTCCTCCCAAGAACTAATTCTATTTACAGGTAGACCTCTGTACCAATCCCTTGCATCATTCACCAAGGACTGTACAAATAATTTCATGATGACATCTTCATCTACAATCTCATAGTCATTTACCAGGTCACCAAAATATTTTAAGTGCTCTTCTGCACTTATAGCATTATTGCCAGCAAATTTGTGG
The DNA here is from genome assembly GCF_030272615.1 of Cryptomeria japonica. Taxonomy (NCBI): domain Eukaryota; kingdom Viridiplantae; phylum Streptophyta; class Pinopsida; order Cupressales; family Cupressaceae; genus Cryptomeria; species Cryptomeria japonica. The sequence goes on from NC_081414.1 coordinate 466,549,125, forward strand.
ATCCTATCCCTCAATTCGATAGGAACATGATTAGGGTACCTTGGGATTCCCTCAAAGAAAAGTTGTCTGTATAACTCCAAATTAATGGGTCTTCTCTAGAACTGGTTACCAGTAGGATTACTACCCATGTTCATTCTCATATTAAGACCATGAGTTAGAGAGACTTGGTTACTTTGGTTGATAATAGGGACTTGTCTAGTTGGACTGCTACTCACAGGTAGGGTTGACTGGTTTTTGACTGGAGGGTGTGAGGCATGCTAAGGTAAAAGCTTATTTGGGTCAGCTGAAGTAAAGATTATGGGAGGAGCCTTTAGATAATTAATTTTTCTTTTAACCTCTTGATTGGCTACTTCTAACTCAGCTCTCTCCAATTCCTTTTGCAAATCTTCCTTTTCTTTCCTCATCCTTTCTATCTCTATCTCATGTGCCAACAACTGATGAGAGATTTCTTCTGTATTCTTGGATCCAGACCTAGTTTCCATGCACTTTTGTTTTCCTTTGTCAATATTAGTTCTAGCAAGTGGTGGATCACTAAGAACTTCCCTACTAGTTTGCACAACAAATTTGTGTGCAGGGTTGATCTTGACAGTCAGATTTTCTCTGATAACTGGACCTTCCTCCTCACTCTTGGTTTTCTCTTGGGTGAACAATTCAAGATTAGCAATTTGTCTTAGAAGCCTGTCTCTCTTAATCAATTTAGCCTTAACTTCCTCCTCCTTATTTGTTTCTTTTTGTGTCCTTAGAGAGATCAATTGATGAACTCTTCTATTAAGAGCCTCAATTTATTGGGATACTTCATCTTCATCAGGGAAAATCTCTTCAAAATCTGACATATTGACTTGATCAATATCAATCAGACTAATATTCCCATCTATAGTACTTGGTAGAGAATCCATCTTAACATTAGAACTATTTCTATCCTTCCTAGACAAATTAACATGAGAAATCCTTTGATTCAAAACTTGGACATCTTCTTTATTACCAAACAAACTAGAATGAAAGCCCCAAACATCTTGTTTAGATTCATGGGAAGAAGAATTTGAATTTGCATAAATGTGTCTTTTAGATGACTTAACCATATTGACTTCTTTTCTATATCCAGGCAGCATTAGATGGCTCATGTGCAATTGATCTTTTCTGGCCTTTTCGGGTCTACTCAGGCAATCCTCTTTGCAACGTCTCTTGAGGATTTCTTCTCATGTATGATATGGTGTTCTTCCCTCTCTGCATTATACTTGTTTTCCTTAAGATGAATTATGATTATTCAAGAGCATTGGTTATTTTATGTCAGAGTCGCCACCCAAAACTATGGGAAAATAAGGAATTAAGCTTGGGAAATCACTCACAAAAGACAATAGAACAAGAAAATCTTCAGAGAGAAAATAACAAAGATCAAAGATAAAACGGCCAGCTACAAGGACCAAATAAACACAATTTTGAACTAATTTTCAGTTAATATAAGCACCAATCTATAGCATAGATCCACATTATGACTCTCCCTAGTAGAGTCGCCACTTTTGTTGTTCTCAAATTATGATTCCCCTATCCCCTCTGTAAGAAAATTTAAAGCCTCTGTTGCAGGTGGAGAGAACGATAAGAAAATCAAAATCTAGAATAACATATAACAAGGTTTATACGAAACCTTCTACACTTTAAGCCTACCCTAGGCTTAGGTGGGTATACCTCTTGTGAATACTTTCACAACTATAATATAAGATCCATAGTATACTAGTGTTAGAAACCTGTGAACCTCATCACCTCAACAATACTAAAACTAAAGAGAAAACATGTGTTCGTTTTCAGTCTTGACCCCAAGGAAGATAGAAAACTCCATAAATGATATCAGTGCCTATTCTGGGCTTCAGAGTCACCCAAACTAAACAAGAATTCCAAATCTGAACATTTACATACATATCATTACTTTGGTTTTATCAAACTAATACATGCCTAGCATATATATAAGTATTTTCTTTATGCTAGATCCAGTCATCAAATTCAAGCAGAAAAAAATTGATTTACTAACAGAAAGGTTTCACGTATATTTAATTCCCCTCCTTGAGAGAAAAACCTAAAACATGTCTATAAGATTGCCTTGCAAACCCTATTCAATCAAATAACCCTAGATTATTTAAAAGAAATCAATAAATCAATGAATGCACACAAGAAGACAACCGAGGACTAGGCTCAAAATGCTTTGATCTGTATATTAATATTCATTTTTTGAAAATCTTACATCACTCAAGGTGATTTATGAAAGAACCAGAAAAGCTTAGATATATTTCGGCAGAGTTTCTTTACAAATACTTGTAATCATTTTTTCAATAGTCCTAGTATCCATTTATAATGATATGGATGCAAACAAGCTTTGGAATTTCCTAGGAATAGTTTGTTAAAACCATAATTCCCTCTTGAAAGAGGTTAAAAATAACCTTCATCCCTAACTTCCTGAAGATTGTTACAATGCTGCATCATCAGTTGATTATTCTTGATCCTCTGCTTCTTGCACCATATATTTATCTTTCCATCCCTGAAACACGTCATCATTGGGCCAAGAATAACTAATAATTTTCTTCTTCAATTTGTTTAATATTTTCCAGGTGCTTCTTAACTGCTTGACTTCAGCCTCCAAAAAACCATAATGTGACTTCATCTTTTCAATTTCTTCAATTGTTCGAATAAATAAAGATGTGTCATCTCAGTTTATGAATTCATTTATCCATTGAGACAATTTATGTCCTAGCTCATAAAGCCATACTTCTTCATCTTTCAACTGACGTGAACTAACAAAACCTCCAGGAAATATCTCAAACTTCTGGTTAGCATATTCTTTTCTATACAGGTTGGCCTTTCTCTTTGAACTAGCCCTTCCTTCTGCTAACCTAGACATACCTTTAACCAACTCACATGTGGATTTAATATTGGCATCAGCCTCTACCTCTTCATAGGATGAGCATATAAGTTCCAAATCTACTTCCCTTGCCATCCATTTATTTAAAATTGGCTCCAGAGTAGCCTTGTCTTCCTTCAGATCAGTCAACATGCTCAAAACTCTTTTCATATATATATGTATATATATACAATAGAAGCTCCTATTGTGTCAACAAACTTCAAAATTGTTCCCCTAACCTTCTCCTCATATTTACTTGCAAATATGGATTGAGCCTGCTTCAATTTTTCCATTTCATCTTGAATAAATTTAGTAGATTGAAAACTAGGATTTACAGGGGACACGGTAAACTCAATGATTGGACTAGCTAATGGAGGTTTAGTTGGAGAAGATGAAATCATCAAGGTAGAAGAATCACCTTGATGATGTTTCCCTACTATTTGATTCTTCAATTTAGCAATCATACTATCCCTCTGAGCTATTTCAGCTTTGGCTTCATTGTAGGCTTTCAAGATTACCTTCAACTTGACCTAGAAATTTGCCTTTTCCTTGGCTTCTTTCTCAGCTACAACCATGTTGAATTTTGTTGATTTTAAGATTGTGCCAACAGCCTCTACTACTCCTGTGTCCTTTACTCTCTTCATAATCACGCCTTCGAGATAGCTGGACTCTGAGGTGTCTTTCCTTTTTTTTCTCTCCTCCCTCCTTAGTGACCACATAACTAAGGCAACATGATCATTGCTATAAGTTATTCCCTCCAAGGGCTTTGTGTCCTTCCTTACAGCCTCAAGCACTAATGCATCTGATGTATCCCATTTAGGAAGAATCAACACCCCTGCTTCTGCAATCATTTTCCTCCCTTGTTCAAGGGTAATATTCCCAAATTCTATCAACATTTCTTGCTTTATGTCTGCTTCAACTGCAGATGCATCTTTGTGAGGATTCTCATTTTTTCTTTTCTCACAACTTGCCTTGAACTGGCTTATATGTCTCCTCCAAACAAACTGCAAGAAGGATCCTATTTTGATGAAACTGTCATCTGCCAAAAATTGCTTACTGACCTGCTTAATGATAGGGTCTAGTTATTTTCCTATAAAGTCCTCTGCAGTTAGGTCAATTTGGGCACTTGCTAGCTCCTCAGACATTCCTTCTTAGAACTCCTCATAAGTGAGGGAAATTTCCCCAAGGCTTCCTAATTGCAGCAGTTGTTCTGCTACTACATGTTCATCCCCTACATGGATTGGGGATTGAGATGGAGAATATAAAGGCTCATTTATTTGTACCTCTTTTCCTACCCTTTGCCTTTTAGGAGAGTCTTGAATCTCCACAACATCTACTAATGGCATTTTCCCTTTTGAGGAGGAAGGTTCACCTTTTGTTGGCATTAGCACATTGTAAGTAGGTCTCTTGTGCATCACATAATCACCGGGAGACAATGCCTTTGCAAATATTGGCTTAGCTAAGACAAGTTTAGCCTTGTTAGGTCATTCCTCAATATAGCCTCCCTCTTCTCCTTTAAAGTTTGCATTAAATCTTCAAAATAAAGAATGAAAAACTTGACCTTTTCCTCAAAAGGAGTAAAATTGGCTAGGGGGTCATAGCTACTATCAAATTGGTGGATGAAGTCCAGAGCTTTCTTAAAAGCTATCCACTTTTCTTTCGTCAATTCCTGTTCATCTAAATTGAACTCATTTCTGATCAAATCTTCAAGAAAATGGAGCTAGTGTGCGCTACCTTTACACACGACTCTCTTCTTAAACATGCCATTAAAGAAACCCTCTGGGTCGACAAATCTTGCTACTACAGTAGAAACTTGTATGACTGAAAGAAATCATCAAAATGTATTCAACCACCCTTGGTGATTACAAACTGATGTGCCACAGTAATAGTTGGGAAAATTGTTCCTTTCCCCCTTTTTGTTAAATCTGCTTCTTGCAAGCCTCCAATCTACCTCAGGACCTTAGCAATTCCTATCTTCAATGGGACTTGATATGGGAGCAAAGATGGGGTTCCTCTAAAACCAAACACTCGAAACACAGTGGAGACGGGGTACAGATATATGTCACCCCAATTATGCATAATCTTAATATCTTAAACAAATTCCTTAGGCCTAAGGAATTCAAGGAGAGCTTTAGGAATCCTAGGGTTCTATGGGCACAGAAGAATTCTAAGCCTAGATGCAAAACATCTATCAAACTTTAGGTAACTTGCATCTTCTCTACTCCAAGACAAAACTGTGCTCCACAACTAAATGGGAATTTCCTCACCATCTTTTGCTTTGATCAGTTTTATTTCATTAGAAAAATATTCAACACCTTTAAATAGAAACATGTGCATAAGGAGAGAATACCACCCAAAAGGTCTGTCCACCTTAGCATTTTTTATCCCTACCAATCCCTCATGAATGGCATCAGTGAGATAAGGTGCTAAATCAAAATTTACTGCCAGGGATAGGTTCAAAATTTGTGCTATCATGAGCATATAGTGGGTTCGCATAGTAGTCTCTGCATCTTCCCCAAAAATCTGACATAAGGACCAGTATATCCCTTTAGCCCTCAAAGTAAATAAGTTTATTGAAAATGGTTCCATGGTGCTAGGGCCTACAACTTTTAGTCCTCCTATTTTAGCGAAGAATTCCTTCAAGGGGCCATTTCTGAGGTGGTCTCTTTGTGCATCATAGACCTTTGCAAATGTTTCAAAATTGATGGGCTTTATATAATTTGATACCTCAGTAAGTCTGAAAACTCTCCTGAATTCATCATTGTTTATTTCAATTAGAGACCCACCATTTACATTTTTTATAGTCTTGGTATTGGGATCATAATTATTGGCAATTTGGGCTAACAAATCCACATCCATGAAAACCCTAGGGACTATGAACTTCCCAACATCTATTTCCCATATACTATTCTTAGGAGTAAGGGAATTTCTCTGGCTAAAACCCACTTTGAAAAGTCCCAAACCTGATATTCCTATCTAGGGATCCCTCAACCGATTCCCTTTATCGTATAGGCCATCGCCAATTCTTAGGTGGGAAGCTTTAGGCACCAATTCTTTCATTTTACCTAGACCATTAGTGGACCTATTTAATTGCTCCAAAAGGTCATCACAAATGGCTCTCTCCTGGTAACTAACCTTCCCTGTGAAATCTCTTCTTGGTGCCATCTTAGAATTACAATTATTTCATTTAAATCTTAGACAGAGTTCTTAAGAAATCAAACACCCAGTGATACCAATTCAATTGTAACTATTAATAAATTTGCAAAAACTTACTTGTTACTTGAAAAATTTTGCTTTGTCCACTGGTTCCTTTGCAAAATTCTTTGAATTGATGCCGAAGTCTCAACTGATGTGAATATTATTACAGAAACTGAGCATTGATTAGAAACAATTAAGCCACATGCTTCGGCAATTAATTCATAATTGAATTCGAAAAATGGTTCCAACAGACCAAAGAAATCTTCTAAGTGTTTAGCCTTTTCGCTACTTCACAAAGAGTAAACTTCACGCATCTTTGCATTGCGAAACAACACCTACCATAGGATCATGCAAGATGTGCATATTCTTTACCTTACCTGCGTCATCCTTCTTAAAAATGGGCCCCACCATCTTTTTCATTGTTTCGTGATGATTAAACTTTGCGCATCTTTGCAATGCAAAACAACGCACATCATCAAATCAACTTCAAGATACTTGGCTTTTATCCTTCATCGTGACTGTTTATCCTTATGATCATGTGTAACCGCCACCACTAATGGTTTTTCGTTGTTTCACTATGATTAAACTTTGTGCAGCTTCACCATGCAAAATAACATGCGACGTCCAATCAACTTCAAGTTGATCGGCCTTTATTCTCTTTAGTCTTCAAAGTGGGCCCTCTTCACAAATCCACTCATCTACAAACCTCTGACAAGTATCTTCCATGTGGTTGTCACTTACTCGCCCAAGAATTCTATCAGTCTCCACATCTGAACCACCACGTGTGTCACTGCACCATGAATTTCACCAACACCGCCACCTTTTCAAATAGACCAATCCAGAAATCCAATCGGAGCCACGTGTCTCATTGACAGATCATTTTATATCTTAGTCATAAATCTAGCTGTATCGCCACCTAATCTGCCACGTCACTACCAACTTTGTTTTGTTGTTTCGCAAAGGATAAACATCATGTTACTTTTCATTGTGAAATAACACGCAACGTCCGATCAACTTCAAGTTGATCGGTTTTTAAACTCGGGAGCCGTTTACTTGCCGAGCCCACCACTTTTTTCTACTTCATGGAAGGTAAACATCCTGCACCTTTTCAATGCGAAACCATGTGCACCATCAGATTAGCTTCAAATTGCACATTTTTCAACTAGCAAGCAAATCTATCTGTCGGGCCCACCACCCTTTTACTACTTCGTGAAAGGTAAATAGCACGCATCTTCGCAATGCAAAACAATGCCAACCATTAGATCAACAATAAGATGCACGACTTTATCCTTCACCTTGACTGCTTTGCTTAGGCTCGCCACTTTTTTGCTACTTCGTGAAGGATAAAATTCACGCATCTTCTCATCGTGAAACAATGCCTATTGTTGGATCCATCAGAACTTGCACAAATATTACGAAACCCGACACATTAATAAAATGAAATAAGACTTAGGAAAAGGGCATTAATCAAAAGAATTTTATATCCCGCTAAGGCAAAGACCTAAAAAGGGACCCCCCTTCTAATGATGGACCGACCCTTCCACTTAAGTGGAAAAAGGTAACAAGAAAATAGAACACAGGGCTTTCAAGATGGAAAGGGTGAATTTTCAAAAACCCTAAACCATTAGACAAATAACCCTCAGAGGCAGAATGAAGCCATGAAAGCCCAAAATTCAAAGGATTGAAAAGAGAAATCACCCTAAATTTTAAACAGTGATAACACATCCCATGATTCACACAGATATCTCGCATCTGTAGAAGGTGAGTAAACCTGCACAAGTCAATATGTGCCAAATCTATATATCAGACAACTCACACACTATTCTCATAGTTGGAGGATAGACGTATCAGAAAAGAACATGTGGTAATCGAACCTGGAAGAATCAAACAACAGAGCATCAGAAACTCATCCAAATTCACTATAAGATAGCTTAAACATCACACAAATCCAAATACATCAATTGCAAAACCAAATTTTCATGTTTGCACCCTTAAAAATGCTCGTTGTTTTTCATACAACATTTCACATAGTAGGCAAAAACTCGTACAAGTCAGGAAAAGGTATAGGATGACAAAAGACATTGATACGATACAAAACAAGCATTCTCATGACAAAATGGTCTCTTAATCAAACACTCGTACGATACAAGGGGAGGTATAAAATGACAAATCTAATGAACTCAAACGACAAAACAATATAAAGCAGTTTGTTGTATGACACAAGATGTCCTCTCACATGAAAAAACGATAACGACCGACTTGAACAAGACTAAAAATTCTAAAAATCAACAAATAAATTCAAAATTGATGAAATGAAAGGACTAAAAATTAGACTCTTATCTCTGGCTCATAGTTTCGAGGTTGATTATGACATCTCTGGTGCTCAAATCGATGCTCCTAGATCGGAATGGCCATTTTTCTTTGCAGAAGGCTTTTTGAATTTTCAAACTTGGAGAGGTTAAAATTAATTGAAAATGACACTTTGACCCCTTATATAGCCAAAAACCTAATTTTTCAACTTGCTCCGATGGACATGAAAATTGTACCCTTAGCCCTTAGCTAATTTGCCCATCTTGATTGCATTTTCGGGATTGAAATCAAAATCCGAAATCGTTCTCCTAGTCAATTTCAATACAATTTGGACCACTTAGCACTTTTCATCAAATGCTCATTATTTCTCCAATTTGCGCTCAATTTCACATCAATCATTGCTAAATATTAACATATTCCTTTGAATCATTTTTTGTGCTCAATTAATTATCATTGCCAATAATTGCCTATAATCATGAACCCTTGTTGTCTTTCGATTTTTCTCCCAAGGGGGTATACTCGTGACCTCACGACCTCACATCTTCAAAGTCGAGAAAAATTTCAAATCTTCATCAAAAGTCGAGAAAAAATCTTTTCAACTAAAGAAATCAAACAAATTCTTATTGCTAAGAGGCATCTCAGCTTTATCACTTCATATCAAGTTGAGATTTCTCGATCATCTGAATCAAATCAATTGCTAGGGGCATATCAATTTCATCACTTCAAATCAAGCTGATATTTGTCTTCATCTGAATCAGTCTCTTAATGTTAATCAGTTTCATTTCTTTTCATCAAGCTGATCATTCATTTAAACTCAATCAAAAGTTTAAAGAGTATCTTTGATTACACACTCAATCTAAGCAGGTGTTCAGTTTCATTGCATCAAATCAAGCTAGATAGTTTATCTTCACTCATCGTGTCTTGATTCATCAAGTTCAAGATTGATTTTATCTTCACTCACTGTGTCTATTTCAATCAAGTTCTAGATCAGTAAGATCCGCTTCTTGATCAATCAAGTTCAAGTTCAGTATCTTTGCTCTCTATCGGTCCTAGTTCAATCAAGTTCAGGATCGGTTTCGCTTTAATCAACTATGTTCAGCTTCATCGCTTCGAATCAAGCTAAATATCTTTCTCTTCATCTGGTTCATTATCAATCAAGTTCAGAACTGGTATCTCCTAGACATCAACTATTCTTTGAACCATCGCATTTCTCACACATTAATTCAAAGAGGGGAAAATGTAATACCCTAAAATTGGTCATCTAAACCATGGGTCCCTAATTTCAGCAACATCACTAAGGTCCTAACCAAAGTCAATTAAATAAACTTTGAGCACACAATTAATTAATTCTTCAATCATTAAATGTCACATGGCAAGTAAATTATTCTTTTTTTAATTAAATATTTATTTAATTAATTAAATCATTCCAAGTAAATCATTTTGATCAATTATCCTATTTAATTTATTAAATATCCTTGCATATTTAATTAATTAATAAATTTTCCATTAATCATAAAAAGGAATTAATTTATCACAAAAGAGGAATAAATCACAAAGCAAGAGTTAAATTGAAAATAAAATAAAAGAGTTGAATTGAGAGAGAAATCAAACTTGAGATATTCTTTCTTTCTTCTAAATTGAGAACTTGAAATCAGAAAAACAATTAAATTGAATTATTAATCATTCTCTAAAATTGGAACTCAAAGCTTTTGAGAAAAGAAGTTCAGTTGCATTGAAAAGACTCTTTTCTTGAATAAATCAAAGAATTAACTATTTTTATCTCAAGTGCATGGAATTAATTGAATTATATCTCTAATGCAAACTCAAACTTATAATCTGAATGCATTTCAATTAAACTATAATTGGAATCTATCTCAAGGTTAACTGAATCTGATTTCTCAATTATTTCAATTATCGTAAATTGTGCTTTCTTGATCTCTCTTGTGATTCTCCATAAATTCAGCCTTCATCTCTCATTCAAAACGCCTTGAAGATTTATTGTTATTATACAATTTTTTCTCTGGAGTCATCGAAGATTTTGTGCTTTCTTTTTGAGATTATTGCATCTTAGTTTAATTTCTTTTTGCATATTTAATGATTGCTTGAATTCATATAGCTTACTATTCATCCATCTAGCATAATATTGCATCCATTTAGCTTAATATCATACTCATATAGATTAAATCCTTCGTCTTGGTGTAGTCTAGTCACTACTATTGCTTATACAAATCTGAGAGCAATCTTATACTCACATATTTTAGAAGGCAATTAGTCAATTTGTTATGGTTTTCATATTCATGCTTATATCTATCTAACCATACATGTAATGCCCATACCCTAGTCGGACTTTTAAAACCCGTTTAACCTTGATTGACTTCCTATGTGGCATTCTTGAATGGTAGATTAACCGATATGCAATGTGTAGTTTAGACAATATAAATAAACTGAGCATACTTATTATTGTGTTTTTTGCATCGATTCTCGTGTAAATGCAATTGTTCCTAACCCTTGTGATAAATCTTGAGCTAACATCTTCATTGAATATGTATTTGTATATGCATGCTTGTATGAATTCATGGGTGCAGGAGATTGCAGGTACAACACCGCTTAGGGCAAGGTTCATCTCCTTTGGAATTTGCAAGGTTGAGTATGCTCCTTCATCTTTTGAATTCGGATTTAGTGGCCATATAACTCTCGTCCTTGCCTTAGCCATGGTTAGGTGAGCATCGTGTGTGGATTCGTGGGACTTGCCTTTCATTGGGATGCATGTCGAGAGATTTGGAGGACTTCCTCGATTTGCGTGCCTTGCGCGAGGTAAGTGAGGTATGTTATCCTAAGTATTAAATTTAAAATTATGATTAAACGTACACATTAGAGATATAGAAATTTAAATAGGAAGTTTCTTTTATATGATTAATCAGTAATTAAAGAGATTTGCTTTAAATTATGATTGTAGCTAGCTTAAGGTATTTAACTGGGGTTAGTGTACTCATTTACGCATTTGTAACATTTACGCATATGTACTTGAGAAATTTGAATAGACAAGACTCTTGCATTAGATTAGTCATTTATTTAAAAATGTCGCTTTATTATGTTATAGCGAGTTAATTTAATAGCTAATTTTAAAATAACGAATTTATTGAGTTATGCATTTTAGAAAGGGAAAATTTTAGAGTCATTGGAGAGATAGAATTAAATTACTCATTTTCGCATTTTTGGAAGAAAAGGGGTAAATTATTATTATTTAAATGAAATTATTTTCTCTTTACTTGTAAAGTCGACTTAATATAAAAGTTTGATTTTTAGAAAATTATGTTAATCGAAACGCCTTATCCGGTCAATAGTTCCAAAATATAATTGTAGAACTAAATCGATATTGAGAAATTAAAAATTTAAAAAAAAAAGAAATAGAAGCACTATAATTTTAATAAGGAAAATAAATGAGATGTGTTAAATAAGGTAAATGAATGACTTCCATTTTAGTTTTCATTCATTTTATTTCAAAAATAAATGCCTAATTTCGAAATTAAAAATTAGGGCAAAATTAGGGCTTTTTCTTTTAACCTAGTTTTGGAGACATTTTGGGGGGGTTCTTGGCTTGGGAGTTTTTTTTGGAAAAAAAAATGGAGGATTTGGATTGGAGCAGCAAAATGGGAAGCTTTTCATCAAGATTCATGCCTGGAAATTGCATTTTGAGGTAGGATTCGAATCCACTACCTTATTTATTTGTTGAATACAAAAAAAAAATAGTCTTATCCATGAATGGTTTGGGGTTAGTTTTCAGATTACTTTCAATCTAGTTGTTCTTGAATCAAACCTTCGTTGCTTGATGGATTTTGTGATTTTTAACTTGTTAGAAAATTTTCTCCCATAATGGAGATTTTGGAATAAATCTGGAAATTTATTATAAGACTGCAAAATGGGGTTTTATTTTGTTTACATCTTCATTTTGGGTGTTTTGTTTCATGATATTCAAAAAATATATGAAAACAGAGAGGTTGCTGGAAAATACTTGAGTTTTGTGTTTTTAGGCTGTTGTTTTGGAGAGATATTCACATATCTCTTTGTTTTGTTTCCTTATTCTATTTAGTTCTGAAAAGTTTAATAAAAAAAACAAAATATATATTGATATAAAAATGGAATGGGTTTGCTGGGAATTGTTTTCCTTTCTTTCTGTCTCAGGCTGTGTGTGTGCACTGAGATTCTTGTTATTTCCTTTATTGTTTTCAGACTGTGTTTTAATGTCTGTAATAAAGTAAATTTTAGAAAAAGAAAATTTTAAAATTTTTTTTTTAAAAAAACTGGGTTTTGTGCCCCCACGGCATTAGCTACCAGCTGGTAGCGATCTGCTACCAAATGGTAGCAGCGCTACCCTTGGTAGCGCCCTGCTACCATTTGGTAGCAGCGCTACCAAAAGGTAGCTAGGCTGCCAAGGTGGGGGAGGGCCCACGTGGATGTCCACGTGGGTACCCTCTCCCTCTCTTTTTTTGAATTTAAAAATAAGTTTATTTTAAATTGTTTTATTTAACCGTTATTTATTTTATGATTATTTTATATAATTTGTTTAAAAAGAAACAAAAAAAAAATGAAGTTATAGCAATTTAAAAATAGTTTATTTCGTTTGTTTTAATTAATTATTATTATTTGTTTATTATTTTCTATAATATGTTTTAAAAGAAAAAATAGAATTCAGTTTATTTAGTGAGTAAAAAATTAGTTTAAGGGATTTGGATCTAGTTGCTTGGGTATTAAGTAATTTTTTTTAAATTTAGTATCTTATTTAATTTCAAACTAGTAAATAATATATTTGGAATTTGAGAAAGCAACACTTAGTATATCTTTACGCTAATACGCATTTTTAAATGTAGTTAAATTATCCAAACCCTAAACTCGACCGACAATTGTGGATAGAGATGATATGGGTAAACAAATGCATCTTCCGGGTGATGTCCTTGCAGTTTAAATTGCTGTAATTAAATTGGTTAGTTTATAGTAAGACTTGATGTGCTAGTTTTGGTCATAAGTCAATCAAAACCCTAGTTAGGGTACCGTCAAACAATAGAATTTTGGTTTGTTCGTCTTCTTTGTTATGTTTTAATTTGACCCGTTTTTTTTAAAAGGGATCACTATGTAATAAACTAACGAGGTAGAGGTGGAATGGTGTATGTGTTCGCCTAAAAGGCAAGATTGTAAAGACATGTAAATATGTAACCTTAACTATATTAAATACCAAAAAGGGTCTTGCAGTTGAGCAGACCCGGAGATGTAGCCCATCCGGGGTGAACTCCGAGATCATATTCTGTGTCATGCGATGATTATTGCGTACTTTGTTTTATGTTTTAAATTATCTTGAATGGTTGTACTCTTGCAAAGTGTATGGTGTAAATTAAATGAATTCAAATTTAAATGTATAACATTTTTCATATGGATAAACGCAGTTATTTAAGTTCATAAAACGTTGTGAATTATGAATATGGCATGGTATTTAAATATTGAGATTAAAGTGTAAAAAAAAAAGTAAATTGGTAATGTTAATTTAAATTGTAATAGTGGCAGAAACCTAATTAGAATTACTTCATTGGATTAATTGTTAAAAAGTATGTTAATTGGAATGAAGGTAAAAAGGGGGAAACAAAGTTAAAAAAATTATGTCACAATTCTTGGATTGAAATTTAAAGGAAGAACATCATAGAAATATCTATCCTTCTACCTTAGTAAACGAATCTCGCCATGTCAGTTATGTTTCATTACATTGGATAAAATTTGTTAAGTTATTTCACATTTCAATCATAACCAATAATCCTCACCGGATAAATTTGTTAATCGTGTGGACTCAATCAAATATTCATGTTGTATATTGAACGAATATACTTAGTAATTTATGTTGTAATTTTGAATCATTAATCCTCACCAGATCATTTCTATAACCGGGTGAACCCAACTAGAAACCCCATATGTTAATCTTTTTAAAAGGAATCCCTCATGTTGCTAAGATTGAACTAGAAGGGGAAACGTCATGATAATTATGTTTCATTATATTGGGTATAGTGGTTTGGCTAAGTACGTTTAATCTTAACAAATCAACCTTACCGAAATTTAACTTGATAATTGGTGAAACTCATTTAGGCATTTACCTTCTTACCCTTGTAAATGAACATCGCCATGTTAATTGTAATTCACTTTATCAAATGAAATTACTTAGTTGTTTACATTTTAATCCTAACAAATAATTCTTTATCAGATTAATTTCATACAAGAGTGAACTCAACTAGTATCTATATTTGTAACCTTAAATAACGAATCCCTTATGAATGCTGAAATGGAACTAAAAAGAGAAGTTTTGGTATAGTTATTTAAACCTTAACCTTAATATATGTACCATCTCATATTAACTTCGTTTATAAGAAGAGATATGCAAAAAGATAATTGTATTCTAATCCTAATAGAAGAACATCACTATGGTCTGATTATTCAAACCTTGAAGTGATGAATGTAATCTCGTTAACGATACTTTAAATTGAAGGATGCTCTCGGGTGTTCTAATGCATATCCAACTTAATGAAGTTAGTCCATTTATTGCATTATTAAAAATTCAAATGAGATCTATGGCTACTCATACTTTACCCTTCATATATGCACTACAACTCATTAGTTGAATATGCATGAAACCAAATGAGGGGACTTCACTCTATTAATTGTGGCCAATCCTTAAGAAACGAAAATTCTTCTTATTAACCATGCTTGTTAATATTTAAGAAATATATATCAAATGTGGGTGAGTATTATAAAATCAAATGAAGGAATCCTCATTTAACTATTCATAGCTTCACCCTAAAAGAATGAATCGCGTTAGGCATACTTATAGCATTAAAGGATGATGTCAAGTGTAGATGGATATTTTAAAACTCTAATGAATGAACTTGGCTACATTTAAAAAGCTTGAACCCATTTGGAGACCTCCTAATGAACTTATGAATTAAAGTGCATTGAGTAATTAACCTCTCGATGGCCTCCTCACCAACCAAAGCAATTGGACGCTTCCTAAAATTATAAGATGACATACCATTGGACACATATAAAATCAAGAGCTATGCAATATCTCGTAATTAAGATATCCAGAATTAATGGATCTAATGACACAAGTTGAGTTAGGTAAGATTATGTAATCACGTTAGGAAACTCCTTAGGATTGTTTGAGCCTTCCGCTGTGATAACTAAGTTGATAGATAACTCCATTGTATTTTAATGTCGTGTCTAATAATGAATTGAGTTAACTTCAATTTATCTTAATATTGTAACCTTTTTATTAACACTCTTAATTATTATAAAAAAAAAAAAAAATTTACACTCTATTTGAGTGTTTTTAATTTAAACCCTTAGGGGTTTCCTGGCGGGGCATTACAATACATGTAATGACTTAATTGAGGTGCTGTGTCTTGCAGCTTATAGACTTATTCCACTTTTTTACACACACAGCAAGATGAGCATAAAATATCAGGATGATAATTCTTCACATGGATTAGCACCGCCACTTTGAATGGAATTCTAATTATAAATTTACCAGGCTGGTGATAGAATGGATAGAAACGGATACAAACTTCTTAATTTTTCTAAAATAGTTTTTCATCAGTAAGAAGATGGTGTTCAAACAAAATTATGTATGGACTCATTGCATGTTTTGTGACACTGGATGGATATTTTTTCTCTGGTATGAGGTTGCTCATTGTCAGAGGGGTTGTGAAAGATCAGAGGATTGTCAGAGGGGGCCTGAAAGCCTTTTCTTATTAGGAAAAGCCACCCAGGACATCTCCTTTGTTCTTACTCTGCAATTTGTTGGTAGAGTGTTCCGAGAGGGAGCTCGCAGGGAATTGAAAGAAGGATTTGTTTGAGTAAGGATTGGTATCCATTCATCTCTGCAACATCATGGAAGTTGAAACGCCTTCTCAATAAATTATATTTACCCCCAAGCTCCTCTGATCCGAGCCATAAAGGTTTCAGATTTTCTTCTAATTCATGGGAAATCTCGTTTCTTGTCGGGATCTATTTTCCTTTTCAGGAAGGGAAATGTTGTGTAGAGAAGACTGAGCATCTTGGGGTCCATCTGGAAGTGTCTGGGTGATATCGACATGGCTCAAGTGATTTCATTTCTATCGATAATCAGTTGAAGATTTTGGTTCCACCTCATCACGGGCACCAGCAAGCATGTGGATAAGGAATATTTTGTAACAAAATTATGTGCAGCCTCTTTGGTTTGGTTTTTGGTGACAGCTGTCTGTTGGCTTGAAGCTTGCCACTCCCTTTCTTTTTATAAAAGGGAAATCAAGGCCAGAAGTTAGGGTTCTAAAATTTATGAGAAGGATCTCTGTAAAAGTAGGTCCAATCTGTGGGGTTTAGGCTCCATATAGTTTTAGAGAGTCACATAAAAATAGTAGGAACTGTAATGTCATTTTGCAGAGCATAAGTAATGAAGTAGTTATAAGTTTCCTTTTCAAATGGGTTATTCTGTAATTGAAATTGTCATATGTTATCTGATAGAAGATATCTTATGATATTAATACAAATATATTCTCCAATCTTTACTCTCCTGCGTGCAATTTTATCTTCTTTTAAGAAAATGGAATCAAGGGTTTCATTTATTTATTGCATTGTTATGATGTATGCAATTTTCCATTCTATGCTTTAGTCCAAGGGGTTAATTAAAATGCTTGAATGAGATTATAGAGAAATAAGACTTGTACCAGGATTTGATAAGTAGTTCGGGCAAGGGATTGTAGACAGAATGATATTGTAAGGCAGCATTGTTCAAGACTAAATCAGCTATTAGATAAGTTTTTATTAGATTTTAGCAACATTTCAGAGACTATGTAGCCCAAATGAACAAGGCACTGGTATTTTCTAGCAAATGTCATTAGGTTTTCGGTTTCTAGTCTATTTTCTTTGTGATTCCTCAAAACAAATCTTTAAATATAATAATATCATTGTTAAGTTTTCATGTATTTTCTAAAATTTGTCCCACCCATCTTATGCTCCAGCCTAAGGTGAGGATCATTGAAGGATTTTCCATCCTTGAGCATTTTCCCTTTCTATTGAGCCCTTTTATGAGATAATTTGCTTTGTTTTTAGTAAATTCCTAAGTATTGTTGCAAAGATCAAGAAATTCACTGAAGGGATTACCCTCCTGGGTTCTACAGAGCCCAAAGTGTAGAAGGATCTTGTATCCTTGTTGATGTTGGTCCAATCCTAAAGGATATTAATAGTTGGAAGTGGCTTTCCATAGATATTTTAGAATAAAATAGCTTGGTCTCTACCCTATGGCAATGTAAACCCATTTATTTTGGGAACCAACATATTGTAAGGTTGCAAAACTTCTTTTGCAACAGGGATCTCATTTGTATAACTGAGTTTTATATTGTTTTCACTAAGTTGGTGCTTAGTGCAAGGGTTGTAGCTCCTTTAAGTTGTAGCCTATAAATTGTGTAGGGGTTGGTGCTCATAAATTAGGGGTTCGTTCTCCTTGGGTTGGTGCCCTAAAATTGTAATCAGATCTTTTACATTATGAGGCTGGATTGGAGTAGAAGATCTCCAGCAGCTATTCTCACCGAGGTTTTTTCCCACATTGGGTTTTCCTCGTATATCTGGTGTTGTGTGATGCATTCTTGTGTATGAGTTATGTTGATGTTGTATAAAATCCTTTCACACACTTATTTTGCACTATTTGAGCTACCGGTTATTACTCAGTTTGTTTTATAAGGTACCGGTTATCCCTATTGAAGGAAAAGTCTTGAAATCACTGATTCGCCCCCCCTCTTAGTGATCCATTGTATCAAACACCTATAGTGTACAAGGTGAAAGGGAATATACAATAATAGCTGAATAAATATCTCCTGGCACTTCTAAGCAAGTTGTTGAAAATGTCAAAAATATTGAAAAGGGAAAGGCAAAGATGTCTGACTTTGTGGATATCCAAAATGATTTTGATACAAATGTGCCACAACCTTCTCCCCCTCATGAAACATTCCATGAAGTTGAGGCTGCTAAAGTCCTAAATGTCTTAGATAGAGCCATCATCTCGAGTACAATTCCTATAGAGGAAGTGGATGATGAAAGAATCAGTGCTTCAAAGAACTTCATAGAAAATGATAGCTTTGTGAACTCTCCCGAGTTCAAATCCTTTTGGCTTAGGGAAAAGTTGAAGGATTTATCTGATGAAGAGATCATAAATTTTGATAGGAATAGTTTTAGGTGCACACCTGAAGAAGGCACGAAGATGATTAGAAATAGTGGCATGCTTCTTGTTCTTGGTTGGTACTTTGAGAAAATATTTTTTAGATTAGATTATGCGACAGAAAGATCCCAAATTTGCAAAAGAGTTTGGAGAGCATGGGTCTAGAGTGAGCATAGGCCTAAAGGATTTTGATCTATGGTCCAAGGCCCCAAATGCTCAGAAGTCCATAGTTTTGCAGGGTGGATAGAAGAAAATAAGGGATCCAGTAGTAAGGACACTTGAAGACATTACTATATCTAAGGTTGTAGCTATTACATCACATGAAATCCAATTTACTCAGTTGGTAGTAGAAGATATTAAGAAAAAGCATGTAAGATTGAAGGATATGCATGTAGCTCCTATTGCAAATTACAACAAATTATTCATTAAAAATTGCGCAATGAAAGAGAAAATAAAGAAAGTAACAACAGACTCTTCAGGAGGAATTAGAATTGAAGAGTTAGAAAATATGAATAAGGAATTGTAGAGTGTCAAGGATGAAGCTGAGAATAATTATTTTGAAATCAGGAAAGCTTCAATTTTGCAGGTGGAAAATAAAGCTATTGAAAAATTGAGAGAGGTGCACACCTCATATTCTTTGACTTCACAACTCCATAGCCAGCTAGATGAAATTCTTTCATTTTTCTGCCTATTAGGACCACCTAGATTCCAAAAGGTCAAGACTTAAAAGAGGTCATGTTGGCAGTGAAAAATGTAGCCTCTCCACCCCAAGTTGTAGGGGTGACCTAGAAAAATTACAATTTATTGATTAAGAATTTCCTAATATTGGAGATGAGAAGAAGACATTGGTCAAGATGGTTGATTCTTTCCAGGGATTGAAAAAGTAGGATATCCCCACAATTTTGATAGGTGAAGGACAAATCAGGAGCTTAGAAGAGTGGAAGCAAGGCTTCCAAGATGCCATAAATGTTGTTTTGACTTCCTTGACTACTAATCCAGCCCAAAGTGATTCATATTATAATATCATTGATAAGATCATGGTGGTAGACTTCATGTATCATAGATTTACTTTGGAAGCTGCAAGATTTCCATCCCACAAAACAAGGGAAGCAATAAATAAGTTACAAGGATTGAGGGGTTTTTCTTGGCCATTGGATGAGATAGAATCCCTACATAAAAAGTATCGCTCCTTGGAAGAAGACAAACTTGAGGGAGAGGATTAGTCATAATCCTTCTATTTTGTTACTATGAATTTTGTGCAGGTTGCTAATTTTGAGGAGGACTGACAGAAGTGCTCAATCATCAAAGACCATTCTCCAAGTCACCTGCTTCCAAATGCCAAGGTGTACTGTAGATCCTGATAGGAGCATGTGTTAAAGTACCAATGAAGGGGCGATTTTGCAGACCTATAGTCTAAAGCTTCCAGGATGGCGCCCTCTCAACCCCCCGCATTTAATACAATAGAGAATTGTGCACCCAAGATGACAAGGACAAAAGGCCTTAGGGCGGATTGTAATGCATTGTACTTTTGACATGTGTCTTCTTGGCCCGAGGCTTGTTTTTCTCCCTTATGTTATAAAAGGGAATTTGGGGCCAAGAAGAAGGATTCCAAAATTTTGCTGAGTATATACTAGGATAGCTTTGAAGCAATATAATGCTAGTCAGTCTTTTACAGGTTTATTGAGCATAGCAATCTATCATGAATGTATCAATTTTATTCTGAAAATCAATAAAGCGAACATTCATTTTCTTGCTCATATCTCTTGTATTGTGTTGTATGAGTTGTTATGTTAAAGACATGTTCAACTTGTCTTCTCTAATGGAGAATGTGTATGTCTTGATATGTTTCATTTCAAGTAAAATGAATCAAATTTTGTCTTGAATAATGCATCATTTGTGTGAGAGGTATTGTGAGGAAGTTGTGGATGCATTCTCAATCTGAGCATTTTAAGAAAGTCTTGAATGTTTAGTATTGGATTTTAATGATGATACTATGATATTGTTTGTCTTTAGGCCTATTAATTGACTCTGTATTCCCCTCAAATAGGAACTGGTCATACTTTTCTAAGTTTTAAGATCATTTTCACATTCTTATTTCACCTTTTATATTTCATTTTTCAGTTTTTCTGCACTAGGAGTAGAATATATTAGAGCCATATTTCAATGCAAGAAAAGTAATATAAGATAAGGTTCAAGCCAGAATTTGTAGTATATCCTACTTTTCCTTGGTATATTTTTATTGAAAGCATTTTCTATACAATGCAATGTTTGTTTATATAATGCCAAAATGTGTATAACATTGCTATAGGGATACCCACCTAGGTCTTGCAGAACCTAAAGAGAAGAAGATTTTAGCCTCAGTGTTGAGTCTTGTTTGTTGGCCAAACCCAATCCTAGATCTGTGTATGATTCAGTGGCTATTTCTTTAGGATTTAGGATCTGTTGATTTGGGAACCAACAAAACTCCCCTCCAAGAATCTGACATGGAGCATGAAAGAAAATTTTATGTGAATAATTTACCACTTCACCCAGTCTCTTACGAGTTATCATCCCAAAGAATGTCATTTTCCTTTTTGTAGCCATAAGGGAAATGGAGGTATCCATCCAAAGGAAAAGGAGAATGATGAAAACTAGGAAGCAAGGTCCAAAACAAGGGAATTATACTAACAATCCCTAACACATAAAAATCGAAGAGTAGAGGCTAGAGAAAGGGAATTATACCAACATTTGCAAAGGTAATCTTTTGATTGAATGAGATTTTAGAAAACTTGTTTGAGATACCAATATCAAATATTAATGGAGAGAACCACAAAAACCATTACGATTATGCACGAGATAAAGTTGGAGATGTAAAATAAAACCAATTGCCATGAACCATGGCTACAAAGGAGAAAATAGATGTAGATATGTTAGGACATGAATACAGACTGGAAGTGTCACATCCAACCATATTCGAGTTCAAAATTTATAAAAAGCATGTCATATTCCAAATATAGCATCAACTAAATCCTCCATCCAATAAAAATATTTGGCAATCCTTTCAAAAAACCAAATTTAACTTGTTGTCAACTAATTGGATCATTAAATGAGCACAAGGATCCACACCTCTTCTCCTAACTAGATAGATATCATGATTTTTAACTATAATAGCTTATTTAATAAGTTAGATAAAAATAAAAGAAAGTGGGAAGCCATCTCATCAACCGCATGCCATCTTTCTAAATCCATTTCATCAACCATAGCCATCCCATTTCAAACCACTATTCAACTAGGGGTCATTTCAAATTCAAAATTCAATCTAACTCCCCCTAAATAAGATTAAAATCAATCATTTTATCTCAATTTTTCAAATTCAATACCATCTACCCCTAAGTTTGTTAGTTGATCCACAACAATGCCAGCTTCTCTATAGGTGTGTTTGAATATTATTGCATCAAAAAAATTAATTAAATCCAACACTTTTCCAATCAATGCATTAGGCCTCTAATTTGGAGTGGAGCCTACTCTCAATGCATTGATAACTATAGCAGAATCCCCTTCAATTTCCAATTGCTTTATATCCAATTCTCTACATAGATGGATTCCTTCCAACTAGGCATTAAGTTCTTCTACATTATTTGTATCATCTTCTAAATGTTTATCTAGTTTAGCTATTATTGATCCAAACCATTTCATTCTAATATTGTCATCCCAATATGAAAATTGAGCTTCCTTCTGAAAATGACATTGAATTCTGCAATTTAACACTTCCACTATGGTTGCTTCCACTTTGTTGATAAATGAATCCCAAGACATCTTCTTGACTTGGATAATTCTTTAGTTTCGCTGCTTCCATAATTCCCATACTAACATGGATGGGCTAACAATCCATAGACCCCCATAAAGACATGCCTTATTGATCATACACCAACATTTGAATAAATTGAAGATGTCATTGGGAAGAGTGGTGATCCATCCTAATTTGGCACATAGCCACCTCCAACATTTTTTGGCATAAGGACATCCTAAAAGGATGCAATTGAATAGTTCATCATGATGCTCACAAATAACACATCTGGAAGGACCTTCAAAACCTAATCTCCTAAACCATTTAGTTGTAAGAATTCTCCCTTGGAGAGCAGCCCAAGAAAAATTCCCTACTTTTGGTAAACATAATTTATTCCAACATAACTGAATGGGAATCTCGGTTCTCTTGAAATGTTGTCTCTTATTAATTTCATTATATCCCTCAGAAAAATAGTGTCTTGATTTAGCCCCCACCTAGACTAAATTATCTTGATTATTTATAAAATTTAAAATTCTGCTATCTAGGATATCCTTTAGCTATGAGAGATCTTCTCTTGGAAGAGGAAGGTAGTCAAAACATTTCCATTTCCATCCTAGAGAATCATTATTTTCAAATTCCACAGTCCCTCCCTGATAGAGGAACTTCCCTTACAAAATAATCTATGATCCTATATGTATTCATGAGGTTAATATAATTTGGATATGCACCCCATGAATATTTCCAAAATGAGGCACTTCTACCATCAACAATATCCCAAGAGAGTTGCTCTCATATTAAATCTCTATATTTAAGTATAAAATTCTAAATATTTTCCTTGCAAGATTTTGATACTCTAAAAATATCAATAGGATTAAAATATTCTAAATATTTTCCTTGCAAGATTTTGAACCCATTTAAGGTCACGTTCCTTAAACATCTTCCATATTAGTTTGGCACCTAAAGCTTTATTTTGCCATAGATGATTTCTCATACCAACTCTACCTGCTTCTTTTGGTTTGCAAATTTTATCCCATGGTATCATCACCATTTTCTTTCTTTCACCAACCCCTCACCAAAAAAAAATTCTCATTTTATGAATGAGTTTTATATTTGCTCCCACCATGAGGGGTAAACATGACATTTGATATATGAGTAGAGCTGAAAAGACTGCCTTAAGTAATACAATTCATCCTGCCCGTGATAACCATTTTTCTTTCTAATATGGCATCCTCTTATCCATCTTATCTCCCAATGGATTCCAAATTTTGTTTCTTCTATTCCCTCTATCCAAAGAAAGGCCTAAGTAGATATAGGGTAGTTGTCTTGCTCTAAAACCAAGGGTGTCCAAAATGACTCTCTCTTCTATTTGATCAATAAAGAAGAAAAATATTTCTGATTTATCATTTGTCCTAAAGCATGAGAGTATTTATGAAGAATTTTTTTGAGATGAATAGCTTCCTATTTCTCTCTAGCTCCAAAAAGCATAATGTCATCAAGAAAGTATTGATGTGTGATAGTTGGTAATGAGTTAGTGATTCTAATTCCTTTGACTAGATTAGATTCTTGAGCTTTGTTCATGATTCTACCTAGATCATTTGCCATGATAATGAAAAGAAAAGGGGAAACTGGATCACCTTGTCTAAGCCCTCTAGATATTTCAAAAAATCCTTTAGGTCTCCCATTGATAAGTTGAAAATCTTGGATTGAAAATGCATAAAAAGATAACGTTTATCCATTTTTTACAAAAGCCAAAGGCTTCCAAATTCTTGTAGAGAAATCTCGAGTCAACTTTATCATATTTTTTCTCTATGTCTAATCTTATAAGAATACTTGATTGTTTATTGTTATAAATAAATGGATAGATTCTTGAGATATTATAATTCCATCCAAGATTGATCTTCGAGGAACAAATCTTATCTGTTCCTCTAAAATAATGAGGGAGGAACATCTTCAGTCTATTGGCCAGTGCTTTCACTAGAATTTTATAAATAGTGTTATAGAGGGCTATTGGCCTATAATCGTGATAAACTTGTTGTTTATCTCTCTTATGAACCTCCCTAAATTACTTTCCCCTTCAATAACATCCACTAATTAAAACCCCAAAATATGCCAACATTTGTGAAAGAAACTAGCTAGAAAGCCATATAGGCTAGGGGATTTATCTAGATGTAATTAATTCAAATCTAGCTTAATATTTGATTCAGAGAATATTTTAGTTAGAAATTTATTATGTTCCTCTAAGAATAATTTTAGAATGTTCTCCAATAGAGATGATTGAGCATTAAGATTAGAATCTTCCAAATTGTTTAAAATATTTTGAAAGTAAGAGACAACTTCTTTTGCAATGCCCTCTTGATTTTCAATAAGACTACCATCACTACATTTCAATTTGGTTATTCTTTTAATACTCCTTATTATCTTAGTGCTATTATGAAAGAACTTTGAGTTCTTATCTCCTTCATTTAACCATGGCTCTCTAGATTTTTGTCTCCAAAAATCTCCTCTTTAGACAAGATCTCTTCGTGTTTTCCCAAAAGTTTTTATCTTTAAGGAATTTAGCTTGATCCATACCCTCCTTTAAGACCTCCTCATTCCAATGTTCCATTTATTCCTTAATACTTTTTTTAGTTGCAAAAATATCCTTAAAATGTTCTTTGTTCTATACCAATAGTTTTTGTTTAAGATATTTCAATTTTGAAACAAAGAACAACATCTTTGAACTTTTCCTCTGTCCAGAAGGAGTTGCTATCATTTTCCCCTAACAAAAGCCATGATGATGTTTTCCTCTGGAAAATTGATCCTAAAGGTGAATTTACGGTTGCTTCTGCCTATAAAAACACTTTCTCTCAAACCAGCATTCCCATTTGGAGCAAAGTTTGGAACAACATCCTGATCCCTAAAGTCAACATTTTCTTTTGGCTTGCTTCTCATAATAGCACCCTTACTCTTGAAAATTTAATTCGAAGGGGTTTCAAATTCCCTAATAGATGTGAGCTTTGTCAGAAGGAGGGGGAATCAGTTGATCACCTATTTTTTCACTATTCCTTCACCTGGGATATTTGGTGCAAAATGTGGGAAAAATGGAAAATTAACTGGGTCATGAACAAGAGCATCAAGGATATCATCTGGCAATGGAATTTTCCAACCAAATGTCAAATCATCAAGAACCTATGGTCTTTGAACCTCCCCATGATATGCTAGGGCATCTGGAAAGAAAGGAATAACAAGATATTTAGGGAAGTTAAGTGTAATACTCAAGTGGTCTTTGAAAAAATATGCAGGGCTATAAAGGAGAACATCAACATTCCTCACAAGAATAATCAGCAATGGGCTACTACTGATATGAACGATATGGAAAAAGACATCCTTACTGAATGGAACCTAATACATATGGTCTACAGATCAGACAATAAGAAGAAGAGAGATAACATTGTATGGAGGTTTCTTGATTATGACTGGATAAAGGTTAATTTTGATGGGGCAGCTAAAGGGAACCCTAGAAAGGCTGGTGGAGGGGGAGTTATTAGAAATGCTCAAGGAATTTGCATTGTTGCTTTTGCTTCCCCTTTTGGAACCCAAAATAACTATGTGGCTGAAGCTTTGGCAATGCTAAAGAGCCTCCAGCTAGCTCAGGAATTCAAATTCAAAACAATTTGGCTCGAAGGGGACTCTTTAAACATCATACAAGCCCTTAAAGGTACTAGTTCTATTTCCTGGAATATTGCCAATGTTATTAAAAATGCTAAAGATATTCTAAATAACTATGTTAGCATTATTATAACTCATACCTTTAGAGAGGGCAATAAGGTTGCGGATATCTTGCCAATGAACGGGTCAATTTGGAGAAGGATGTCAAATACATAGGAGAAAATCACATCAAATGGGAGATTAAGGAGCAATTATACTTTGATCATCTCAATGGATCAATCTAATATCATGATTTATTTTTGGGGAACAAGTACCAATGACAGATTTTGGGGGCGGATTAACTGTTGGATGATGAGTGTTTCTCAGCATCATAACCAAGATCATATGTGTGCAAAAGATAATAGTAATAATAGCTAGGTTTGTGTGGACATGAGTAGCAATCTCAAAACTGTGAAAGAGTCTTTACATGGGGAAACTAGAAATAACAAGTCTTCAGAGCTTTATCCACGGATTGAGAATTGCAACAGAGGGTATCTTTACCTGGAAAGTAGAATGGGAGGTAACCTAAACAGGAATGAGCCTTTAGGTTGTGAGAATTGGAAGAGCGAAAGAAAGGTTTGGAGAAGGCTCCACAGACATGGCTTCACTAATTATATGGAGAAGCTCCATGGTAGTAGAAACTCTGTGTCTCACGATTTCACTAAAAGCTGGAGCAACAACAGGGCCATCCTGTTTGGGGAAATTTGGCAAATCGATGAAAATTTGATTGCGGAGGTCACGGAACTCAAGATGGAGGGGACTAAATTCTACAGGGATAGGAAGTATGCCACTGAGGCTTTCAAAAATTTTCCAAAGACGGAGGACGAGAAGGGCAACCTAGCAAAGAAGGACAACATATCATACTACACCCCCCAATAGGTAAAACCTTTCTGGCAAAAAGTTCTTAGGGCTTTAATGGAATATTTGACTGTGGATGGCAGATTTACAAAAATTTATAACTATCATTTCACTATCCTGAACCACTTCTGCCATGGGGATAAAATATCCTTGCCCTTCTATTTAGCCTCCTCTCTAAGCGAGAGCCTTGCCAACCATGCCAAAAAGCCCAGCTCCTATCCTTTAGCACACTAGGGACTCATTCTGCTTATTTATGAACATATTAAGGATAAGGCTAGGGAAACCAAGGATGATCCTTTGATCATCAATGCTCTAATATCTGAGAAATACATAGATTCTAATTCGAATGGGGAGCCCAGCACCCTTACCCATAAAAAAAGGAAGGTTGAAACCGAGCATGAAGAAAAGGATGTCCATTATGATGAAGAAGAGGGAAAGGATAAGGACACTGATTCTAAAATGGAGCCTAACAAGGAGGAGAATTATGGTGAAGGGGAGGAAGGGGGAAATTCTAAGAATCTTCACTCCAACCCTAAGGGCTCGGAAAGTGAGAATGAGGCTCTGAATCCTAAGGAGGGTGATAACCCTAATGCTGAGGAGACTGAACAAAGCAAGGACTCTGCGGATACCATCTTGGACACTTCCCACAACTGCACCCTTGAATTCTTCAATTTTTAGAAGTGGGTTGTTGAAAACATCACCAAGATGCAGGGTAAGCAAAGGGAGCTGGAAGATAAGATCAATAAGCTGATTAAGATGTTTGACTCTAGGAAATAGAATGAGGAGACGAAAAACAATGAAGTGGAGGAGGAAATGGAAATGGAGGACTGGCTGGAGAAAGATCTGATAAAAGGCGACCTGAAACATTTGGAGGATGTTATTAAAACCATGAAAGAATAGGTGGAGGAGGACAAAGACAACGTCAACACTCGGATGGCCCATAATGAGAAAGCATTGAAAATCCTTATGAACCACAGCCTCCAGGTCCTTAAAGTTTCCTCCTAGAATATGAATATGTTGGTGGATCATGTGGAAAAGAAAAACCAGGAGAAGAACCTGGTAATTATAGAAGATGCTCCAACTTCCAGCCTAACCCACCTGACCCCTAGGCGCAGAACCAAGCAGACTACTATAGAGAAGGACATGAAAATGAAAGAGAGTTAGATTGTTCAGGAAAACACCAACTTGAGGGAAGTGGCCAAGGAAATGATGCTCTTGGTGCAGAATGCAGAAACCATGAAGAGTTTTTAAATTTCTTGTAATGCTAGGCTTGGGGTCAGTTTCTTGCTGGCCTCTTGCTGTCCTTTTCTCTGCTGCTGGTCTTTTGCAGCTGTTTTGCTTTGTTTCTTTCCAGAATATCTTTTGAATGTACTTGGGTTTTGGGTCCCTTAAAACCTATTTTTACTTAATCAAAAACATCTTTGAACTTGTCCCTCCTTCCACCATAGTTTAATCCATTCATAGTTTTTTTTGTCCTTCATCCACATATTCTCAAACTTGAAAGGACAGTTCTGAGGTTTATTATTTAAAATAAAACCTATCTAATTTCTTTGCAATGTGACTAAACCCAATCTCCTATTATTCCAGGTGAATAACACATTATCTGATTCCAAGTCTACAAGATTATTTTTGAAAACCCAATCTCTAAAATCAATTTGTGGTTGCAACTCCTTTTGAATTCCCCCACTTTTCTCAAACAAATAAAGGATTGCATTAAAATACCCACCTAAGATAGTATGGGGAAATATATTTTGATTCATAAAATCTTCCAAGTCTCTCCAAATGTCTTTTTTCTTATGAGTAGAAGTTGGACCATATACATTAATTAGCTAAAAATTTAAATTATACCCCAAAGTAGTGATAATACCACCTAACCAAGATATGCCTTTTGAAGATACCTCAAAGATTATCCTACTAGATTTCCAAAGAATAGCCAAACCTCCCAAGGCACCCTCAGCTTGAACCACCTCTATCTCCTAGGCCTCTAACATCTTTTTTAATGATAATATGTTTTCTTTTGAGAGTTTTGTTTCCTGTAATAGGACTACTTCTACCTCTATCATACAAATAATACACTTGACCAAGCACTATTTGTTAGGGGAATTTAGACCCCTAACATTCCAAATGAGGAGTTTCATGTGAACTTGGGAAGGTACTTCCCCTTCCCTAGTAAAATTTTAATAGAAACATTCCTTCTAAGAATTTTTCCAGGTCTTTCTCCCCATGTGATTTACGAATGATGCTTCTTAACAAGTCAAATGATGACACCTTAGCTCCCTGTCATTGGATTTAGAGATCTCTACTACCTCTTGATCTAATTAGAAGATCCTCATGAACTCGTATCTTTGCTCAATGGATAAGAATGCAGAGTAATAGACAAAAAAAAAAATCAACAAACAACTGAATGCTTCTTATGTTTTCCTTTATACTCGCAATTATGGAATAAACCATCCACATGACCTGGCCTTTGGGACAAAAAACATGCTAATTACCACATGATAATTTCTCTTTTGTTTTTGCAATAAGGACAAGACTAAGAGTGGCAAGTGCTTCTTTTACACTAATAATAATGGATAACCCTTCCATAATCCCCTTCATACTATGAAAGATTTTTGTTTGAAAGTTGCTACGTGCCTAAATCTTTTGTTTGTTTTACTAATCATGGCAATCTGCTTGAATGGAAGACAAACAACAAACCCTACTCTCAAATCTCAGCTATGTGGTGAGCTTGGAGATAAGAGATAGCCAAACATGGTGAATATCTTCCCATATCTTTGCTACGTTGTGAGTCTTTAGATTAATCAAATGCTACAATTGTACCAAAATGGAAACATTTTTCATTGCCAAACATGGAGACTTATTCATCAACAATGAGACAAAACCATAGATCCCATGCAATTTTCCCTTTTTCCTCTTCATTTTTTTCTTCTATATGGCACACCAATGCTACTATTCTACTGCAACATGGTGCTTAAACTCCTTGCCCATTTCTTTAAGGTAGATGAATTACATGGAGACAATAATGCATCTCTTACTGCAACAAATGGAGGCTCTTTCAATGCAAACCAACAAAAAAAACTAAACATTCTCAAGCTACATGGGTGAAATATTGAGGACAAAACCCTAAACTTCTATTTTCCCTCTTGGCATTAAAAATGATTTTTTTTCTTGTCTTTGACATCATGGCACCTAAGACTCCAAAAATTATGCTCCAATATTACTTTTATTAAACTTTCTAAATTTCCCCCAAGAAAATACTTATGTCAATGACAAAAATGTAACAATAACAATGATAAAAACAAACAATACA
This sequence comes from Cryptomeria japonica, assembly GCF_030272615.1. Taxonomy (NCBI): domain Eukaryota; kingdom Viridiplantae; phylum Streptophyta; class Pinopsida; order Cupressales; family Cupressaceae; genus Cryptomeria; species Cryptomeria japonica. Next base: position 466,579,366 of record NC_081414.1, read on the forward strand.
TAACTAATGTTAACAGAGTTCACCCCTTATTGGCATACATCTTTGGTCCACTTCAAACAAGGAACTAATCCATTTAAACTGATGAAAAAAATAAATCAGAATTGATTCAATCTACAAAATAATCTATGATGTTCTTCTATGAAGGCAATAGTCGTCTCTGGTCTACAATAATATCTCCCTACGACAATGCACACTATTTTCTTGTCTCTTTTCCTATACTAGGTCATATCCTTCAAATAAATTTCTCTTCTATTTACAATGTTTGTAAAGGGTGTGGTGTGTTGGTTAAAGTGATAAGAGTTTACCCATAGATCAAAGTTCAAATACCTTTGAATGTGTATAGACAACATTGTATTAAAATAAATGAAGTCCTTAAAATAATCATTTTGAAGTGAATGGCATGTTGGTCAAAACTTTACAATTTCTTAGCATAGGTTATGAGGTCAAATCCCACCACATTTGCTCTTTGTTTAAATATAGTTCAATCCTCACCCCATTTAATTATAGTTTAATCTTTGTTTCATTATTTTCAAAGTGTGTCGTGCAATGGTAAGGTAGTTGAATTATTTTGGAGAAGTTCTAGGTTCAAACCCCACTAATTATGATACAAAGTAACTTACCATGTGTCATTTTTTGATTGGCCCATGTATTGCCACTTGTCAACAATATATGGTGCCATGTGTCAACATATTGTGGCATGTGTCAACCTCAAAAAAGTCACGTGTCATCCTCATCATGCCACATGTTAATTTGTGAGAGTTCCATGTGTCACTGCACCCATATATTTGTTAGACAACTCAAATAACCAGAGGACAATTGAGAGGGGGAGTGAATCAGTTGTCAACGGATTAGAAAAACTTTGAGCATTCAAATCCTTTTTACCAGAACACATAAAATCAATACTGGAATGCATAAAAAAAATACTAGAATAACTGATATAGAAACTAAGCATAAACAAAAATCACAGAATAGTTACCATCCATTCAGAACACATGACAACAATATTTGTAAGTGGAAAACCCGGAAAAGGGAAAAACCATGGTGGGAAGCCTACCCACAATCAGATAATAATACTGTAGTATGTATGTGATTACAAAATGAGGGGCCTACACATGCAGGAAGGCCAAGAGCCTAGAGCACACTGCTCATCACAAAAGGAGCCTCAATGACTACAAAATAAATCTAGACTACAATCCAAAAAGAAGAGTGAACTGCAAAGATAGCATCTCCTATGCCTGAGTATAGTTCCAGTTAAGATCAATACTAGAGGTCTTAAACCTCTCTTACCAACCTAGTTCAATCACCTATGATCGACCAAAACTTCTGCATATGATTATAGCATTATTCGCACATAGATAATCGCATAACCATCCCATAAACATGATCCCCTGATCTAAAAAAGATCTTACATCATATTTATACCAACCTGGGACCTAAACAATTAGGTCGGCCACCTAAAAGATAATACAATAAATCCATAACATAAAGTTGTTAGGCCCAATATGGAAAGCTAATGTACTGAGAGGGGAGGGGTGAATCAGTACTCCAAAACTTTTCTTTAATAATAACCTTACTATTATGCATAAATAGAATAGTGCAGTAACATAAAATAAAGTTAAAACAAACAGATAACAATCATACATGATTCACTCCATAACACATATATTTTGGTTATGCAGAAACTCTTGGTTAGAGAGAAAAATTGCAGTGGGGATGGCACCCACAACTTCACTACTACAATAATAAAGATTGCTCGGTTAGAGCTACATTTAGCTATTTCTGATAGCTTGCCTTGTTAGGAGTAATACAATTTGTTAGATCTACCTTGCTAAAGGATTTTACAACATTAATCTGAATGCTGCACCTGGTTAGAGGATTTACAATTTATAGACTTGGTTAGAGTCTTTTACCCTGTTAAAGGTTTCTCTTTCAACTTCACAATATTACAATACAATCATTACAAATATCTGCAACTTTACATCTGAAATGTTATAGCAGATTCTATGTGCTCAGAATAAGATTACCTTGCTTATAGCATACCTCGGTAACCCATATTGTAACTCGGTAAACCCTTCTGTTTACTCTGTTCTTCGACTGTTCTCTGATAACCTTCTCGGTGACCTCTCTATGTCTCTGTAACAGTCTTCCTTCACACACACATACTTTTTACTCTCTTCCCATGCTATATAAATAGATCTCTTAAAGCGATGATCTAATTCTTCGCTTCGATCTTACAAACAATATTCCTCGAATGAATAACTAAACAAAATATTTCATTGGTTAGATTGACCTTGCAATCATACACAATCTTCTAGTGCAATTTCCAATGTAATAACGATTAGATGTGCCTTGATCTTGTAACACGTTTTCATGTGCATGTCTAGGTTCAATGTATCTGGTAACACATTTCACTTGGTGAATATCAACTCAGTGTGTTAACTTTACTGCTCGGTAGCCGTAAAAAGATACTCGGTAAACAGCTCAGTGAATACTGCGTTCTGTGACTGCTTTCTTCTTTAACCGACTAGACTATTCATACCGACTTCTCTGTGTGTACCAACTGCATGATTCGGTAATACTAACTGACTAGAATATATAGTATGACTTTGAATATAAAAACTAATGGCAATCTGATAAGTAGTAACAATCTCCCCTTTTGACATTAGTTGAGATGTTTGACAAAAACTACTTTCAAAGTCGTAACTCAAAAATCTATATACTTTGCAGAATGACTACACTTGACAATATATACAATAGTCAATGAAATAGTATATGCAGATATACTCCCCTTATCATTATTTTGTACATAACTCTCAATTCTGCATGCTCAGTTCTGTTCTATTCTTGTGTGCTCTGCTTGCTCTGTATATTCTGCTCGGTATACTCCCCTTGTATATAATACTCAAAACTATGTTACCAAAACTGTGTCACTCTCCAAATATAGTATTACTCCCCCTTTGTCTGGTATTACTCCCCCTATGTAGTATTATAATATTACTCCCCCTTTTTGACAAACATAAAAAATTTAATTTTCATCCGAGGGCAGTAACTGATCAAAAATAGATTTATACTTGTTTCGGGCATTGGTGAGGGCGACTGAGACTGAATCCTTTACACTTTCCATTAGTGAATTTTGTGTTTGAATATCAACTAATAGTGATATTAAGCCATCAAGAGTGCTTCCCTCTTGTGTAGTTGATAGGCGTGTAGCTCTATTGATCTGTTCTTATACTGATGAGAGATGAGGAAGGAATAATGTCTGAAGGGTCATTATATCCATCCTGATTTTATGCTCTTCATTTCTGAGTTCTAACTGTAAAGCCATGAGCTGTTGAAGCTTGGTATAAAAATTCTGAACTGAATTAGGCTCGGTGGTCAGCTTAGTTGAGAGATCAATGATCTCCTTCTCAATTGCATCAGTTTTATTCTTGATATCTTTAATGAATAAGGAAAATGTACAAAGTTTCTGAAATAAATAAAGAATATGCTTGAGTTGAGGGGACAACTCAGCAATGAATTTGACAAGCTTTACTTTTCTTATAGCTAGAGCTTTTTGTACCTCTTCAATCATTTTTTTTGTAAGCTCTTTATCTTTTAGCTTGCTTAAGTACTCAGATGCATCAACTCCAGATGTTTCTATTTGAGTAAGGAGTTCATCCAGTTGAATGTGGATGGCTGCATCGGTTGACACTGTTGTTGAAGGTAGCATTTCTGTTAGTAGTGTCTTGACCTTCTGTAGTACTTTACTCTTCTTTTGAATAGCCAATTTTTTTTCCTATTCGGCCTTTGCTTTGCATAGTTCACCAAAATCGGTAAGTGCTTGCCCTTTTAATTTTGAGATATCGACATTTGGCGACACTATCGGTTTAGTCAAATTAATTTTGAAACTATGCTTTCTCACCTTCTTCTCTTTTCCTTTGGTCGGTTGCACTAAGACAAGTGCTTGTGAGGCTTGGTGACCCTTGGTAGGTTGCTCGGTAGATGCAACACTTTGGTCGGTTCCTATAGCTGTTGTAGTGTCCTTGGGTGTCTCGGTGCTAGGGGTCTCAGCTGTAACATTTGCAGTGCTTGATGGTGCTTGAGACATCTGATCTTTGGTTGTATCTTTTGTTTCTTTAGACTTGTGACCTTCGGTGCCTTGATCTATGTCCTTAGGAGCTTCGGTTGAGACAGGTGGCTTCACCGGTGGATAAGGCTGAACTTGTTCTAAGACAGATTCACTAGATACAAGTTTTGCATAGGTAGTGCCTTCAATCATTTCCTGCTCTGGTGCTTCTTCATCCATGACATCTTCATCAATTTGAATAGTGTCAGCCAGGTCTGGACCTTGCTCGGTGACATCAGGATCTTGCTTGGTGACATCAACAATTTCAATTTGAGATTGTTCACCGACATCCTTTAGTTTGAAGATTTCCTACCACTTGGCTTTTGTCTCATTTTCCACATCAATGTATAGCCCATTCATCAATTTTAAGGCTCTCTGTTTGACAAGAAATTTAGAATTATATGTGGTCAAATGCTCGTTGATTTCTTCTATAGACATATCAGGGAATAGATGGACTAGACTTCTTTCTCTTATTTGTTTCTCTGAGTCCATTGCATGTTTACATCTGTTATCAATATGTAAGTATAATTCACTTGGAAGTGACTTTACTAGTTCTAATGGAGCTAGCCGAAACTTTAGAAGTGTGCAGATGACAGCTTCTTCAATTTGTCACTTCTCATCATTATTCCTAGTCTCATACTTAACATATCTAAATCCTACAAATCCACCATATTCTTTAAGATTGGCACAAAAAATTTCAACACTATGAATATTTACCTTTTTGCTTTTTACAATCTGAAATTTGTTTGCATCGTCAGATTCTGTATCACTAGACTCTTTTGCCAAAATGAGTCTCTGAGTAGATTTCTTGTAGGTTTTAGTTACCTTGGGTACAGTAACACTATTTTGTTTCTTACTCGGTGATGCAGCTGATGCTCTAGTGTTGGGTCTCTTTTTTTTGCTGGTGTCGGTAGGGCCTTTGAAATGTCCTGTTTCTTTCTTTTCAAAACTTTACCCTTAGGCAACTCGGTACTTAATGTTATTGCTACCTCTTGAGCTTCTGATTCCTCTTTGGCAATGGCAAGATTGCCTTTGACAGGTGTAGAGGAGGATTCTTCTTTGAATTTCTTAGATAAAACCTTTATCATTTTTGTAGCTTTTCTTGTAGCCTTAGGTACTACAATGCTCATTTTTACTTTTTCCTTCACCTCTTCATATGTTCCATCTCTTAGTTTAGTAGCATGCCTTGTCAATGATAGATAGGCATCAATTTGTTGTTGTGTTATATCATAGTCAATCTCATAACCCATTGGTGGCAAAGATTGAGTCCTCGATTCAACAACATTTATATAACAATAATCAGTGTCTACCTCAAAACATATATCATCCTTATATTTTTCTACCAGCTGTGGTGGAATCCGGTACCTGTTGTGCATCTTCTCTTGAAATTTGCTAAAATAGTCATCCATGATATCATTAAAGTTATCTCCCAGATTCTTGATAAAATCATTGATTTGATGGGTGATAGGTCGGTGTAGCTCCCAAACTACTTTACCGACTGAGGGAAAGAACTTCTCAAAGTAGAAAAACATGCATACAAGAAGTGAACCAAACTTCAGTGTATTTGTTGAGTTGTTCTTCTTCGGCTTCCTTATTGTGTTCAGGTTCTCAAACAAGTTCTTCAGTAGCACTTCACATAAATCTACTTTCATTCCCTTCTTCACTATTTTGTAGGCCAAGTCAACTATGGCACATGGTACACTATTTTCCCTTGCAAATTGGAAGAAACAGTAACCAATTACTCTAATTGCAAACTTGAGTTCTGCATCAGTGACATTGTTCAATTTCAATCCTCGGTAATCAGATTCTACTCCAGTTAGACTGATTAGCTCCTTCTGTGATATCATTTTCTGTGCTCGTGCATGATCATAGATAGGATACCCGGTGATTACATGAATGATTTCCTTAGTGATTTTGAATGGTTGCTCCTCTAGCCACATAAAATCATCATGTACTCTGCTCAAGACAAACTTAACCCACAGGGGTTTGAACACACGGGGATAGGCTAGGGCTTCAGTTAATCCCTTGATTTTGATATGCTCGAATTTTCTATCCATTTTGCCATCAGTACAGAGTTCATCATATGTGTCCACTAATCTCAACATGATTGAGTTCCTCAACATGGCATTTGGTGAAGAATCTAACATCTTCAACTAACAAGACTCGATCCAAGATGAGTGAAAATGCAGTTTTGTCATCCGGCTCAGAGGCGACTTTGGAGTCAAAGAATCTTTCAGCGAGGGCTTCTCCACATTTTTGACAACTACGAGATCTTGGATCTTGGGCGCCATTGAAGGTTTCAGGTAAAATTTAGCAAACTAACCTTAGGGTTTACAAACGATTGACGCTTCACACTCGATAGATAATAGCAATTTGACTAGATCGGAAACCAGCTTAATAGTGTGAATAGATTTGATGTAAATACCTTGAAATTTGCTTTGAATGAAGTTTGATCGCCTTGATTCGCTCTACTTTTCTCTCTTGAAAACTTGGTGAATGAAAATGACCACGAAAATACCTTTAAGTACTCAAAAATACCTTATCGGGCTCCGTGCAAGTTAGGTCAAAACATTAAATGCACTCGATTCACCTTTTACTAATTTACTCCTTTTTCATTTTTAACCGAGTAACCAAATTTCCTTCATTAACCGACTTGACAGGCTTCCTGCATACACCGACTTGATAGGTTTCCTGTAAAGTACTTTTGATAGAATTTCAAACTGACTAATTGCATCTTAACTATGCAGATTTTGAATTTTGTACATAATAGAATAGGAACTATTATTATTTAACTTTTAGAGAATGCAGTCCCTTCATACCTTTTCTGACTAATTTGGAATAGGTGCACTTAACTCAGTAGGTAAGGTGCTTTCTTCATCTGACATGATTTCCTTCTTTTTCCAAATCATCTTGAATTTTTCTTTTATCTCTTCAGTGTCTCTTCTAGGTTGATCTCTGTAATCTCCAGCTAAATGTCCAACTTTGTGACAATGAAAACATGCCATACCAGGATTTCTCCATGATCTTCGGTTGTTCATTCCAAACCTTATAAAATAGTTGGCACTAATATGTCCATATCTTCCACAACATTCACACCATATCCTTATATTGTAATCCCATGGTACTTCTGCATATTATCGGTAAGGATCCATGTGAGTTTGGTAACCTCTAGTGTTTGCTCAGTGTGGATACAAGATGTAGTTCTTTTGCTTAGACCAACACTTCTCATACTATGTCCATATCTATTGTAGTTTCTACAAAACCCTTTGAATTTTGCCTTCTGATAGTTGTTAACAGATTTTGTCCTACATTGATTAGATGTGTGACCATATTTATTGCAATTGTAACAATATCCATTGGACTTAGAGATATTCGGTTTCTTACCTTTTCTAATTTGGCATATGTTGGCAGTATGACCTTGATTTCCACAGTAGTACCAAATAGGCTTCTTCCTTTTGATGTTATTCCTATTTCCAGCTTGCTTTGATGATTCTCCTCTCTCGGTGGTATTCATTCCTTTCTCGGTTGATTATTTTCCTTTGTAACCGAGTCCTACATCTTTGTTGGGTCTTCTTGTATTCAATTGCTCATCCAGCATCTTTGATGCTTCATAACTCTTCTTCAATGTTTCTTTGGATTTCTTCTCTGTTTCAAGTTCACCAGTCAACCTTGATACTTCAAGTTTCAATGCTTGATTTTCATCATTCTTTAGAATAGCTTCATGATGTGCATAACCTAGTTGATCTATCATGTTTTGTTGAATACCAGTTAGCCTTATGATTTCATCATTCTTATCAGATACTAAGACTTCAAGTTGTTGTTTCTCTCTTTGTAGATCTCTTGCTTTATCCTTAGCTATCCTTAATGCATCTAGATTTTTAGTCATCTGTGTACTGAAATGTTCATGTTCTCTTTTCATTGCTTTTAGTTGATCAGCCAATGCTTTGTTCTTTTCTTTCAACATTCCAATCATTTCTTCAGTCTCTTCAGATATACTATTCTCAGATGATGTCTCAATTTGTTCCACTAACTCTTGAGAATCCTGCAAGTCATCAGATAATCTTCTTCTTACTTTCAGATATTTTTGCATTTGCCTTTACATGTCTACAATCACTTGATTTTCATGATCCATCTCTTCTTGTAGATATACAATCCTCCGAGATTGTTTATAGCCTTCCATTGATAAGATCTTTCTCTTCAGGTAGTTAAACCTTTTTCCAAGATTCAAGCTCTGATACCAATTGTTAGGCTCAATATGGAAAGCTAATGTACTGAGAGGGGAGGGGTGAATCAGTACTCCAAAAATTTTCTTTAATAATAACCTTACTATTATGCATAAACAGAATAGTGCAGTAACATAAAATAAAGTTAAAACAAACAGATAACAATCATACATGATTCACTCCATAACACATATATTTTGGCTACACAGAAACTCTTGGTTAGAGAGAAAAACTGCGGTGGGGATGGCACCCACAACTTCACTACTGCAATAATAAAGATTGCTCAGTTAGAGCTACATTTAGCTATTTCTGATAGCTTACCCTGTTAGGAGTAATAAGATCTATTAGATCTACCTTGCTAAAGGATTTTACAACATTAATCTGAATGCTGCACCTGGTTAGAGGATTTACAATTTATAGACTTGGTTAGAGTCTTTTACCCTATTAAAGGTTTCTCTTTCAACTTCACAATATTACAATAAAATCATTACAAATATCTATAACTTTACATCTAAAATGTTATAACAGATTCTATGTGCTCAGAATAAGATTAACTTGCTTATAGCATACCTCGGTAACCCATATTGTAACTCGGTAAACCCTTCTGTTTACTCTGTTCTTCGACTATTCTCTGATAACCTTCTCGGTGACCTCTCTATGTCTCTATAGCAGTCTTCCTTCACACACACATACTTTTTACTCTATTCCCATGCTGTATAAATAGATCTCTTAAAGCGATGATCTAATTCATTGCTTCGATCTTTAGATTGACCTTGCAATCATACACAATCTTCTAGTGCAATTTCCAATGTAATAATGGTTAGATGTGCCTCGATCTTGTGACACATTTTCATGTGCATGTCTAGGTTCAATGTATCTGGTAACACGTTTCACTCGATGAATATCAACTCAATGTGTTAACTTTACTGCTCGGTAGCCGTAAAAAGATACTCGGTAAATAGCTCGATGAATACTGCGTTCTGTGACTGCTTTCTTCTTTAACCGACTAGACTGTTCATACTGACTTCTCTGTGTGTACCGACTGCATGATTCGGTAATGCTAACCGACTAGAATATATAGTATGACTTTGAATATAAAAAACTAATGGCAATTTGATAAGTAGTAACAAAAGTTGCAATCCAATGATCAACCAAGTCGACCTAAGACCGAAACAACATAATCCGGTCAATGAATCCATCTAGTAATGCATCAGGATCAGCCATGAACACGTTACATAAGTTGGTCCATAACCTAGCATAATAAGACAACATTAGGTATGGTCATAAATGCAACACCACCGATAAGCACAAACAAGAACAAGATAATCAACAACATCCTGAAAGCCATCTAGAAGCCACATCAACACCACTTATAACGTGCATCAAAAGATCTTCAACAAAGCTTTGTTGGTAAAACCCTTATCAGTGACCAAAAGGCTTACTAGAACAAATGATAGTAGCTGAGTCATCAAATCCCAAACCAACTGATTGTGATATGCATCTTGTCATGCCCAAACTTTTGGGCAAAACGGAACAACGTTTTTTTTTTTTTTTTAAACAACATAAATACACTAAATAATCTACATTAAAAAGTGGAACGAATAAGTTGTGTCTTAACTAAAGGTTAACTCAGGATTAAATAGAATGGTTTCCTAAAGTAAATTTAATTATCTTAACCACGCAAGCGTTAACATTTTAATGCAGAATAATTATCCAAAATATGTCATTATTACCATATTAAGTAGTAAATTGGTTTAATCAAATAATCCTTAAATTATTATTTAAGAGATATTAATTATCTCCAATAGTATTTTATTTCACTAGGATTAATTAAAATAACGTTAACTCTCAATCTATTGAATTTAGATAATGAATTGAGCAAATGTAAATAATGTGGTTTGGTTCAACTATAAAGTTAACTAAAACAATTATAACAATTGCCTAATAATTCATTTTTCCAAAATGTCAAATTTGATCCTCTACAAATATTAAATATCAAGTATTTAATATTTGGCCAATATTGGCCCTATAGAATAAAAAATAACCCCTTTACTTTTAATAGTTTTCCAATAATAAAATTTTCAAAAGAAATTTAACCTAAACATCCACATTTATATATAGATGCATACTTATAAATATTTATCTATAATAAAATTTACATTAAGAACAATTACCTCTTAATTAATAATAGAATATAAAACAATTCTAACACATTGTCTATATGCAAATGGGGGTTAACCTTTTCTAAATTTGAAAAGGGTTTCCCCCTCTAAATTCTATATTCTATTATTATCTTTTACTCCTAATTCTAACCCTAACTAGGGTTTCTATTTTTAAATATTTTAACACATACTTTTATCTTCTCTTCTCTCCATTTTACCCTAACCCGAATTGAGTTAGGGTTTTTATGGAGCAACCCTACAATCTCTTTTTTTTTTAAATTCTCTTTATCAAGATAACCCTAACCCAAAATTTGGTTAGGGTTGCTTGTTCCTTATCCTTTTTTTTTTTTTTTGTGCAGGTGAAGGGGATTAACCAAGGCTGAAGCGAAAGGGCGTGGTGGTGGCTGAAATATGGCTCACCACAGTGGTGACCGCAACCATCCACTGCAGTTTAATCGTAGTGGCGAATGCAGCCGTCCCTGTGGCTAACCCACAGTGGCGTCCGCATTGCACTGTGGCATCCCATGAGGAGGCGAGGTGGGGTAGAGCCTTCGGCTCCCCCATCCCAATTTTTGGCATGGTAAAATCTCTTTTTTTAATATTAATTTTTTTTTAATTTATAAAAATAGGTATATATATTATATATATTAATATATCATGATATATGTAAATATATATATTTATATATGTCATATGTCATGATATATATATGACATAAATAGAAAATACAGTTATGGCATAAAGTTCAATAACAAAATGTATTTCTTCTCTTTTTTTATATGTAAGCATTCAAGTCTATTTTTTTTATTAAAAAAAAGGGAAATCAATAGTTTGGATGTGAATTTATAACTTTAGGCATAAACTTTATATAATGTGTGTGTGTGTGTGTGTGTGTCTATATATATATATATATATATATATATATATATATATATATATATATATATATATATATATATATATATATATATATATATATATATATATATATATTTATTTATAAATATATTTCTATGATTAAATCTATATTTCAATAGCTTTAACAGGCTGATTTCAAATAAACAGAATAGAAGTAAATTTTATTTTCTTTTATAGCATATAGTTCCCTTTTGATTTTAAAAAAATCAATATCTAAATTTATTTAATTTCTACTATACATGCTTTTACAAAATGGAAATTATGACAATATTATTTTTATTTACAGCCGCAACTAATTATTTCAAAAATCCTCTAAAACAGTAAGATAGAATGCAGTATTAATGATAACTCTAAGATATCTATTTATTTTTATTTTGTTACACAAATGACTACTCTACTAACATTTAGATTTGCATTTCTTTTTCAATAGCAATAAGAACAAACTATAAATTTCATGCTTAATCTTTTCCTAGAAACGTATCATTAAAGAAATAATTTCAACCAAGCATTGTTCACTCTGCAAGAATATATACTTCAAAATAAAAATAAATCTTTATTACATGGTAAAGCTAATACAATAGTTACATTTAAAACACCATAGTTTCTTTTACTAAAAATAGGAAATAACTAGATCAAGTCCCTCATTTCTACTACATGAGGGCTTATCAATTATATTCTTTTTCCTTTCTGCAACTAAATACAATAAGAAAATTATTTTCTCTTTTCCACCAACTAAATACAATAAGAAATTCTTTTTCTTTTCTCCAACTAAATACAATAAGAAACTCTTTTTCTTTTCTGCAACAAAATATAATAAATAATAGAACCATTTCAGCTTCCCTTCCAATCTCTTCCCAAGCAAACCTGCAAATAAAAGTTGTAGGTTGTGACCATGGAGGCTCACCTCCCAACCTAGGCTTACAAGAAGCCACCCCCGAGCTAGGAAAACCAAGGCTAAACGAGTTACACACAAGCATAAATGCATAAACAAGTAGAAAACACAACACAACACTCCCAACCCAAGGATGAACAAAGTCACTTAGTGACTTTTCAAGTGGGGTGAAGGTGGACCAAATACCTGGAGAAGAATTCTGCAAGTAGGAGAACACAATGCCATTGCAAGGCTACCAAGAAGCACATCCACAAGTTCCAAACTTGTCCCAACAATTCCTTATGTCCCCAAGGCATACAAGCCAACAAACTCCCCTTATGACCCCCATTGCATAAACAAAACACTGTGTAGCAAGGGTCCTATAACCCCTTGTAAATCACTCTATTCCAAAGAGAGCCTCTACACTCATAGGCTATCAAATAGCCCTTCACACCAAGGCCACTCTACCCTTCCAAGGGTGAGTTTGGCCTTGAAAACTCCCAAAATAATATCACAAAACCACAATATCACTAACACAAAAGGAAGAACCCAAAATCTTCCTAAACATACTAAGAAATCAACAATGGGAAAACAACCACAACAAACAATTCTTTCAAAACTCAAAGCAACAACATGAGATAGTAAACCAACCAACCTTAAATCTACCAAAAGGATGAATAGAAGTTGTAGAAGAGCTCCCAAATCCACTATATTTTTCCTCTCAAAACTTAGCCAAAAACTTCCCAATCCAAGAATCAAACTCAAGAAAATCTATGTCTCCAAAAATGGAAAGTGGGTGATCAAACTTCTCCCTCCCAAACTATTCCCTAAGAAGACACTCCTTTGTCTTTCCAACCCTCTTGGGAAGGATGAAGGATGTTCATAGGTTGGTCTTCCCAACACCTTACAAACTCTCTAGCCAAGGCATCTCAAAAAGGTAAAAGGAATGGGGAAGAGCAATGTCACTCATGAGGAGGGTTGTCTAACCTAGGTAGGCTCTTCAAAAGTTGAAATTCGGCCAACTTGCAAAACTCAACTTTTGGGGTGACTAAATAGTCCCTAGGGAGTGGACACATGGCTAAATTTGGCCTTCATCCATAGGTACATCATATGGCCCACTAAAAATGCCCCTAACTTGACCCCAGGAGTTAGTTTAACCCTCTAGAAACTCACCCAAAGTTTACCTACGGGTCAACCCTGAGTTGACCTTTCTAATGGCTCCTTATCCAAGACTTTTTTGGGACCATACTAGGATAATTGAAAAATGCATTGGTATAACAAATTCCTTCCAAGGGACATGTCATTGCCAACTCACTTTACAACACATGTGTCAAGTGACACCACAAAAAGAATTACATATCACTAAAATACACATGGCAATGTCCCCCTTTTTTTTTGTGGAATTAATAAATTAAACAATTTTCAAATTTAATATACATCCAAGCATAAATGTTTACAAATTAAAACACATTTACAAACGAGGTGTTGTCTCTCCAAATAGATAACCCTTGGCTTCACAAACACACATAGGTTTAGGCTTGATTCTCCAAATAGTTTCCATGGTCACATGGAATAATTTTCCCGCACATCTCACTTTTCACATTAGTAATTCCAAAAATCACATATAATATTATCATATGAAAAGAATACAATTCAGACATTGCATACAATTTCAATTATAATAATCAAGTTTCCAATTATCTAATAACATCCCCATAAAATAATCTACTAAATGACATCACCATAATCATCATGGAATTAAATCATTTATAGAGCATGCATCCATAATTTTCTAGCATCAAAACAAAGTACTACAAATCAAAGTAAATGACATAATCATATCAATGTTATCCAAACACTGGATCATGTAAAATCTATGTCCATAATGCATCAAAATATAGTATCAATAGTAGGTCCAACATTAAAATAACTAAAATGCTATGACGGCTCGAGGTAGGGCCTCACACCCTCCCCCTCTAGGCATGAAATTCCTCCTAGAGTTCATAAAAAAGATGGGGGTACTGAGATCTCATATGTGTTGCATCCTCCCATGATGTTGTAACCTCGTCATAATAATCCCACTAGACCCTAACCTAGTCTAGCTCTTGACCTTGAAGAGAGAGCATCTAGCGAGCCAAAATGTGGATGGGATCCAAAGCTAGCTGCCCATTCGACTCCACCTGCAAGGCATCCCAATCCAGAATATGAGACTCATCATAAATGTACTTCTTCAGAACTGATACATGAAACACATCATAGATGCATGACAGGCTAGGTGGCAAAGCTAGATGATATGCAACTGGTCTTATCCTCTCAAGGATCTCAAATGGTCTGACAAAGTGAGGTGCGAGCTTAGAACCCTTTCCATAACAAATTGAACTCTTATGCGGTTGCACTCTCAAGAAGACTTTGTCCCCAATCATGAAGCTACAATCTATCCTCTTCACTTCTGCATACTTCTTATGCCTATCATGTGCCTCTCTAAGGCATTGTCTAATCAAAATCACCTGTTGCTCTATATCATGAACCATCTCAGGACCTATGGCTACTCTATCCTCAATGCGATCCCAACTCAAAGGTGTCTTTCAAGGTCTGTCGTACAAAGCTTGAAAAGGTGGCATCCCCAAAGAAGTGTGATGCCCATTATTATAGGAAAACTCTACCAAAGGAAGGTACTCTTCCCATCGGGTCTGATGATCCATGACATACATGCAGAGCATGTCTTGTAACACCTGGTTTACCCTCTCTATCTATCCATCTATTTCTGGATGATAGGCAGTACTAAAGTTGAGCCTGGTACCCATTGTTGCATGTAATGCCTTCCAAAAGGAACAAATGAAGAGGGAGTCTCGTTCTGAGATAATCTTGCATGGAATGCCATGAATTTTGATAATATCTTGCAAGAATACCTATGCCACTATTGGTGCTATGAAGGTAGTCCGAACTGGTGAGAAGTGGGCCACCTTGGTCAACTTGTCAACTGTCACCATGATGGCATCATGACGATGTGCTGACATAGAAAGGCCAATGACAAAGTCCATCGATATAGTATCCCACTTCCACTCTGGTACCGCATGAGACTGGAGCAACCCACCTAGATGGCAGTGCTCCCCCTTGACTCTCTGGCAGTCAAGGCATTGGGCTACTAGTACAATAATGAATTGCCGCATACCTGGCCAATGATATAACTATCTCAAATATGCATGCATCTTCTTAACTCCGGGATGCGCTGCATAAGGAGCCCTATGAGCCTCCAACATAATGAAATCATGCAATCCTCTGGAAGAAGGTACATAGATGCACCCTCTATGGCATAGTAGTCCATCAGACTCTAATGAATAGTCTACATATTTCCCTTCTAGGGTCTCCTGAGATCGCACTACCTGACATACCTCTAAATACCACTCATCCTTTGGCAGCTGCTGCAATATATGCCCTCTCAAATCTATGTCCATAGTCATGGAGCATATCTCATGACATCTCCTACTCAAGGCATCTGCCACTACGTTCTCTTTCCCCTTGATGTAGTGAACATCAAAATCATACTCACATAAAAACTCCATCCATCTCCTCTGATGAGCATTAAGATTAGGCTGAATGAATATGTACTGGAAGCTCTGATGATCTGAATGAAGCTCAAAATGATGACCCAAATGAAAATGTCTCCACCTCACAAGTGTGTGCACCACTGTTGCAAGCTCAAGGTCATGAGTGGGGTAGTTAAGCTTGTGAGTCTTAAGTTTCCTAGACTCATATGCTATAACTCGACCCCCCTGCATAAGAACTACTCCTAATCCATGTAAGGAAGCATCTGTGCATACCATGAGGTCAGCTGAGGGGTTTGGCACAACAAGAATAGGTGCACTAGTGAGTTCCCTTTTGAGATCCTGAAAGGCCCTCTCACACCTTTTTGTCCACTCAAAATTCTTTCTCTTTTGCTGAAGGGATGTAATAGGATGTGCAACCCTAGAGAACCCCTCAACAAAGCATTTGTAGAACCCTGCTAGACCCATAAAACTCCTAACTTCTATCACACTAGTTGGTGTTGGCCAATCCATAATAGTTCTGATCTTCGATGGGTCAATTGAGATCCCATCACCAGATATAACATGCCCTAAATATCTAACCTCTGATCTAAAGAATGCACACTTCGATAGACTTCCATACAACTGATTGTCTCTCAAGCACTACAATACCTGTCTCAAGTGCTCCTCGTGCTCCTTCTCATTTTGAGAATATATCAATATGTCATCGAGGAATAAAATCACAAATTGGTCAAGGAAAGTGTGGAATACCCCATTCATGAGACTCATGAATACAGTCGGAGCATTCGTAAGACCGAATGGGACCATGGTGAACTTATAGTGGCCATACCTGGTATGAAAAGTGATCTTATGGATATCTCTCTCTACAATCCTCAACTGATGGTACCCTGACTTCAAATCTATCTTAGAAAATACTTTGGCACCCTAAAACTGATCAAATAAGTCACTGATCCTGGGCAAGGGATATCAGTTCTTGATGGTCGCTTTGTTCAACTGTCTGTAATTCATACATAACTGAAGAGATATGTCCTTCTTCTTCACGAAGATGACTGGTGTTCCCCAAGGGGAGATGCTAGGATGAATGTGACCCTTCTCTAAGAGTTCCTCTAGCTGCATCTTGAGCTCATTAAGCTCATTTGTGGTCATCCTATATGGTGCTCTTGAAACTGGCTCAGCTCCTGGTACAAGATCTATGTGAAAATCAATCTCTCTGATAGGTGGCATACCAGGTAGCTTGGAAGGAAATTCATCTACAAATTCCTCAAGGATAGGATGATCATCTAGGGAAGGCTACTTCTCATTCTCTTTCTCTCTATCACACATCCAAGCATAAACGTTTACAAATTAAAATACATTTACAAACGAGGTGTTGTCTCTCCAAATAGACAACCCTTGGCTTCACAAACACACATAGGTTTAGGCTTGATTCTCCAAATAGTTTCCATGGTCACATGGAACAATTTTCCTGCACATCTCACTTTGCACATTAGTAATTCCAAAAATCACATTTAATATTATCATATGAAAAGAATACAATTCAGACATTGCATACAATTTCAATTATAATAATCAAGTTTCCAATTATCTAACAACATATACATAAAATAATCTACTAAATGGCATCACCATAATCATCATGGAATTAAATCATTTATAGAGCATGCATCCATAATTTTTTAGCATCAAAACAAAGTACTGCAAATCAAAGTAAATGACATAATCATATCAATGCTATCCAAACATTGGATCATATAAAATCTATGTCCATAATGCATCAAAATATAGTATCAATAGTAGGTCCAACATGAAAATAACTTTAATGCTATGACGGCTCGGGGTAGGGTCTCACACATCTAAATAACATGAATGATAGATCCAAATCAATTCCACAAACCAAAGCATACCAGATCATACCAGATCAATATTATAATCCAACCACTCTACCGGAACCAACCGGAAATTGGTAAACAACCAAAATAGCTAGTGTTGCCATCAATGACAAAACATCAATGCAACACATAATCAACTCCTCTAAATTGCCAACAATTTCCCTCTTTGGCATTGATGGCAACACTAGATGTGAAAAACATCCAAGTTCCAAGAAATGCCAAACAAGTCTCCCCTATGGAAGACAACTAACAATCTCCCACAAAATGATATAGCAATGAATCTCTGAACCAAACTCCCCTAATGAATATATCTCCCCCTTATGTTTTTCACAAGAATAACTCTCCCCCTTTGACATAAATGCCAAATATCTGACATAAATATTAAAGAAAAATCATAAATCCTCTGATTCTTAGAGCTGACTACTCCCCCTGAGTAGTAGCACCACCACATCACATCTAGAATGAGTAATAGCTTTGATAATGCATATCGGACTAATTCCAAACAACATCACTCAGGTCTTTATTGGAGGGGTAGAAACCCCCAATCTATCTCTGAAGTACTCAAATGATTCTTTAGGTAAAGGTTTGGTGAAGATGTCTGCAATTTGCTTTTTAGTGTTCACATAAACCAGTCCGACTTCATTTGCTTCCACCTTCTCCTTCAAAAAGTTATACTTGATAGATATGTGCTTTGCCTTAGAATAAAATACCAAATTCTTTGATATATCAATAGCAGCAGAGTTATCATAGTGAATAACTACCGGTTCATTACAATCCACCTTTATATACTTCAACATTTTCTTCATCCATAGAACTTGTGTACAGTTAGTAGCAACAACAACATACTCAGCTTCAACAGTAGACAAAGAGGTACATGACTACTTTTTTCTGATCCATGAAACAAGTTTCTTTCTAAGAAAGAAAGATCCATCAGATGTGCTCTTCTGGTCAACAACATCTCTAGCCCAATCTACATCTATATATGCACATAATGTAAAGTTATCATTTTTAGGATACCACAAACCATATTCAGTTGTTCCCTACAAATACCTGAAAATACTTTTCACCGCACTCTCATGATTTTCTCTAGGATCACTTTGATATCTTGATACAATACAAACTGCATTCATTATATCCGGTCTAGTCTAAGTCAGATATAACAAACCTCCAATCATAGACTTGTACCTTGTAGGATTTACCAGTGCAGATGCATCTTTCTTTGTCAATTTCTCACTTGTAACCATCAAAGTACCAACCGGTTTAGAATTTTCCAATCCAAATCTCTTCAAGAACTCTCTAGCATACTTAGTTTAACAGATGAAAATAACTTTATCATTTTGTGTAATCTGCAAACCTAAGAAAAATTTCATCTCCCCAATCATAGACATCTCAAATTCATTCTTCAAATGGTTAGAGAATTCCATACACAACTTATCTTCACCTCCAAAAATGATATCATCAACAAAGACTTCAATAATCAATATGTCATCATCAGTGATCTTAAAATATAAATTACTTTCAGCATTACCTTTAGTGAAACCAAGCTTCAAAATATATTTATCCAGTCTTGCATACCAAGCTTTGGGAGCTTGTTTCAAGCCATATAAAGCTTTCTTTAACCTGCAAACCATGTTTTTGTCATCTGAAAGTGTAAATCCATTAGGTTGCTCAATATAAACTTCCTCTTCAAGATTTCCATTTATAAATGCACACTTAACATCCATCTAATAAACCTTGTAGTTCTTATGTGCAGCATAAGCAAGAAATAATCTCATAGCTTCAATCCTAGCTACTGGTGCAAAGGTTTCATCATAATCAATTCCTTTCTTCCGAGAATATCCTTTACAAACCAATCTAGCTTTATTCCTCACAACATGTCCATCTTCATTCAATTTATTCCTAAAAACCCATTTAGTTCCAATAACATTCTTATTTTTAGGCCGACGAACTAAAGTCCATGTTTTATTCTTTTCTATCTTATCTAATTCTTCTTCCATAGCTTTCATCCAACATTCATCTTTACAAGCTTCAATTATTGATGCCGGATCAACTTGAGAAATTAAACATACCTCATCAACTGCCAACCTTCTTCTTGTCATCACTCCCTTGTTTTTGTCTCCAATGATCTGATCTTCTGAATGATTCAACCTTACATACCTAGGAGTCTTCTGACTTTCTATTCCTCTGTCCTGATCTTCAATTACTGTTGAATTTTCTGATATTGTCGGAGTAACCAATTCAAGATTTTGTTATGGTGTAGGTACTATCTGTTCAGTTATAATCATTTCCACTACCATTTCTCTCTCATTAGTTCTGATTTGACTTCCCATTTGACATTCCTTACATTCTAGATTATAGGGCTTTACAATCTTAGGTATATCTCTAACTGCCTTAGTATAACTGATTTTTACAATGCAATCAAAATTCACATGACACAACCTCTTATGCCATAGCCAACTCCCATCAATCTATGCAATCAAACATGTCTTCTCACCAGAGTTCAAATGAAAGATGTTACCTTTAGTCTGTGTACTAGTTACAATCTCCAATCTAGATCTGTTGATAATCTTGCAATTTCCATCCTTGAACTGTAACTGAAATCCCTTATCCACCAATTGTCCTACACTCAAAATATTATTCCTTAAACCTTCAGCATAATAAACATTATCAGTGTTATTATTAATCAAATGATATTGTTCCTTCTCCCTTGATCATGCATGCTTTGTCATCTCCAAATCTAACAAGACCACCATCAAATTTTTGTAAAGATAAGAACTTTCTTTTATCTCCAATCATATGATGTGAGCATCCACTGTCAATCACCCATTCATCCTTATCTTCAATTTTACTACTAAGGGTCTTCTCTTCAGGTACTAGATCATCTTCCTTGATAGCAAAAAATACCCATTCCTTTCCATTGCCAGATCCACTAGCTAAATCTTGTGTTGGTTCATCATCAGAATCAGTCACACTTTCCTCATCAACAAAGTAGCATGATTTGTCTTTTTTCCTCCTGTACTTATTCTTGTTCTGATAATCATGGCTATGCCTAAAAAATCTTCTAGCTCTTTCTTCAAATCTTGAATTCCTTGCAGGACATCTAGATGTAAAATGACCCATCTTATTACATGCAAAGCATTTAAAAGTTGATTTTCCTTCATACTTACTTCTTGTCGGTCCTTTAGGTACTCTTCTAGCAAATATGGCTTCAAGTTGCTCAAACTCTTCATCTTATTTCTTCATATCCTCTACCTCCTTCACATATAAAGCTTTCCAATCACTCTTGTCGGTAGATGATGTAGATGCATGAAAAGCAGGTTGAGATTTTACAACTCTAGAAGGTTCAAATTCCTCAAGTTCAAAAGTAGATAACTTCCCAACCAGGGTATCCCTATTAGCAAAGGTGTTTGCCATAGTTCTCAGCTCATTAATTTCAGTAGCCTTCATCTCATAAGCCGGTGGCAAAGCTCTCAGTACTTGAGAAACTATTTCTTCTTCGCTCAGAGATCCACCACAACATTGAATTCCCATAACAATCTCATTAACTCTCTCCATAAAAGCAATAATCCTTTGATCTTCTTCCATCTTCAGGTTCTCATACCTCACCCGGTAACCATCAAGTTTAGCAATTTTAATAGTAGGGTCACCTTCATTCAGAGTCTCCAATTTGTCCCATATAGCCTTTGCAGTTGATTTATCAGTTAGCCCCATTATTTGTTGATCAAAAAGTGCACACAAAAGGGCTTCTCTAGCTCTACAATCATTCTCAATCTCCTTATCCAGGCCTATCGGAGGAGGATTTCTAGATGTCAGATTAAAAGGTGTTAATCTTTTCTCAGTGATCCAAATTTACTTTCCAAGACATCTCAGATGAGTCGCCATCCGAATCTTCCATATCCTGTAATTTTTTCCATCAAACCTAGGAATTTCTCTCTGAAAAATAGTTGCAGATGTATTTGATGAACTTGAACTATTAGATGCCATAGGATCTTTCTCAAGCAGTTAAGCTTCTATAGAGAGGACCAAACTCTGATACCAATTGTTAGACAACTCAAATAACTAGAGGACAACTGAGAGGGGGGTGAATCAGTTGTCAATGGATTACAAAACTTTAAGCATTCATATCCTTATTACCAAAATGCATAAACCAAATATCGGAATAATTGATACAGTAATTAAGCATAAACATAAATCACAGAACAATTACCATCCATCTAGAACACATGACGCAATTATTTGTATGTGGAAAACACGGTAAAGGGAAAAACCACGGTGAAAAGCCTACCCACAGTCAAATAATACTTTTGCAGTACGTATGTGATTACAAAATGAGGGGCCTGCACATGCAAGAAGGCCAACAACCTAGAGCACACTGATCATCACAAAAGGAGCCTCACTGACTACAAAATAAATCCAAACTACAATCCGAAAAGAAGAGTGAACTGCAAAGATAGCATCTCCTATGCTTGAGTATAGTTCAGCTTAAGCTCAGTACCAGAGGTCTTAAACCTCTCTTACCAACCCAATTCGATCACCTATGATTGACCAAAACTCCTGCGTATGATTACAACATTATTCGCATACAGATAATTGCATAACCATCCCATAACCATGATCCCCTGATCTACAAAGAGATCTTACATCATATTTATACCAACCTGAGACCTAAACAATTAGGTCAGACACCTAAAAGATAATACAATAAATTCATAACATAAACCTACAATCCAATGATCAACCAAGTTGACCTAAAACTGTAACAACATAATCCAATCAATGAATCCATCTGGTAATGCATCGAGATCATCCATCAACACGTTACATAAGACGGTCCATAACCTAGCAGAATAAGACAACATTAAGTCTGGTCCTAAATGCAACACCATCGATAAGATGATTTATCGGATAGACTTGGGCATCGATAAACTTCAAAAGGGGCTTATCACAAGCATTATTTTTCATCAATAGAAGGTTATCGAAGAAACAAAAGGAGGTTCCATCGATAAAGAAAAGCTACCGAAGAAACTACAGTATCAGTAGGACATGTAATGAAATCATCGAAGGAGATAGATCTTCTGAAAAGATGAGATCGAAGAAACTGGAGAAGGTTTCATCAATAGGACAGTTCGAGAGAAGAAAGGTGTCGAAGAGATACTAAAGTTATTGGCCGACAGAGATAGTTTCATCGAAAGATAAAAGGTTGATAAAACATAAGAGAGTTTCCTCGATATAAAAAGGGTATCGAGGGAAAGGGGACACCGATGAACCTAAGAGGGGCTCATCAAAATAATATATTCCATCGAAAGAGGATATCAAAGAAAGCAGAGACGGTTTTCATTGACGGGAAAAAGGCTACCAAGGAAATAATGCCATCAGTGCAACATGAAGGAAACTTACCGAAAGAAGCATTCTTATCAAAAGTAAGATCAAACAAAAAGATATCGATAATAATATGAGTTTTGAGGAGGCTAAAAGGCACATTACCGATGAGTGTGGTTTTACCGATGCAACTTTATCGAGGAAGATTACTAATGAGCTCATCGATGAAAGATGATAGTAGAAGTAAATCAACAAAAGACAGATGGCCTTGATGAAACAATAGACCCATTCATCGAAGGAGTGTAGTGATGTCGATAGAAAAAGTGTTTCGATGGAAGGATAAAGGAAGTTACCGAAGCCCAAGGTTTCTTCAACATAAGGCCCAACGATGTCTCATAAAAAAAAAGGGAATCGAAGAAACCTATCGATGTTTCACTGATAAGATGATTTATCGAATAGACTTGGCCTCGATGAACTTCAAAAAGGACTTATCAAAAGCATTGTTTTCATCGATAGAAAGTATATCAATGAAACCAAAGGAGGTTCCATCGATGAAGCAGGGCTAACGAAGAAACTTCAGAATCGGTAGGATATGCAATGAATACAACAAAGAAGCTAGTTCTACCAAAATGATGAAATCGAAGAAACTAGGGAAGGTTTCATCGATAAGACTGTTCGAGAAAAGAAGGGTGTCAAAGAGATACTAAAGTTATTGGCCGACAGCGGCATTTCATTGAAAGATAAAAGGTCGATGAAACATAAGAGAGTTTCATCGATATAAAGAGGGTAGTGAAGGAAAGGGAACACCGATGAACCTAAGAGGGACTCATCGAAAGCATTGATTCCAATGAAAGAGGATATTGAAGAAAACAAAGACGGTTTTCATCATGGGAAAAGGCTACCGAGGAAAGAATACCATCGACGGAATGAAGGAAACTTACTGAAAGAAGCATTCTTATCAAAAGAATGATCACTATCAAACAAAAGGAGGCTACATTGATAAAAGATATCGATAAGAATATGAGTTTCGAGGAAGCTAAAAAGCATGTTACCAATGTGTGTAGTTTAACCGATGCAACTTTATCGAGGAAGATTACTAATGAGCTCATCGATGAAAGATGATAGTGAAGCAAATCATCAAAAGAAAGATGACCTCGATGAAATAATAGACCCATTCATCAAAGGAGTGTAGTGATGTTGATAGAATAAGTGTTTCGATGGAAGGATAAAGGAAATACCGACGCCCAAGGTTTCTTTGACATGAGACCCAACGATGTCTCATCGATATAAAAGGGTATCAAAAGAAAGGAAATGCTGATAAACTTTAGAAAGGACTCATTGGAGATAGTAATTCCATTGATAAAAGATATCAAGGAAGGTGGAGATGGTTTTCATCGACGGGAAAAGGTATTTGAGGAGATAATACCATCAGTACAAAGGGACTCACCAAAAGAAACATTCACATAAAAATAATAAGGTCGATTAAACAAAAGGTAGTTTCATCGATAAAAGATATCGATAAGGAAATAGGTTTCGAGGAGGCTAAAAGTTATGTCTCCGATATCCGTTGTTTCGCCGATACAACTTTATTAGTGGAAGAAGTATTTGGTGAGACAATAGATCCATTCATCGACGGGGCATTGATATCGATGGAAGAAGTATTTCGATGGAAAAATAAAGGAGGTCACCAAAGCCCAAGGTTTCATCGACATAAAACCTGATGGATATCAGATAGGAAGCAGTGAGGAGACAGCCCTAGTGACCGAAAATAGTATATCGATGAATGAAGGAAATACGTGATTGAAGTGATATTCGAAACAAAAGTGTTAGTTAACGGCTTATGTTGAGAAGCCAATATTTAAACTGAATGTTTGTCTGAGTATCTATACGAAAATATAGGGGGCAGGAAGAGGAATAAATAAGGGGGTTAAAACAGAGTCTGGGCAAGAGAAACATAAGGGGATGAAAAGAGGAACATGCTAACGACAACTTAGGACACGAAAACAAAAGATTGATGCCTTAAGGTGGTACAGATAGGAGATCGATGCCATTGGCTCCCAAATTGGCCAACTCATCTACTCTTTTATTGCCCTCCCTATAAATATGATTGATTGTGAACCTATCAAAATCTCTGCATAGGTCAAGAGCTTTTGACAGAAAAGTATTTAGTCTCCAATTAGGCATACTACCTTTCCTCAGAGCATTGACAATTATAGCCGAATCTCCTTCAATTTCCAAGTTCTTAACTCCTAGTTTCCTGCATAAATGCAGACCCTCAACTAGGGCCATAAGTTTTTCCCAATTGTTGGTGTTGATGCCAACCGGAGAGGCAAGGGTTGCTAGTTCCTTTCCTTCCCAATTATGAACAACACATCCTATCCTTGCTTGCCCTAGGTTGCCACGGGATGCCCCATCAAAGTTTAGATTCATCTAGCCTTTGCCTAGGGGCTGCCATCTGCATGCATCCCTTGATCGAAGACTTGCAATAGGACCAACACCTACATAGGGAGGAAAGGATAAGCCTTCCCAACATTTTTTCATTTTTTCATCCCAATAAGTGATAGAGGCATTCTTCAATGTGCTTGATGATAGTCGGCTGTTCATGAGCTCAGTGATAGCTAACTCTATCCTATTAATGATTCTGGGCACCTCTATCTTTTCATTCTTAAAGAGACGTCTATTTCTCTCCTTCCATAGTTCCCACATTATGGAAGAGGGAAGAGTTGTCCATAAACCTTCAAAGAGACAACCATGCCTTAGGAGGGGCCATGCCTTGAGCATTCCAAAGATGGTGTGGGGGAAGACTGCAGACCATTCAAGTTTGTTGGTGAACCAGATCCAACATTTGTGAGCAAAGAGGTAGTTAAGGAGGATATGATCAGTGTCTTCCTCATCTGCCTCGCAAAGAGGACATCTGCTAGGGCCCTCATACCCCATTCTTCTAAATTTGTCTGTAGTTAAAAGCTTGTTCTGAACCACAAGCCAAGAGAAGATACTTGCCTTAGGCAGACAGTATTTATCCTAGCAAAGTTTCAAGGGAAGCTTAGTCATAGGTCTTATAAATGATTTGGAGATGAGAGAGTACCCATCCTTGGAGTTGTATTCTCTTGTTAGGGAGCCATCCCAGATGAGCTTGTCCTCATTATGACCTAAGGCAATGATCCTTGATTTGAGAATTGCCATAAGTTTTTGTTTATCCCTTACCGGGATATCCTCATCTTCCTTCTCGATCCACTGCCAACCGGCCCCATCTGCTGAAGGGGAGATATAGTTGTTTAACAGGGGTCCTCTATGTGATTCAAGAAGGATACAAGTATAACCAAAGTCATGGATATTATCAATATCCTTATATCCACCCCAAGAATCCGACCAGAAAAGAGCTTTATCCCCGGACACTAGGTTCCAAGTAAGTCTATCAGAGATAATCCTCTTGCAGTCTAACATAAAATTCCATAGGCAGGACCCTCTGGGAGGGTTGGTTTCTCTGAAGATTTGGGTAGGATTCCATCCATTAAGGTATTTATGATGTAGCAAGTGAGCCCATTTCAGGTGGGGGGTTTTGAACATCCTCCAGACCAACTTGGCACCCAAGGCTTTGCCTTGATCACGAAGGTTTTTAATGCCAACTCCTCCTTCTTCTTTAGGTTTGCATATCTTTTCCCAAGATATGAGGGATATTTTATGATTTTCATTAGCACCTTGCCAAAAGAAAGTCTTGAGATGCTTATTGAGCTCTGCAAGTTTAGAAGAAGATAGATGTTGATAGGAGAGCTGGTAAATGGGCATAGTTGACAAGCCCGATCTAACCAAGGTTGCTCTACCTGTAGATGAGAGCCATTTTAATTTTCAAGTGTTAATCTTGGACTTGATTTTATCCACCAAGTTGTCCCATAATTTTGAGGGTCTTCTACCCTTTTCAAGGGGAATGCCTAGGTATTTGCAAGGAAGAGTTCCTTCACTAATCTCCAGGGCATTGCTGGTCACTTTTCCTAAGGAGGGGTCTATGTTGAGCATAAAAAATGCAGACTTGGCCAAATTCACCTCTTGACCCGAGGCTAGCATATAGAAATTAAGGATTCCTTTGAAGGCTCTCGCTTCCTTTACACTTCCTTGCCCAAAAAGCATTGTGTCATCGACAAATTGCTAGTGCGTAAACAAAGGGAGGTCGTTGGTAATGGGGATTCCTTGGATCCCACCTTCCTCTTTGGCCTTAGAGATGGATCTACCTAGGGCTTCAACCATGATGATGAAGAGGAAGGGAGATATAGGATCTCCTTGCCTGAGCCCTCTTGAGCTACTGAAGAAACCTTCTGGGGAACCATTAACCAAGACCGAGAATTTGGGGGTGGATATACATTCAAAGATTAGGTTGATCCAAGATTTGGAAAATCCAAAGGCCACCAAGCATTTGCATAGGAAGCGCCAGTCAACTTTGTCGTAAGCTTTTCTTATGTCTAATTTGACTAGCATACTTGGTGCCCTATTGAGTTGGACCGAATGAATGGCCTCTTGGGCTATAATAACCCCATCGTAGATTGATCTATCTGCTACAAAGTTGGTTTTTTATTCACTAATGATAATGGGGAGAAGATTCTGGAGTCTAGCTGCTAGAGATTTGGTTAAGAGTTTGTACAGAGTGTTGCAAAGGGCTATTGGTCTGAAGTCATTAAAGCTTCCAGGATTCTCTTTTTTGGGGATGAGAGCTAAGAATGTATCGTTGATTTCTTTGAGAATCTTACTAGAGTTCCTAATACCTTTTAAGGCATATGTGATCTCTGTCCCCATAAAAGCCCAACATTTTTGGAAAAATCTAGTGGGGAAGCCATCTGGACTCAGGGCCTTGTCGGGATTCATCTTCATAAGGACAGATTTAACCTCCTCCTCAGAGAATTTCTTTGACAGGATTTTGTTGTGGTCATTGTTAATGAGTTTTGGAAGATTCTTGATAATATTGAGTTGTCCTCTGAGGTTGGAGCCTTCAATATTGTTTAAGATTTTATCAAAAAACCTTGCTGCCTCAGAGGCAACATCATCCGGTTCAAACAAAATGGAACCCTGGCAATTCTTAATTTTAGAAATTTGATTGACCCATCACCTCTGCTTAGTACTATTGTGGAAAAATATAGTATTTCGGTCCCCATCACTCAACCAAGTCTCCCTCAATTTTTGTTTGCAAAAGATCTCTTCATTTGAGAGTGTCTTTTCATACTCAAAGAGTAGAGCCTTTTCTTTGAGGAAGAGATGCTCATCCATCCCCTTCTCAAGAACCTCAATGTTAATATTCTTAAGATCATTTCTATTAGGAGTTTTTTATCGAAAATATTTCCAAAATTAGTCCTGTTCCATTCTAAGAGATTCCTTTTGATAAGCTTTAACTTTCTTGTGATAATAAACATCTTCGAACTAGAGAAAACAGAGCTTCTCCACCAGTTCTCAATTAAGTTTAAAAAGTTATCATCTTTGAACCACATGCTCTCAAATTTGAAGGGACATTTTTTAGGGGAGTGGTCAGATAATATGATTAGTTGGAGTGGGAAATGGTCAAATCCTACTAAAGGGAGGGGTTCTGCATTCAAGGTAAAGTTAAGCTCTGAGAGCCCTCCATGGATAAAGAGCCTATCTAGTTTCTCAGCAATGTTACAGAAACCAAGCCTTTTGTTGTTCCAGGTGAAGGCATTATCTATCATCTGGATTTTCAACAGGGAGTTCCTATTGATCCAGTGATTGAAATCTATAGCCACTGGAGGAAGTTTGTTTCTACCTCCTCTTTTGTCTGCTACCTTAGTGATAGCATTGAAATCTCCCCCAATGATGCATATATCATTTGGGAAACTCCTGAGGAAAGACTCCAGTTCTACCCACACCCTAGCCTTATCCCTATTTTGGATAGGACCGTAAACGTTAATCAATTTGAATCTTAGGTTATTTTTATAACTTACTACTTCTCCTCCCATCCAATTTTGCTTAATCTCTAAAGGTGTAAATGAGATGAATCTAGAGTCCTAGATGATGGCTAAGCCCCCTGAGGCCCCTATAGCAGGGGAGTGCTTTAGCTGTCTAATGCCTAGTTTTTTCTTAAAAAGGGCTATATCAAAGGAGTTCATTTTGGTTTCTTGGATTAACATTATATCTGGTTTAGAATCAAAGATGCAACACTTTAAGATGCATTGTTTTTTAGGGGCATTCAGACCCCTAACATTCCAAGTTATGATTTTCATGGCTCTGTGGGGAGGAACTTCCCCTCCCCTGCATTAAAAAGAGTAGATATTTTAGACTAACCCTTGGCTTCTCCATCCTTTGATCTTAGTTTAGTAAGGGATCTCCTACCTCTTCTCTTATTGTGTTTAGCATAGTTAGGAGAGTCTTTTCTTCTATCAGAGCTGAGAATGCCTAGAATATTTGGGTTATCATTTTCTAAGTTATCTAATGCTACAAAGAGTTCATCTATTTCTAAGTCAACTCTAGTAACATCCACAAGATTTTTGACCAAGAAATCCCTTTGTCTTTCCAACTCCTCATCATCATAGATTTCATCAACCAATAGGTCCATGAGGTCATTTACTACTTCTTCCCCTACAAAATTGGTAATGATTTTAACTTCCCTAGCCACTCGATCATTCTTAGATTCTACAATTGGATCAGAAACAACCTTCAGAGATGGAGGGAAAACCTCTACCTCCTCAAATCGCTCGATACTTGATACTAGAGAGATTGGTTGACCTTGTAAGGATGCCAATCCTAGATCTGGGGAAAGCCTATCCAACTCTGCTGATCACTTAGAGGCAATTTGTTCCATTAAAGGGGGAGACCCCAAGGGACTCAACCTCTCTAGTGGAATGAGAGAGCTAGATGATGACAAATTTGTCAGGTCGAGCTGCTCTTTCTGGGGGATAACCTCATTGCTTTCACCATCTTCCAGATCTCGATCCCCTAGAAGAGAGTCAGCTATAGGTGAATTTATAGTTAGTAGTGAAGGAAGACGGGAGTGAGAGGGCTTAACAGGGGAGCTATGAGGATATAGGTTAGAGGTAAGATGATTAAGGTTAATATCAATCTTATAGCCCTCTAGGGTAAAACCCCCTCCTTCCACGAATCTGAATGGAGTGCCATTAGACTTGAGCAACGATATAGGGAAAGGTTTCTCGGAGGGGATCTTCCTTGGCATAGAATCTTTGAAGGGACCATTATAAAAGGGTAATTCTAGGGTTAAACAAGATTTATCACATTTCAGAGTTATAGGCTCTAAAGATTTAATGTTAATATTCATTTTAACGATTAAGAGCTAGTTAAAGAAGCTTAGGGCTGATTTTTTGACTTCTACAAATTTACCTATTTTGTTGCCTATTATTCTTAAAAATTCATTATTGTGCAATTCTACATGGAATTTATGAAGTGAAATTGAGATGGGAGAAAGAGAGGTTACCATTCCTAGCAATCAAACCCTAGACCTTTAAATTTTAATATATCCTCATTAAGAAATGAATTTCTAAGATTTTGATTACCATATTCAATAGCTAAGAAATTATCAGGAAGGATGTCAATTCTTACCTGGTTATTGAAGGAGGATGACACCCAGTTAGCAATTTGTTTCGACGGGATCCCCCAGCTTTTCCACCGAGCAAAGATCATTTTATCACTGCAATGCATTTGATACCTAGCCTTAGTATAATTATCAATTTCAATGACCAACCTGTTAGGAGTAGCTGGGGAATTTGAAGGTAGATCCGACATAGGGTGCTTAATTTCCTTAGAATTGTGACGGCCAGAGGGTTCCATCTCCTCTGATAATTTGCCAAGGGATTTTCATGGAGGAATGTAGCGAGCAGAGGAACTCTTTGGCTGGTTAGGTTTTACAAAACCCTCCTCCCAATAATGATTGGAAATCCTTTTGAGGCCGTTTGGTTTCCCTAATGTCCTTTTGCAGCTAACCAGATGCCAATCCTGATCCCAACCTTTGTAAAGAAGAGGGGGAGCCCTAGCCGAATTAACCAAAGAGTATTTTGTTTTTGCAAAGAAGGCCTCTTGATCACAGGTCCGTGAAATGACCCTACCAAGATCCTCAGTCCCAGAGTTATTAGCCAAAACAACAAATCAATTAGCAGAACCTCTGTAATTTCCCTACGGCGGATAAGAGCACTCGAAAGAAGATGTCAATGCATTGCATCTCTTTTTCGCATGCAAAGAAATATTTTTTTGCACTACTTAAATTAATTTTTTAATTTAATTTGGTACCAAAGATAGTTTCAGCCAAAAGCCCTCATAAGAGAGCCAAGGATTATAATTATTTTCTTTTTTTATTATGCACATACAAAGATATTATATTCATGAGACCACCAACTTTCTTAAATTTTGGAGCTTAAATTTTTAAGCTGAACTACACTACAAAATTCATGGCCACCAACTTTAAAATTTTCCTAAAATATCTCAGCAGCTCCAGCTCTATTTTTTAGGAAGATCCCTCCATGGGACCCCATCCTAATGAGAAATAAAGGGCACCAAAAGGATGAGATGATGAATGCGATGACAGTGCACCAAAGCCAAGTTGATAGTGAGCATGAAGAACGAATCACAAAGGAGGTGCCAAATCAGTAAGAATAAAAGACAACAAAGAGCCAATATTAACCAAATTAATGTCCAACATAAATCGAGGTTTGCAAATATACCAGAATTGTGGAGTGGTAGAAAGTGTTGGATCTTTAAATTTCCATGCATGTAGAAGAACCAATCAATTGAAACTACTACAGTCTAGTAAAGGAAACTATGAATCAATTTGGGAAAACTGTATGACCTGTAACCTCAAGGACAATAGTGTTAAGTAATGATGTGCACATTGTATGTTTTTCTACAACCAAGGGACCAAAGTGATGAAAATGTGGAAAATACCAGAAACCAATGAAAGGCATTCATGGAAATATGGAGGCACCCTAGGGTTTCGAACCTTTGGGGTATGGAGGAATTAGCTTCCCAAAGCTTGGAACTTCGTACTTCCAGAATCCTGAAGACAAAATGAAAACAAATGGGTGTCATAGCTTGAAGTATTTGACAAGATAAATAAATATGAAATGATAGATGAAAACATCATATGGCGTTTGATGGCAAGAAAGGTGTAATGAAAGTAACAGGTGATGAGAAAATTAAATGAGAAAGATACAAAATTATTTCAATGCTACAATGCATTACGATATTTTATGGTTCCCCACATAATACAAATGAGAAATCCTTGAATTTATAGAAATGAGTTAGCCAGAGCCAGCACAAAGGTTAACAGTGCATTGGTATTATTTGGTTCTAAAACATGTGATCTGCACCATTAATAAAACATAAAATGTGTTGGAATTATTGTTGCTCTGATCTTGCAAGTTTTCCCCCATGTATACTCCCACCTACCTATCAGGAGAGTTACAACAAATATCCTAGAGAAGATTGTGTTGGGATCTTCATCCCAATAGCTCCTAACATGAACAACCAAGACTACAAAGAAGTTAATGAGGTAGTTGATTTTTTTGACTTTGAAGAAGAGAACATTCTCTACTCAGAGAGTAGAGAGATCAGCATATAAGAAGAAGAAGAAGACTAGTTTCCAAAACTCCAACTGAGAGAAGCAACTCCAGAGAATGAGCGGAGGATTAAGACAACAGTATGAGTAGAGAAATTTGTGAACGACAGTAGCCTGTGTGTGAGTGTGTTTTGTTTGTTAGTAGAGAAAGATAGCTCCTGACTGTGTGGTCTATTAGTTGAGTAGTGATTTCTCTTGATTGTAAGCATCTCTGAGTGAGCATTGATTTCTAGTGAGCTTAGAGAAGCTCTGTATTTTGTGTAGTTGAATGGAGCTCTTGATTAGTGCTTGTAGATTAGGAAATAGAAGTTATTTCTAAGTTAGTAGTTTGTATTTTGTAATAGTTTTTCTCTAGTCATTTAATAGAAAGAAAGTGAATTTTCATGTCTCCTACAATTTTCTTTGTTATATTTGCGTTTCCATCCATCATTTGAATCATTGACATGGCACTAGAGATTTAGAACCTACATCCTTGTGAGAAGAGCATTTTTTTTTGAGTGTTTAAGTTTTGTGTGTAGGAGACATGACTGGAGATGAAAGAAAGAATTAGTAGTAGCCTTCATCCTTTAATGGACAAAACTATGATGTTTGGCCAAGAAGATGAAGACCTTCATGGTTGCAAATGATCTGTGGGAACTTTGTGTCACTAGGTTTGTGGATACAACAGACCAAGATCGGTATTTTGCCCTCATAAATAATCAGAAGAACCAATTGAGAGAGATAAGGAGGAAATATACTAAGACATTTATTTTGATTGAAACAACCTTGGTAGAGGTGATATTTCCCAAAATAGAAACAACTAACTATGCTAAGGAAGCGTGAGAAATCCTCCAAACTAGATACAAGGGGATTGATAAAGTCAGAGTGGTGAAGCTCCAAATGCTTAGAAGAGATTTTGACTCTTCAAATGAAGGATAGTGAGTTCGTTTTAGAATTTCATACAAGAGTCTCTGGTTTGTTGAACCACTTGAGAAAAAATAGAGAAACCATGGAGGAGCAAAGGATTGTTGATAAAATCCTTTGAAATTTGCCTTCAAATTTTAATGAAATAGTGATTTCCATTGAAGAGGCAAAGGATTTTTCAGTATTGATAGTTGATGAGTTGTGGGTTCTCTTTAAACCCATGAGTGTTGCAAGAGCACCTAGGCTTGAAGATTTTTGGATCCAAAGGAATCTATTCATGGTTCTTGTTTTATCATTGTAATAAGGTCTTATGACCATTTCATAGCATTTTGTAAGGTCTTTTTACCATTGTCATTGGCATTGTAAGGTGTAAGGTCTTGAGGCCTACTTGTAAGGCTACAAGCCACTAGGTATTTTTCTTTTGTTGTTTTGGTCAATAAGGGTCCATAGGACCTGATGTGAAATGTTGGTCAGTCATGTTCCTAGGGGTCTAGACCATGTTTGGTCGGACTATCCAATTTTTATAAGGGTGTGACAATGTTTGATATGTTTGTCAAGGTGAGAGAGATCACTTGACAACATGATCTTTGTTGTAAATAAATACCAACAGTCAACTAATTCAAAAATTAGTTGATTTTGGTTGGAAAAGGCCCAAGAGCAATTATAAGGCCTTTGGGCATGCCATTGTAATGGTTGTTGATGATTTTTTGGAGAATTGAATGCAAACTAGCCATTGTTTCCTGAAGATTCCTACTTTTCACGCATAACAATCATCTAGTATGGCTCCATACAAATCGACCTATTGGCATTATGTGAACCGGTATGAGGACATGATGACATTGTATGTTGTCATTGATGTCAATATGCTGAAGAAGAGAGAACCGATATGTTACCAAGAACCGGTATATGTGCCAAAGTGAAGTAGTGTGTCTGTTCAAGGTGAACCAGCATATTGTTATGGGAACCGGTACATGGAAGCTTTGTATGACTACCAATTGGTAGTCTCAACTTTAGGGTTTTCGGTTGAAGTACTTCAAGCCTATGTGACTCAGCCGATAACTTTGTTTGATGAGTTAGCATTGTAACGAAGAACAGATCATGTTGCCATGTTAGCCTTGTGCACGTGAAGGATCTTGCATGAAGGAGATTGTTCCTATCTACCTCGGGAATGTGCGAAGTCTGTAAATGGTGAAAACGCATGATGGGTTATCAGCTGCCATGAAAGTGGTGGAAAATGAATGATGGAGAACGTCTTGAGATTGGTTCAAGACTTTTGCACTTAATGCAATGTACTCAATGGTTAGGATTGAATAGTTTGAATTGCCTAACAGGTTTAGGGCTTAGGGTTTATGCTACCAACCTATCTGTTTCCCATAAGGTCAATGTTGTGTTTCTTTCTAAGGTTGTTGGCAAAAGTTGTGTGTGTGTATCCAAGTGAAGGGATACATGATTCTTGCCAGACCAGAGGAGAGAAGTGATACCTGCAGAGTGTAAGTGCAGAAGGTGAAGAGGAGCTAAACCAGATCTGCATTGGCATTGAGTTTTGTTACCAGATCATTGTAATACCTGTTGATCTCTAACCACTTCAACAGTTGGGAAATCCCTTAACAGGGTAGCTTTAAACAGCTTACTGTAAATCCTTTAACAAGGTGACTCAAAACCATTGAGTTCTTGAAATCCTCTAACAAGGTAACCTTTAATAGGGTTTAACCCTTAACTGGGTATTCTAGCCATCCCTTAACTGGGTGATCCCTAATAGGATCAGTTCCTAACAGAACCTATTGTATCAGTCTTTAACTGAACAAGGCTCCTAATAGAGCAAACTTCTAAAGAGTGCAAAAATAGCTTGTGGGTAATCATCCCCACCGTGGTTTTTCCCAGTTGGGTTTCTAGGTGAAAAATCTATGTGTCATGTGTGGTGTTATTCATGTGATGGTTTAAGTGATTTGTGTCTAAAGGTAAATCATGTTGATCTAGCTGTTTATATATCTTTGATGATAGATTACCTATTCATGCACTAGGGTGAAATGGAAATGAAGTAGTAGATTGTATGAAAAGATAAGTTTCAATCGGTTTATGCTTGTCTTAGTTATTCTGGGTTTTGTTGGTTGTACTCTGTTTAAGACCGGTGTTACTGTTTGTCTGCCAAAGCACAGTGTCTGTTGATAAACCGATTTAGGATTGTGTTTTTGTTTGTACTAATTCACCCCCCCTCTTAGTACCAGTTTGGTACTATCCATTCATCATTGAGTTATCAATTGGTATCAGAGTGTCCTCCAGGTCCTTTGTGTTATAAGCTTAATCACTTGAGGAAAAGATCCCAGTCTAATGATGAAGAGGGAAGGTCCAAAGTTCAACAAAGATAATTTCAGTATATGGAAAGGTAGAATGAAGATGTACATCAGAAGCATGGGTGCTCAACACTGGAGCTATGTTGAGAATGCTTATGTTGCCCCTACTAGTACTCTCATCGATGACCAAAAGAGAGAGATGCAAGAGAATGGGCAAGTCATGGAAGCCCTAATTAGTAGTTTATCTGACATTGAGTTTATTGATGTCCAAGATAAAGTAAATCCCAAAGAAGTATGGGATACTCTTGAAAATATCTATGGCGGTGATGAGCATGTAAAACAAGCTAAGGAAGAAAGCCTTAGAGGGAAGTTTGAAGACATGTGGATGGTTGAAGGTGAGACCATTCAATAGTATGGAATAAGAATCAAAATTATTGTCAAAGATATCAAGAGTGCAGGTGGTAAAATGGAAGATTCCACTATGGTAAGCAAAGTTCCGAGATCCTTATTACCGGTCTATGCAATAAGGGTTGTTACTTTTTAGGAGTTGAGATCAATAGACAAGACTAAGGTATCCCTAGACTCCATCATTGTAAAGTTGATAGCCTATGAGCTAAATAGTTTTGATGGCAGTGTTCAAAAGACTGCATCAGTTTTTAAAGCTTTTGTTGTACCATCCAGAAAAGGAAAAGAAGCTAGCACTAGTGGTGAACCAAGATAGTGCAGAGAAATGGATGATGAGGAGATTTTGATGGCATTTGAAGCTCTTCTTGCTAGGAAACTTCCTAAAGGAACCAGTAAATACAGAGGTAAGCTCCCTTTGAAATGCTTTTCTTGTAACCGGATAAGACATATTGCTATAAACTGTCCTAATGGTGACAACAAGGACAAATCGGAAAGGTTTAAGAAATTCAAAGGAGGAAACTAGAGAAACTATTTTGTGGCAGTTGATGAAGGTGTCACAAATGAGGAGTCAGAAGATGAAGAAAATGAAGATATTGTGTTTGTTGCTATCAAGGAAGATGTGTCAGACAAGAAGGCTCTTGTCTCTCACTTTGATAATTCCAATGAGTGGATTATTGACAGTGGTTGTTCTCACCATATGACTAGTGACCGAAACAAGTTTCTATCCTTGGAAGAGTATGATGGTGGTGTGGTTCGCTTTGGTAATGATGCACCATGTATGGTCAAAGGCATAGGGTCCATCTCTCTGAATGGAAAGAGTAGTGCTAACAATGTGTATTGGGTTGATGGTCTCAGACACAACCTTGTGAGTGTTTCCCAGCTGAATGATAGTGGTCTCACTCTGGAATTCAAGAATGGGGTGTGCAGAATCAAAGGAAAGAATGGTGAATTGGTGGCCACCGGTATGCAGACCAAAGGAAACCTATTTCAACTGAATGCAAATATAAGTACATGTCTTATGGCTAAATTTGATGATAGCTGGATATGGCATAGGAGACTCTACCATGTAAACTTTGACAACATTGTGAAGGCTAGTAAGATCAAGGTAGTTAGAGGGTTGTCAGTGCTGAGAAAACCAGAAAATACCTTGTGCAAAGAGTGTCAACTGGGGAAAATGTCTTCTTTAACCTTTAAAGGTAAACCTTTCACTGTTGACAATTTTCTTGATCTTGTGCATACTGATTTGTGTGGTCCTATGAAAACTAGGAGTGTGCAGGGTGATAGGTACTTCATGATTCTCACTGGTGACTGCTCAAGAATGATGTGGGTCACATTCTTGAAAGATAAGTCTGAAGCTTTTGTAAAGTTCAAAGCTTTCAGAGCATTAGTGGAGAAGGAAAGCGGTAAAAGGATCAAGTGCCTGAGAACTGATCAAGGAGGGGAATTCACTTCCAGTGAATTCAACAAGTACTATGAAGAACATGGCATCAAGAGGCAACTGTCTACCCCCCGAACTCCACAGTAAAATGGCCTAGCAAAGAGGAATAATCAGACTATGGTTGAAGTAGCAAGAACAATGCTAATTCAAGGAAAGGTTGCTCACACCTTTTGGAGAGAAGTGGTGAGCACTGCAGTCTACACAATGAACTGAGTACTCATCAAGAAAGGTAAGGATAAAACTCCTTATGAGTATTGGACCGGTAAGACACATGTGGTTAGATACTTTAGAGTGTTTGGTAGCAAATGTTACATCAAGAGGAGTGAACACCAGAGTAAATTTGATGCGAAATGTGATGAGGGAATATTCTTAGGGTATTCAACCAAGAGCAAAGCTCTCAAGTGTTTCAATAATAGGACTCAGAGAATTATGGAAAGCATCAATGTAAGAGTTGATGAAACCTCTGAGAAAACTGAGGAAACCGACAGTGAGCAAGCGGTAAATAAACTGGTTGTAACCTTCTAGGAACCGGTTGCCAGTCAACCAAGTACCAGTAACAGTGTTCCTACACCGGTAGATGTAGATGCTGATACTGATGGAGATAAGGATGAAGAAGAAAAGAAAGAGGAATCTATTAAGACCATTCCTCAGTATTTAAATTTGAATCATGATCCTAAGTAGATCATAAGAGATAAGGATGCGGGAATCCTACAAGAAGAAAGGTCAGAGAAAACTCATGTATGATCTCTAAATTTGAGCCTAAATCATTCAAAGAGGCACATAAAGATGAAGACTGGATCAAGGCAATGGAAGAAGAACTTGACCAAATAGAGAGAAATGATACATGGTCTTTGGTACCTAGACCAAAGCATAAAAATGTCATCGGTACCAAATGGGTTTTCAGAAATAAGTTGAATGAGGATGGCACAGTGATCAGAAACAAAGCCAGACTGGTGTGTAAAGGATATGCCCAAGAAGAAGGAGAAGACTATGGAGAAACCTTTGCTCCTATAGCCAGATTGGAAGGAGTTTGTATGCTTCCTGCATATGCAGCTTTTAAAGGATTCAAAGTATATCAAATGGATGTAAAATCTGCATTTTTAAATGGTGTACTTGAAGAGGAGGTGTATATAGAGCAACCAGATGGGTTTTGATAGTTCTGATACTTAATATAAGTACAGATCTGATAGCCAACAAGATGAGAGGGGGGGGTTGAATCATACAAACTTAATCATCAATGAAAACATCAGATTCAACCTCGGTAACATATATCAGTTATAGAATAAAAACTGTCAAACATGCAAACTCAAAAGCATATGAACAATATAAACCTCATAACACCAGATTTAACGTGGAAACCCAAATAGGGAAAAAAAACTATGGGATTTCGGACCCACTAAGAAATATACTCTTCCAGAGTATGCTCAGTTAAAAGCCAATCCTGTTAAAGATTACAAAACACATTGCTAGATGTGACCCGGTTAAGGGATTTCCCTCAGATCTGTTAGGATCTTCACTTTGTTAAAAGTGACCTTGTCAAAGGATTTCAAACACTCATTTAGAATGTCACCTTGTTAGAGGACTTACTTATAAGACTGTTAAGTCCACTCGGTTAAGAGATTTCCTGTTACTTTCACAAGCTAATAGTAATACAATCTATCTACAACTTTACATCTAAAATGCTAAAGCAGATTCTTATTTGTTCAACACAATCTAGACATAGAACTAATCTTGTCTATCTACTGGGCATCAATACTCTGTTATTCCAACAGGTCTTCAATCTACTATGCTCGGTGATCACTATATAGCATCCCTGTGCATACACTTGCCCGCATCCACTATTTATCAACAGTTCCTTATTTATAAACAATCATCTAACCGCTTAATCTCCTTGATCACATTTCCCATGATCAATCATAGCCATCAGATCTTCAATCTTGTCCAGGTTCATTGTATCTTACGATCTGAAAAATGTTTTACCCTACCTCAGAACTTGCACAATCATCTTGGAACTTGTGTTAGGGTAATGTGGTTCAATCTAAGCTATAGATCTTCTTGTCGACTTTCCATTGCCTTAGATTTGTTAACAAACTTCTTCCACGGCTTTCCAATCATTGATCCGCTCCAGCTCATCAGCTTCTTTCATTAAATATCACATGTAAACATTTAATGCATTCTATTATAGCTCGGTTACAACTCGATGAATACTAAACTTTACTCAGTAGACATTCTGTCTTCATTAACTGACTGAGATAACCTTAGGGTTTATCAACTAGATTCCTTAGGGTTTATCGACTAGGTTCTTTGCCTGTCTTCATTGTGTAGTATTAACCTTTACATTTTACAACATATGTATGATGTTAAAACAATCTAAAACATCAAGATCTCATCATTGTCTGACTCGGTAGAGTTTCCCATTGAATAACTTATCCCTTTATTCATCATATTCTTTCCTGTGTCTTTACCGACTTCTTTATAATATTCATATCATATTTGTTAAGATATGGCAACATCATACTGAATTAAAAAATCAATTTCTTGACATCAATGACAAAATAATAATATCAAGATAGTAAAACATCTTTAATCAGTTATGTCCATAATCATCAACAACCTTCTCAATATCCTTGTTATATTGCCAACAATCTCCCCCTTTGGCATTGATGGCAAAACCAATTGATTTGACCATTAAGAATTCAGATTGCTATGATTCTAAAATGCTGAAATGCTCTCCCCCATACATCAAACTTCTCTTCTGGTTTTCTCTCAGTCTTCTCAGGTCTTCTCTTATTCTTCTCAGGTCTTCTCCTCCTTTAGTCTTCTTCCCCTTGGGTAGATCTTCTCCCCCTGGTAGTCTTCTCCCCCTTTGACAAAAATGCCAAAAAGAAAAGAACTAAAACATAAGTTGTTTCTATAAGAAGTTATTTCCTGCTGATGTGTATCAACTAAGTCTCGGTCAGAGAACTTGTTTACAATTCCTATTCCTTGTATCATTTTTTGTATTATCTCAATATTGTTCCAGTACACTTTCAGAAAAGCATTCTAAAGTGTATCACTCCAGCATCAGCTCCCTAAAAGATATTCAATAGATTCATCGAAGTGATGCCTTCACCGAACTCGGTCAGTGAGTAAGAGATAGGGGTAGGACCCCTAACTTACTTCTTAGATATTCAAAAGTGTCCTTTGGTAGTGGCTTGGTCAAGATATTAGCTATTTGTTCCTTTGTGTTAACATATTCCAACACCACTTTCTTTTCATGAGCTTCTTCTCTAAGATAATGATATTTGATAGATATGTGCTTTGTCTTAGAGTGCATGACAGGGTTGTTTGAAATATTAATGGCACTAGTATTGTCATAGAATATAGTTATTGGTTCGGTAACTTTCTCATTTATACCTTCCAACAATTGTTTGATCCATGCAATGTTGGTATAATTCAGTGCTGTAGCAACATATTCAACTTCGGCTGTTGACTGAGAAACACATCCTTGTTTCTTGCTAAGCCAACTCACTAGTCTTTCTCCTAAGAAGAAAGCTCCTCCACTTGTGCTTTTCCTGTCATCAATGTTGCCTGCCCAATCAACATCAGTATAGACTTTCAAATCAAAATCATTTCCTTTCTGATATACTAAGCCATAATCTTTAGTGCCTTTCAAGTATCTGAAAATTCTTTTGATTGTTGTCATGTGTATTTCCTTAGGATTTGCAAAGAATATTGCAACAATACCTACTGCATGTGCTATATCAGGCCTGTTGTGAACAACATATTGTATTTTTCCAATCATGGATCGGTAGAGTGTCTCATCAACAAATGCAGATTCATCATTCTTTGATAGTTTGCAGTTTGTAGTCATAGGAGTACTTACTGGCTTTGAATCCTCCATTCCAAATTTCTTCAAGATTTCCTTTATGTATCTGGATTGAGTAATGAAAATTTCATTTTTCATTTGTAGTATCTGTAAGCCTATAAAATACTTTATCTCACCAATTAATGACATCTCGGAGTCTTTGCTCATTTCATTACCAAAGTTCTTGCATAAAGAGTCATTTCCACAAAATATAATATCATCAAAAAATATGGCTGAGATTAGTATTCCATTTTCATCATTCTTCATGTACATGTTGTTGTTCTCACTTGTCCTTATAAAACCAATCTTAATCAAATAAGAGTGCAGTCTTTCATACCATGCTCTAGGTGCTTGTTTCAGACCATCTAAAGCTTTGTTCAATTTACATACCTGATCTTTATTATTGTCTTCAACAAATCCTTCAGGTTGTTTAATGAAAACTTCTTCTAATATTCCATTCAGAAATGTAGATTTGACATCCATTTGATATACCTTGAAGTTTTTGAAAGCAGCATATGCCAGCAATGTTCTAACTCCTTCAAGTCTGGCAACAGGTGCAAAAGTCTCACCACAATCAATTCCTTCTTCTTGGGCATAACCTTTGCAAACCAATCTTGCTTTGTTTTGAATGACCTCTCCTTTCTCATTTAGCTTGTTTCTGAAGATCCATTTTGTACCGATTACATTTTTGTCCTTAGGTCTTGGGACTAGTGTCCATGTGTTATTCTTCTTGATTTGATCAATCTCTTCAGTCATAGAATTTATCCAATCTTCACTATTGAATGCCTCTTTTACTATTCTTGGTTCAAATTCAGATATCAAACATGTTTTCTATCTCAGTTTGTTCCTTGTCATCACTGGATCATCCTTATCTCCTATAATCTAACTTGGTGCATGATGTCTTCTGACATATTTGGCTAATACAGGCTCGATAGGCTCTGTATGATCCTCTTCATCACTCAGTAACTGGATATCTTCCTCATTTCCTTCAACAGTTATCTTGGTAGGACTTTTCGGTTGCACATAGACAAATTCATCATAGTCTTCTGGTTCTTTGGAATTCCTGTCATCAGCTCTTTCTGCAAATTCATCAATTTTCACATTTGCACTTTCTACTATTTTGTTAGATGATTTGATCAGACATTTAAATGCTTTTCTTCTAGAAGAATATCCTAGAAATGTTCCTTCTTCACTTTTATGATCAAACTTGCCATTTCTATCATCTTTATGAACATAGCATTTGCTTCCAAAGATCTTAAAATAACTTACGTTAGGTTTCTTGCCATACCAAATTTCATAAGGTGTCTTCAAAGTACCTTTCTTCAATTGAACTCGGTTCAAGGTGTAAATAGTTGTGCTTATTGCTTCTCTCCAAAATTTGTGTGGAACCTTCTTCTCAATCATCAGTGTTCTAGCATAATCCACAATAGATCTGTTTCTTCTTTCAGCTATTCCATTCTGCTGTGGAGTCCTCGGTGCAGAGACTTGTCTTTTAATACCATGATCATTGCAAAATAGGTTGAACTCATCAGATGTGAACTCTCCTCCTCTATCTGATCTAAGACATTTCAGTTGTCTTCCTATTTCATTTTCAACTCTAGCCTTGTACCACTTGAACATTGAAAAGCTTCTGATTTTTCTTTTAAAAACATTACTGACATCATCCTTGAATAATCATCCACAAATAATATGAAATACTTATCACCATAATAATTGTGAACTTTCATAAGACCACAAAGATCAGTGTGTACAAGATCTAAAATTCCCTTAGAAGTGTAGGACTTACTTGTAAAGATGGATCTTGTCATCTTGCCCATTTGGCATCCTCGGCACATAGAATTCTCAAGTTTTTCAAGACTCGGTAGACCTCTTACTCTGTGCTTCTTACTTATCTTGATCAGATTATCAAAATTAACATGACAAAACCTTTTATGCCATAACCAGGTGTTATCAATCTTTGCAAGCAAGCACTTGTTGTGAGTAGAGTCAAGGTGAAATGTATTACTTTTTGTTTGTGTCCTGGTAGCAGCTAACTTTCCATTTTTGTCATGAACTTTGACAATTCCTTTCTGAAATTATATTCGGTAACCTGTGTTGTTTAGCTATGCTACACTCAACAAATTATATTTCAAACCTTCAACCCAATAAACATCATTGCATCTTTCTTTATCAAGAAGTGTTATGGATCCTTTACCTCTTACTGGACATGGTGCATCATTACCAAATCTAACATAGCCTCCATCATAATCTTCTAACATAACAAACTTGTGTTTATCTCCTGTCATATGATGTGAGCATCCACTATCTATAATCCAAGAATCATTAGTGTTTATGTGACATATTAGGGCTTT
This sequence comes from Cryptomeria japonica, assembly GCF_030272615.1. NCBI lineage: Eukaryota > Viridiplantae > Streptophyta > Pinopsida > Cupressales > Cupressaceae > Cryptomeria > Cryptomeria japonica. The sequence continues at coordinate 466,623,189 of NC_081414.1, forward strand.
TTATTCATACCTTTCTTCATCTGATCCATCCTTGATAGCCACATAAACAACTTCCTTTGTATCAGTCTCATCTGATTTATCATCTTCAGATTCCTCATCAGCAATTAAGCAGGTCTTTCTACCTCTTCTTCTGAAGTCTCGGTGACCTCTGTAATGATTATCTTTCTGTCTGTCATCTCAGTAATCTCTCTTTTCAATGAAATCTTTGTCAGGACAGTTAGAAGCCATATGTCCAATCTTATCACAATTGAAACATTTCAAGGGTAGTTTTCCCTTATACTTACCTTTGCCTCTTGGTAACCTTTTGGCCAATAGTGCTTCAAACTCTCCTTGCTTTCTGATTTCTTCATACAGTTTGTGTACCTTCTCCATGTTCTTTCGAAATCTTTCACTTGCTCCACTATGATCTCCTTCAGAGTACTTATACTTTCTTTCATTGTAATCATTATATTCATTCAGATGAAAAGAACTAAATGCAGATTCAACTTTATTTACCGATGACCCACTGTTATCAAAATTACTTAACTCAAATGCATGTAGCTTACCAATAGTAGCATCCAAGGAAACTGCCATATTAGGTATAGACCTCAATTCATTGATTGCAGAGACTCAGATTGCATAGGCAGGTAGAAGGGTTCTTAACAACTTACTTGTCACACCCTTTTCTTCAATAGTTCCTCTTGCTCCCTTGATTTGATTTACAATCTCCTTTAGTCTTGTACTATACTGGGTTATGTTCTCACCTTCATTCATCCTCATAGATTCAAGTTGTCCTCTTAGACTATCAACTTTTTCTCTTTGAATAGGTTCATCTCCTCCATATATAGATATGAGCTTAGTCCACATAGCCTTCACATCATTGCAGCCTTCTAGATCATTAAACTCAGAATCAGTCAATGCAGATGGTATTTCAATCATTGCTTGAATGTGTTCTCGCTTTGCCTTTATCTCTTCCATAGTCAATGGATAGGTGCTCGGTGTAACAAAATCATTCTCTAGATAGTATATAGCATATTCTCCAACTCCTGATAGATGTAGCTTCATTCTTTTCTACCATGTAGAGAAACTTGACTTATTCATCTTAGGTGCATCCCTCTTATACATCTTTGGATCTTTAACTCAAGTGCCTTTAAACTTTCCTTTCGGAGTCCAAAGCTCTAATACCAATTGATAGTTCTGATACTTAATATAAGTATAGATCTGATAGCCAACAAGATGAGAGGGTGGGGGGGTGAATCATACAAACTTAATCATCAATGAAAACATCAGATTCAACCTCGGTAACATATATCAGTCATAGAATAAAAACTGTCAAACATGCAAACTCAAAAGCATATGAACAATATAAACCTCATAACACCAGATTTAACGTGGAAACCCAAATAGGGATAAACCACTGTGGGATTTTGGACCCACTAAGAAATATACTCTTCCAGAGTATGCTCGGTTAAAAGCCAATCCTGTTAAAGATTACAAAACCCATTGCTAGATGTGACCCGGTTAAGGGATTTCCCTCAGATCTGTTAGGATCTTCACTTTGTTAGAAGTGACCTTGTCAAAGGATTTCAAACACTCATTTAGAATGTCACCTTTTTAGAGGATTTACTTATAAGACTGTTAAGTCCACTCGATTAAGAGATTTCCTGTTACTTTCACAAGCTAATAGTAATGCAATCTATCTGCAACTTTACATCTAAAATGCTAAAGAAAATTCTTATTTGTTCAACATAATCTAGACATAGAACTAATCTTGTCTATTTGTTGGGCATCAATACTCTATTATTCCAATAGGTCTTCAATCTTCTGTGCTCGGTGATCACTATGTAGCATCCCTATGCATACACTTGCCTACATCCATTGTTTATCAATAGTTCCTTATTTATAAACAATCATCTAACCACTTAATCTCCTTGATCACATTTCCCATGATCAATCATAGCCATCAGATCTTCAATCTTGTCCAGGTTCATTGTATCTTATGATCTAAAAAATGTTTTACTCTGCCTCAGAACTTGCACAATCATCTTAGAACTTGTGTTAGGGTAATGCGGTTCAATCTGAGCTGTAGATCTTCTTGTCCACTTTCCATTGCCTTAGATTTGTTAACAAACTTCTTCCACGACTTGCCAATCATTGATTCTCTCCAGCTTATCAGCTTCTTTCATTAAATATCACATGTAAACATTTAATGCATTCTGTTATAGCTTGGTTACAACTTGGTGAATACTAAACTTTACTTGGTAGACATTTTGTCTTCATTAACCGACTGCGATAACCTTAGGGTTTACCGACTAGGTTCCTTAGGGTTTACCGACTAGGTTCTTTGCCTGTCTTCATTATGTAGTATTAACCTTTACATTTTACAACATATGTATGATGTTAAAACAATCTAAAACATCAAGATCTCATCATTGTCTGACTCGGTAGAGTTTCCCATTGAATAACTTATCCCTTTATTCATCATATTCTTTCCTGTGTCTTTACCGACTTCTTTATAATCTTCATATCATATTTCTTAAGATATGGCAACATCATACTGAATTAGAAAATCAATTTCTTGACATCAATGAAAAAATAATAATATCAAGATAGTAAAACATCTTTAATCAGTTATGTCCATAATCATCAACAACCTTCTCAATATCCTTGTTATATTGCCAATAGGTTTTCCCTATCTGAAGATAGTGACATGGTGTGTAGGCTACATAAAGCCTTATATGGTCTAAAACGGGCACCTAGAGCATGGTATGAACGCCTACACTCCCATCTTGTGAAGATTGGATTTGAGAGAACAAGCGAAGATAGAAATATCTACTTGAAGTCTGAAGGAGATCAGATCTTGATCTGTGAGGTATTTGTTGATGACATTATCTTTGGTGGAGATGACAAGATGAGTCATGAGTTTGTAGATGAGATGAAGAAAGAGTTTGAGATGTCACTCATAGGGGAGATTAAGTTCTTCATTGGACTGCAGATTCGGTAGATGAAAGATGGAGTCTTTATCACTTAGTCCAAGTATGTCAAAGAGGTGTTGAAGACCTTTGGCATGGAAGATAGAAAACCGGTTGGTACAATGATGGTGACCGGTTGTAAACTATCCAAAGAGAATGACTTAGCATTGGTTAATGAGAAGGAATACCGGTCAATGATTGGTAAGTTGCATTATGTAGTGCATAGCAGACTAGATATTGCACATGCAGTTGGAATTACTACAAGGTTCCAAAAAAGTTGAAGAGAATCCCACTTGGTTGCAGTCAAGTGGATTCTTAGGTATCTGAAGGGAACTATTAATTATGGATTGTGGTATCCATATAGCAAGGATTTCAACTTGAAAATATTCATAGATGCTGATTGGGTAGGTAATGTGGACAATCGAAAGAGAACAACTAGTGGTGCATTCTTTCTCGGTGGTAGACTGGTCTCATGGATGAGTAAGAAGCAAAGTTGTATCTCTCAGTTTGCAGTGGAAGCAAAGTATGTTGCAGCTTTCATGAACTGCACTCAGACAATTTGGATGAAACATGTATTAAATGGCTTCAAAGTTCCTGTATCTGAACTGGTAAGTATATTTTGTGACAATACTAGTGCAATTAACATCTTCAAGAATCCAGTTTTACATTCTATAACCAAGCACTTTGAGCTTAAGTATCATTTCTTGAGGGAAAAGGTTCAGAACAAAGAGATTGCAGTGGAACATGTTTCCAGTAAGGAGCAGTTAGCAGACATATTCACCAAGCCTCTCCCAAAGGCTACATTTATGTACTTAAGAGGTGAATTAAGGGTGTTGCCCCTTCAGGAGGTAAACTAAAGGTATATGCTCCACATCAGTCAAGTATTGCATAGTCAAATTTTTCTTCAGGATTGACGTGTTAAAGGATGCTACTCCTCAGGGGGAGCAACATAATGGAACAAGGAAGCTTGTGCCTCCACTTTGGCATTGTTGTCAAAGGGGGAGAAGAAGTGAAGTGAAGAGATATCTGCAGAAATTGTGGGAGAAGAAGTGAAGCAGAGAGATATCTTTGTATATTGCCATCAATGCCAAAGGGGGAGATTGTTGGAATTATGCGAACCGATATGAGGACATGATGACATTTTATGTTGTCATTGATGTCAATATGTTGAAGAAGAGAGAACTGGTATGTTACCAAGAACCGGTATATGTGCCAAAGTGAAGTGGTGTGTCTGTTCAAGGTGAATCGACATATTGTTATGGGAACCAGTACATGGAAGCTTTGTATGACTACCAGTTGGTAGTCTCAACTTCAGGGTTTCCGGTTGAAGTACTTCAAGCCTGTGTGACTCAACTGGTGAATTTGTGTGATGAGTTAGCATTGTAACAAAGAATAGATCATGTTGTCATGTCAGCCTTGTGCACGTGAAGGATCTTGCATGAAGGAGATTATTCCTATCTACCTCAGGAATGTATGAAGTCTATAAATGGTGAAAATGCATGATGGGTTATTAGCCGCCATGAAAGTGGTGGAAAATAAATGATGGAGAACCTCTTGAGATTGATTCAAGACTGCTACATTTAATGCAATGTGCTCAACGGTCAAGATTAAACCATTTGAATTGCTTAACCTAATAGGTTTAGGGCTTAGGGTTTATGCTACCGACCTATCTATTTCCTATAAGGTCGATGTTGTGTTTCTTTCTGAGGTTGTTGGCAAAAGTTGTGTGTGTGTGTATCCAAGTGAAGGGATATGTGATTCTTGCTAGACCAGAGGAGAGAAGTGATACCTGTAGAGTGTAAGTGCAGAAGGTGAAGAGGAGCTAAAGCAGATATGCATTGGCATTGAGTGTTGTTACCAGATCATTGTAATACCTATTGATCTCTAACCACTTCAATAGTTGGGAAATCCCTTAATAGGGTATCTTTAACCGGCTTACTGTAAATCCTTTAATAGGGTGACTCAAAACCATTGAGTTCTTGAAATCCTCTAACAAGGTAACCTTTAACAGGGTTTAACCCTTAACCAGGTATTCTAGCCATCCCTTAACTGGGTGATCCCTAACAGGATCGGTTCCTAATAGAACCTATTGTATCAATCTTTAACCAGGCAAGGCTCCTAATAGAGCGGACTTCTAAAGAGTTTGAAAACAGCTTGTGGGTATTCATCCCCAGCGTGGTTTTTCCCAATTGGGTTTCCATGTGAAAAATCTATGTGTCATGTGTGGTGTTATTCATGTGATGGTTTAAGTGATTTGTGTCTGAAGGTAAATCATGTTGATCTAGCTGTTTATATATCTTTGATGATAGATTACCTGTTTATGCACTAGGGTGAATTGGAAATGAAGTATTAGATCATATGAAAAGATAAGTGTCAACCGGTTTATGCTTGTCTCAGTTATTCTGGGTTTTGTCGGTTGTACTCTATTTAAGACCGGTGTTACTATTTGTCTGCCAAAGCATAGTGTCTGCTGACAAACCGGTTTAAGATTGTGTTTTTGTCTATACTGATTCACCCCCCCCTCTTAGTACTAGTTTGGTACTATTCGTTCATCATTGAGTTATCACGACCTTGGCTTGAAACCTATTGGAAAGTGTGGTATGATGAATAATATTTCTTTTGGCGGTGGTCTCACTAAATTTGGTGTTGATTTGAAGGAGATTCATTTGTTTTTGTGAAAATTGTCCTGAAACCCTGGAAACCTAGGGTTTTCATCAAGAATGCAACATTTCTCTTCATTGCACTACTAGGAAAGTCTGCTTTCAGTGTAATGAAGGGGTTGTGTATATATTCTAATATTTTAGTGGTTTCAGAGTAGGGGCAAGTGGTTTCCATAGTGAAAAGTGCATAGATGGCTAGGCATCCTATGTGACTAGCTTTAGAACAAAGAAGAACTGAGTGTAGTCACCATACAGAGAGTGTTAGGAACAAGTTCATGTTGGAATTGGTGTTTTGGGATGTGTGTATACCTTTCCCAATCTTTTTCTTGATGAGTGCATTCCATTCAAGGACACTTGCTTTGTAAAAGTGACCTATTTGGTCATTTAGGCCTACTGTATCAGTTGTTGTTTGACTCGGTCAAAGGAGGATTCAGGGTCTAGCATTGCCAAGAATGTTAGGTCTCCTTAATGGGTATGTAAAACTGTGAAAATTTTGGAGGGTCATTTGTAAGTTTGGAAAGTTATTGCCGAGCAGTCCTAAAAGGAGGGCTACTAGGTTTAGTCCTAGTGAATGGGCCAATAACCTTTGATGCATATGTGAACAAATGGTGTGTTGTGTCTACAATGTTGAAGTCCTTGGAGAATGGGAATGCAGTGTTTGAGTGCCTAACATCCCATTGCATACAAAACACAAGCGTCATCGAGTCTTGTGGTGTGTTGGTATATGTGTGGGCATGATGTGAGAAGTTGTATCTCCATCAACCTTTGTGAGTCAAAATCCTCTCGAGTTTGCATTCCTTGATCATGCATTGATTTTATGTTATCATTCCCTTGGATCTGTTTATTGAATTGTCTTTCTTTGGGTGAGTAGACCACTGGAGTCCATTGGCCTTCGCATCAATGAGCAGTGCCTAAATAGGTTTGCTACATCTTCCTAAGAGCAAGCTTTCAAAGCTCAAGCCAATGCAAGAGGCAGGGGGAGATGAAGAAATGATGGAAAGAGCTCAAGAGGCATAGGTCATTGCAATGAAGATAGCTCTGAATGATCTTACAACCAAGAGGGAGTGACAATCTCTCAAAGTAACTCCAAACAAGGCAAGAAGAAGAGCAATTCAAATAAGAGGTATGACAAGAGCAATGCAATGCTTTAACTATCATAAGTCTGGGCATTATGCAAGAATTTCTGGAAAAACAAAAGGTAATCAGTCAAAGCAAAATGCTAATGTGGTTGATGTGAATGTGGGTGAAAATAATCAGTCCACAACCTTCATCATGTGCAAAATTGGTGAAGAAGGAAACCCTGAAGTGTTGTATTTTGACAGTGGTTGCAGTAACCATATGAATGGTAATGAGAGTTTGTTCTCTTTTATTGACAAAAATGTCAAGTCTGAGATCAAAATGGGGAATAATAAAATAGTTCCAATTGTGGGCAAAGGATCTATTATGATCTGCACTAACCACGGTGAGAAGAAGGAGATTGGTAATGTTTACTTTTCTCCAAGAATTAAACATAATCTCATGAGCATTGGACAACTGATCCAAAATGGATACAAATTGTTGATGAAGAAGGGGGAGTGTATCATTTTTGACAAAGATGGGAGTAAGAAAGTTGTTGTATCAATTCAAATGATAAAGAACTAGATGTTTCTTTGAGAATAGAGACGTGTTTCTCTTCTCAGTCCATCATTGCACCTCCCAAGAAAGAATGTACAGTTTTGCAATAGTTAATGGACCTCAAGAGAAGCATCCAAGACCCTTACAAGCTATGGCATCTCAGGTATGGACACCTAGGCTATACTAGTTTGAGTTTAATGTCCATGAAAATAATGGTAGATTATTTACCAAGAATAGAAGAGCCTAGTAGCAAGTGTGAGGCTTGTAATTTGGGTAAGAAACATAGGCTACCCTTTCAAAAAGGAATCTCTAGAAGGGCAAGAGAACCATTGGAGATAGTGCATACCGATTTGGTTGGCCCTATGCAAACCATATCTATTGGTATAAACTATTATTTTATGACATTTATTGATGATTTTAGCCATAGAACATGGGTTTATTTTCAAAGCACAAATCTAAAGCTTTTGATAAGTTTTTACTATTTAAAGCCCAAGCTGAAAAGGAGAGTGGACATTACATAAAGGTCCTAAGGTTAGATCATGGAGGAGAATATACCTCCAATGCTTTTGTGAAATTTTGCAAGCAAAATGGTATCAAGAAGGAGCTAACAACCACTTATACTCCACAAAAAAATGGAGTGGTTAAGAGGAAGAATAGGACCATTGTTGAGAAGGCAAGGAGAATTCTTAAAGCAAAAGGATTGCCAAATGAATATTGGGGAGAGGTTGTAGCAACAATGGTATATTTGATAAATAGAAGTCCAACCAAAGTAGTTCCTGACAAGATTCCATAAGAGGCATGGTTTAGGTGCAAGTGGAAGGTTAAGAACCTTAGAGTGTTTGGGTGTGTGGCATACGCTCATGTGCCAAAGGACAAGAGGAAAAAGTTGGATGACAAGGGTGACAAATACATTTTAATGGGCTATAGTGTTGAGTCCAAGGCATATAGATTGTACAACCCCATCACCAAGAAGATCATCATAAGTAGAGATGATGAGTTCTTGGAGAATTATTCATGGTATGGTTTGGTGGATACCTCTTCATCCACCTCATAAAATGTGCCCATCAATGATGATGATGAGCATGAAGATTAGGAAGATGCTCCTGATAACTCCAGACAAATCCCAATAGATTTTGATGGAGATAGGAAATCGAGAAGACTGTCACAAAATTCTCAAAGTTTAGTGAGCTCTCGACACATCTAGACAACTCTTGAAAGCTCCCGACAGCTCTGGACAACTCTTGACAGAAATAGGCAGAAAGACAAGAAGTCAGAGATAGCTGGAGAATCGGGTCCTGAAAGATCCTGACGGTACAAATCAGAGTCTACACAGTAGAGAAACAAAAGTAGTGAGAGTTTAGACCCCACTCTTACCTCCCTAATGCCAAAGAAGACTAAGAGTCTAAGGGAGATCTACCAAGGTGAAAGGTATGAATAAGATTTTGATGAAAATGTGAACTTTACATTATTTTCTCGTAGTGATCTGATTTATTTTGAGGATTCTATTAAAGAGGAGAAATGGTGTGAGGCCATGGATGAGGAGATAGATGCAATAGAGAGGAATGATACTTGGGAGTTAACTAATTTTCCTCCCAACAAGCAAGTTATTGGGGCTAAATGGGTCTATAAGATCAAAAGTAATGTTGAAGGAAGAATAGAGTGGCATAAGGCAAGATTGGTTGTCAAGGGGTACAAATAGTAGTTTTGGAGAGACTATGATGATACATATGTCCCAATTGCAAGAATGGAGACCTTGCAGGTGGTTATAGCTATTGCAGCCCAACACAAATTAAAGGTATTTCAAATGGATGTGAAGTCCATATTCCTTAATGGAGTGTTAAAAGAAGAGGTTTATGTGGAGCAACCACTTTGTTATGAAGTTTTGGGTCATGAAGGAAAGGTATATAGGCTAAAGAAGGCTCTTTATGGGTTGAAGCAAGCTCCACGAGCATGGTACAACAAGATTGACTCATATTTGATGAGCAATAGATTTGGCAAAAGTGATGGTGAGCTCACTCTTTACATCAAGACAACTGATGGTAATATTCTCATTGTTGTCTTTTATGTTGATGATTTAGTTTTCACTAGGGATGATGATTTCCTCATTGTTGGTTTTAAAGAAGCCATGAAAAGAGAGTTTGAGATGACATATTTAAGTCTTTTGAGGTATTTATAGGCATAGAAGTAAAACAAATGCATGATGGCATATTTATCTCTCAAGAAAGATATGTTAATGAGATCTTCAAGAGATTTATAATGCATGGTAGAAATCCTACACCAACACCAACAACCATAGGTCTTAAGTTGAGCAAAGAAAATTGCAGCAACAGTGTTGATCCGACTAGGTTTAAGAGTTTGGTTGGAAGTTTGATGTATTTGACTACAAATAGGCTTGATATAATGCATGCATTGAGTTTTATGTCTAGATTTATGGAGACTCCAAAGGACACCCATTGGCAAGTGGGTAAGAGAATCCTAAGGTATGTGAATGGCACCAAGGCATATGGCATTTTGTATAATGTTGTGAATGATTTTAGGCAGATTGGTTACATAGATAGTGACTGGGTAGGAAGTGTATATGATAAGAAACAACCCATTATTTCCCTATCAACAACTGAGGATGAGTATATAGAAGCAAATGCAACAACATGTCAAGATATTTGGCAGAGAAGAATCTTGGCAGATTTGAAGGAAGAAGAAAAGGATGGAACAACGCTCTTTTGTGACAATGTTTCATCAATTGCTTTGAGAAAAAATCTCGTGTTTCATGAAAGAAGCAATCACAAAGAGATTAGGTATCAATTCATTATAATTATAGTTGAAAATGGTGAAATAAAAATAGAATTTTGTAGGTCTAAGCAGTAGCTAGCAAACATTTTCACCAAACCATTGAATAGAGACAAATTTGTGCACTTAAGGAGAAATTTGGGCATAGTAGATTTGAATTTTGATTTGGATCATGATTGATATTGTTTGTTGGCTCAGGATAAAGGGGGAGTATTGGAATTATTGTTGCCTTGAGCCTACAAGTTTTCCCCTATGTATACTCTCACCTACCTGTTAGGAGAGCTACAACAAATAGTCTGGAGAAGATTGTGTTGGGATCCTCATACCAACAGATCCTAACATGAACAACCAAGTCTACAAAGAAGTTAATGAGGTAGTTGAATTTTTTGAATTTTGAATTTGGGGGGGGGGGGGGGGGGGGGATTTCGTGTGGACAACAAATAGACAAAAGAGGAGAACATTCTCCAGTTAGAGAGTAGAGATATCAACATATCAAAAGAAGAAGAATAAGAGTAGTTGATAGAAAATCTCCAACAAAGAGAAGCACCTCCAAAGAATGAGAAAAGTATTTAAACAACAATCTGAGTAGAGAAATTTTGTGATAGTAGCAACCTATGTGTGTGTGTAGTTTGTCAGTAGAGAAAGATAGCTCCTGATTGTGTGATTTATCATTTGAGTAGTGATTGCTCCTAACTATAAGTATCTCCAAGTGAGCACTGATTTCTAGTAATCTCAGAGAAGCTTTGTATTTTGTGTAGTTGAATGTAGCTCCTGATCTCTACCTATAGTCTAGGAAATAAAAGTTATTTTTGAGTTAGTAGTTTGTATTTTGTAATAGTTTTTCTCTAGTCATTTAATAGAAAGAAAGTGAATTTGCATGTATCCTACGGTTGTCTTTGTTGGATTTTCATTTCCATCCATCATTTGAATCATTGACAAAATGCACAACAATACGATCAGGGCAAAGAAATGAAGAAACAATGTGCAATAAAGTAAAAAGACAATTGCAAACATGAAAGATGTTGAACTTGTACAAAATATGTGCAAATTAAAAGTGATTTACTTTGTATCTCAAATCGATTGAAGTGAAGCTCCGTATGCGATTTGAGTGATATATTTTAGAAAATGAGAATATGCAATGATGGAAACATGAGTGGCTAGAAGAGTTGATTAAGTGCATGCAATAATTAAATTTGTTGGCATATGCACACTCCAATGAGACATTGTATGTGATTCAAGGTTTTGTCATTGATGGCAACCTTACAATCCTATGGCACCAACAAGGCATTACACCGGCAAGATACTTCACCAGCATCAACAGATCACACTCTACACTGGCACTCAGACCACCGACACCGGCACAGAGAAAGGAAGCATACTGGCACAGATGCCAACATGATTTTTGTTATATTAAATTTTGTTTATTATTGTAAAAATCTTGTAAGCTGACTTGGCAAGTTGTAAAATGACTCTTATATATAAAAGAGATCATTGTAGACATTTTGTAAGGGAAGTAAGCAAAAAAGGAAGATATTAGGCAGACCTATTATACGAAATATAGGTTAAAGGTTTTATGTAAAGAACAAAGTAGAAACTGATATTGGATCAGACATTATAGATGCTATTGTAAAGTAGTACAAGATATTGGATTTGTATAATCCACATTGTAAGTCAGTGAGACTTCCCATTGAGCAGTGAGCTCTAGGCAATTGGCCTTCCTACATGTGCAGGCCCCCTTTTGTAAGTAATATTCTCTTATTGGCTAGTAAGTGGATATTGTGGGTCATAAATCCCACCGAGTTTTTTCCACACCGGGTTTCCTCATTAAATCCTTGTGTCATGGTGTGCTTTTCATGTGGATGTTTTTAATTCTGTTTATTACATTATTTCTTGCATACCAATACACTGTTATAATATGTTATGCATGTTTTATGTTGAGAAAGTCCAATTACCGATTAGATACTGATTCACCCCCCCTCTTAGTATCTGTGAGATTCCTAACAAAATTATCGCCTACAATTTCAAACTTCATTGTTAAAATATTTAAAAGACCATCTACCGTCTCAAGAAAGAAAGCCAAAAAAAGAAAACTTAAATAAACTCATGAAAAGTCATGAATTTTTTTTGTTGATTAATGCTTTCATTTTCATCTAATGTCTCCAAGTTCAAAGCTTTTTTTAAAGTAGTTTTTAATGATTTGGAAATATTTGAAATATAATGGCTTCTTTGGAAAAATGAATTTTTTTTTAGTTTGAAATAAATTTGGATTCCTTTAGTCAACTAAAATAATAAATTTATAATTTTTTTGTAAGGAAACTTGAAGCCATCTTTATGTCAATTTCCACATAACCCATTTAATATTTCAATCAAATCAACACATAGAAGACATATGCAAAGAATAGACAATATACCTATAAAAATGTGACACAAGATATATCCCGGGAAAACCCTCCCGAGGGAAAAACCTAGCCTCCAAAAGCATCATCCACCATCTATTATCAACAATGTATCCATTAAAATACAACTATGGAAAGTCTTCAAAACCCCAGCCATAACCAAGCACTCTATGTGACCAAGCATGAATCCACACAATCCATGCCATGCTTCCTCCTTCACAAATGCTAACTTGGTTAACCCAAACAATTACCCTTGTGGTTTCTTTTATAAACACAAGCTCCCACAAAACCACCAAGTGGTATTACATCAAAACCATGTGCTCAAAACCATGTGACAATAAAATATAATATTTTTACTACCTTCCCTTGACCCATATTTAATATTGGGTACTTCATCACAATTGCATTCCCCAATATTAAATAAATACAATATAATAATACCAATGTGTCAATACAAATCAACAAGTGGTTACAAGAATATTCCAAGAGAATATCTACATGTTGCACGTCCATTTAGGTGCTCCTAGGTGCAACAATACAATATGATATTGTTGGCATTTCAATAGAAGGAGATTGTTGATATTCATTAAGGATATTGAGAAGGTTGTTGAAGATTATTGATATAACTGAAAAAGGGATGATAGCTATCTTTATAACATTATTTTGTCATTGATGTCAAGAAATTGATTTTCTGATTCAGTATGATGTTGTCATATATTGAGAAGATTGATTTGACGAGAATTAAGTAGTCGGTAAAAGACACAGAAAGAATGTGATAAGAAAGGGGAGAAATAAGTTATTCAATGGGCAACTATTACCGAGTTAGACAATGATGAGATCATGATGTTTACATTGTTTTGATATCCTACAAATGTTGTTGATTGTAAGGTTAATACTATATTGTGTTACCAAGCAAAGAACCTAGTTGGTAAACCCTAAGGTTATCGATATCGGTTAATGAAGGCAGAATGTCTACCGAGTAAAGTTTAGTATTTACCGAGTTGCAATCGAGTTATGATAGATCACATTGGATGGATAAAAGCATTATTTAATGAAGGACAGTGATGAGTTGGAGATGTATAAATGATTGGTATGTTGTGCATGAAGTTTGTTAAGGATCTATGGCAATGCAAGATCGGTAGGAAGATCTACAGTGCAGATTGAACCGCAATAACCTTGTGCAAGTTCCAAGAAAGGAATGCAAGTCCCTAGGCAAGGTAAAACATTTTCAGATCGAAGGATGCATTGAACCTAGTCAAGATTGAAGATCTAATGGCTAAGACTGATCATGGGAAATGTGATCAAGGAGATTCAGCGGTTAGCAAATTGTTTATAAATAAGAAATTATTGATGAACAATGTATGCGGGCAAGTGTAAGCACAAGGATGCTACATAGTGATTACTGAGCACAGAAGCTTGAAGACCTATTTGAATAACAGAGTAAGGAGCCAAACAGAGGGACAAGATAAGTCCTATGACAAGATTGTTTTGAGCAAATAAGAATCTGCTTTAGCATTTTAGATGTGAAGTTTCAGATATATTTTTATTACCGTTATTTTGTAAGTGACAGAAAATCTCTTAACCAAGTGGACTTAACAGTCTTATTTGTAAACCCTCTAGCAAGGTGACATTCTAAATGAGTGTTTGAAATCCTTTAATAAGGTCACTTCTAACAAAGTGAAGATCCTAACAGATTTGAGGGAAATCCCTTAACCGGGTCACATCTAGCAATGTGTTTGTAATCTTTAACAGGATTTTCTTTTAACCGAGCATACTCTAGAAGAGTATATTTCTTAGTGGGTTTGAAATCCCACAGTGGTTTTTCCCTATTTGGGTTTCCATGTTAAATCTGGTGTTATATGTGTTATGATGATTATGTGTTTATGAGTTTGCATGTTTAGCATTTTTTGGTTATATTGCTGAAGTGTAAGTTACTGAGGTTGAATCTGTTGATTTTATGGAAGATTAAGTTTGTATGATTCACCCCCCCCTCTCATCTTGTTAGCTATTGGCATTTGTACTTTATATTTAGTATCAAAACTTACAATTGGTATCAGAGCTTTGGGATCCAGAAGAAAAAGTTTGAAGGTACTTGAGGCAAAGATCCAAAGATGTATAAAAGAGATGCACCAAAGCTGAACAAGTCAAGTTTCTCCACATGGCAGGAGAGGATGAAGCTGCATTTATCAAGTATTGGAGAATATGCAACATATTATTTGGAGAATGATTACATACCACCAAGCACCAACTCGATGACCTTGGAAGAGATAAAGGCAAAGCAAGAATATATTCAAGCTATGATTGAAATAATATCAGCATTGACCGACTCAGAATTTAATGATCTAGAAGGCTGTAATGATACTAAAGCAATGTGGACTAAGCTCATATTTGTGTATGCCGGTGATGAACATGTTCAAAGAGAAAAAGTAGATAGTCTAAGAGGACAAATTGAATCCATGAGAATGAATGAAGGTGAGAACATAACCCAATACAGTACAAGGTTAAAGGAGACTGTCAATCAAATTAAAGGAGCAGAAGGAACTATTGAAGAAAAGGATGTAACAAGTAAGTTGTTGAGAACCCTTCTACCTACTTATGCCATTCGAGTCTCTGCAATCAATGAATTGAGGTCTGTACCTAACATACCAATTTCTTTGGATGCTACTATTGGTAAGCTACATGCATTTGAGTTAAGTAATTTTGATAACAGTGGGTCTTCAGTAAATAAAGTTGAATCTGCATTCAGTTCTTTTCATATTGGTGAATCTGATGATTACAATGATAAAATGAGTAAGTACTCTGGAGGGAATCACAGTGGAGCAAGTGAAAGATTTCGTAAGAACATGGAATAAGGGCACAAACTATATGAGAAAATCAAGAAGCAAGAAGAGTTTGAAGCATTGTTAGCCATAAGGTTACCGAGAGGAAAAGGTAAGTATAAAGGAAAGCTACCTTTAAAATGTTTCAATTGTGATAAAATAGGACATATGGCTTCTCACTGTCCTGAAAAAGAATCTAGTGAAAAGAGAGAATACCGAGATAACAGGCAGAAAGACAACCAATATAGAGGACACTGAGACTTCAGAAGGAGAGACAAAAAGACATGCCTAGTAGCTAATGAGGAATCCAATGATGATAAATCTGATGAAACTGATACTGAGGAAGTTGTTTATGTGGCTATTAAAGATGGATCAAATGAATAAAGGTATGAGGAAAAAGCCCTAATATCTCACATAAATAATAATGATTCTTGGATCATAGACAGTGGATGCTCACATCACATGACAGGTGATAAACACAAGTTTGTTAAATTAGAAGACTATGATGGAGGCTATGCAAGATTTGGTAATGATGCACCATGTTCGGTGAAAGGTAAAGGATCTATAACACTTCTTGACAATGCTAAATGTGATGATGTATACTGGG
Organism: Cryptomeria japonica; assembly: GCF_030272615.1. NCBI lineage: Eukaryota > Viridiplantae > Streptophyta > Pinopsida > Cupressales > Cupressaceae > Cryptomeria > Cryptomeria japonica. The sequence goes on from NC_081414.1 coordinate 466,639,023, forward strand.
TTGAAGGATTGAAATACAATTTGTTGAGTGTAGCACAGCTAAACAATACAGGATACCGAATAAAATTTCAGAAAGGAATTGTCAAAGTTCATGACAAGCATGGAAAGTTAGCTGCTACCGGGACACAAACAAAAGGTAACACATTTCATCTTGACTCAACTCGGAACAAGTGTCTTTATGCTAAGATAGATGATACCTGGTTATGGCATAAAAGGTTTTGTCATGTAGATTTTGATAATGTGATCAAAATAAGTAAGAAGCACCGAGTAAGAGGTCTACCGAGTCTAGAAAAACTTGAGAATGCTATGTGCCGAGGATGCCAGATGGGTAAGATGACAAGATCAAGCTTTACAAGTAAGTCCTACACTTCTAAAGGAATTTTAGATCTAGTACACACTGATCTTTGTGGTCCCATGAAAGTTCAAAGTTATTATGGTGATAAATATTTCATATTATTTGTGGATGATTACTCAAGGATGATGTTAGTTATGTTTTTAAAAGAAAAATCAGAAGCTTTTCAAATGTTTAAATGGTACAAGGCAAGAGTTGAAAATGAAACAGGAAGACAACTGAAATGTCTTAGATCTGATAGAGGAGGAGAGTTCACTTCTGATGAATTCAACTTATTTTGCAATGATCATGGTATAAAAAGGCAAGTATCTGCACCGAGAACACCTCAGCAAAATGGGATAGTCGAGAGAAGAAATAGATCAATTGTGGATTGTGCTAGAACCCTGATGATAGAAAAGAGGGTACCTCAAACATTTTGGAGAGAAGCAATTAGCATTGTATTTTACACCTTGAACTGAGTTCAACTGAAGAAAGGAACTATGAAGACACCATATGAGATTTGGTATGACAAGAAACCTAATGTAAGTTATTTTAAAATCTTTGGAAGTAGATACTATGTTCACAAAGATGACAGAAATGGAAAGTTTGATCAGAAAAGTGAAGAAGGAACATTTCTTGGTTATTCTTCTAGAAGTAAAGCATTTAAATGTTTGATCAAATCATCTAACAAAATAGTAGAAAGTGCAAATGTGAAAATTGATGAATTTGCAGAAAGAAATGATGAAGGAAATTCCAAAGAACCAAAAGATTATGAAGAATTTGTTTATGTTCAACCGAGAAGTCCTACCGAGAAAGCTGCTGAAGAAAATGAAGATAATGTCCCGTTACCGAGTGATGAAGAAGATCATACAGAACCTACTGAGCCTATATTAGCCAAATATGTCAGAAGACATCATGCATCAAGTCAGATTATAGGAGATAAGGATGATTCAGTGATGACAAGGAACAAACTGAGACAAAACACATGTTTGATATCTGAATTTGAACCGAGAATAGTAAAAGAGGCATTTAATAGTGAAGATTGGGTAAATGCTATGACAGAAGAGATTGATCAAATCAAGAAGAATGACACATGGGCACTGATCCCAAGACCAAAGGACAAAAATGTAATCGGTACAAAGTGGATTTTCAGAAACAAGCTAAATGAAAAAGGTGAGGTCATTCAGAACAAAGCAAGACTAGTTTGCAAAGGTTATGCTCAAGAAGAAGGAATAGATTATGGTGAGACTTTTGCACCTGTGGCTAGACTTGAGGGAGTAAGAACATTGTTGGCATATGCTGCTTTCAAAAATTTCAAGGTATATCAAATGGATGTTAAATCTGCATTTTTGAATGGTATACTAGAAGAAGAAGTTTACATTGAACAACTTGAAGGATTTGTTGAAGACAAAAGTAAAGATCAGGTATGCAAATTGAACAAAGCTTTATATGGTCTGAAACAAGCACCTAGAGCATGGTATGAGAGACTGCACTCTTACTTAATAAAGATTGGTTTTATAAGGACAAGTGAAAACAACAACTTGTACATGAAGAATGGTGAGGATAATGGAATACTGATCTCAGCTATATTTGTTGATGATATTATTTTTTGTGGTAATGACTCCTTATGCAAGAACTTTGGAAATGAAATGAGCAAAGAATTTGAGATGTCATTAATCGGTGAGATAAAATATTTTATAGGTTTACAGATACTGCAAATGAAAGATGAGATTTTCATTACTCAATCCAAGTACATAAAGGAAATCTTGAAGAAATTTGGAATGAAGGATTCTAAACCAATAAGTACTCCTATGACTACTAACTGTAAACTATCAAAGAATGATGAATCTGCATCTGTTAATGAGACACTTTACCGATCTATGATTGGAAAGTTGCAAGATGTTGTGCATAGTAGCCTGGATATAGCACATGCAGTAGGTATTGTTGCAAGATTCTCTACAGATCCCAAGGAAACCCATATGACAGCAATCAAGAGAATTTTCAGATACCTGAGAGGCATTGAAGATTATGGCTTAGTATATGAAAAGAGACATGATTTTGATTTAGAAGTTTATACTGATGTTGATTGGGTAGGCAACATAGATGACAGGAAAAGAACAAGTGGTGGAGCTTTCTTTTTGGGAGCAAGACTAGTAAGTTGGCTTCGTAAGAAACAAGGATGTATTTCACAGTCAACAGCAGAAGCTGAATATGTTGCTGCAGCATTTAATTGTACCAATATAGCATGGATCAAACAACAGTTGGAAGGTATAAATGAAAAGGTTACCGAGCCAGTAACTACATTCTATGATAATACTAGTGCCATTAACATTTCAAAGAATCTGGTAATGCACTCTAAGACAAAGCATATCTCTATAAAGTATCATAATCTCAGAGAAGAAGTTCAAGAGAAGAAAGTTGTGCTAGAATATATCAGTTCAAAGGAGCAATTAGCAAACATCTTCACAAAGCCATTGCCAAGGGACACTTTTGAGTATCTCAGAAGCAAGTTAGGGGTCCTACCCCTATCTTCTACTCACTAACAGAGTTCAGTGAAAGCATCAATTTGATGAATCTACATAATATTATGTGTGGATTGATGCTGATTTATGCACTTTAGAAGGTTTTCTAAAGGTGTGCAGGAAATAGTGAATAGAGACAAGTTTCTCTGACTGAGATTGAGATGATACATAGCAAGGCAAATCACTTCACAGAGGAAGAAATCATGATTTAGTTCTTTAACTTTTTGGCATTGTTGTCAAAGGGGGAGAAGACTAAATAGTAAAATCCTAAATGAAGAAGATAAAAGAAGACTAATGACAGGGGGAGAAGAATACAAAAGGGAGAAGAATACAAAAGGGAGAAGACTTCAAGAGATTTTAACAGCAATCTGAATCCGAATCAATTTGAATATTTTGTTGGTATTACCATTTAAAATTTGGTTTTGCCATCAATGCCAAAGGGGGAGATTGTTGGCATTTCAATAGAAGGAGATTGTTGATATTCATTAAGGATATTGAGAAGGTTGTTGAAGATTATTGATATAACTGAAAAGGGATGATAACTATCTTTATAACATTATTTTGTCATTGATGTCAAGAAATTGATTTTCTGATTCAGTATGATGTTGCCATATCTTGAGAAGATTGATTTGAAGAGAATTAAGTAGTCGGTAAAAGACATAGAAAGAATGTGATAAGAAAGGGGAGAAATAAGTTATTCAATGGGTAACTATTATCGAGTTAGACAATGATGAGATCATGATGTTTAGATTGTTTTTATATCCTACAAATGTTGTTGCTTGTAAGGTTAATACTATACTATGTTACTGAGAAAAGAACTTAGTCGGTAAACCCTAAGGAACCTAGTCGGTAAACCCTAAGGTTATCGATATCGGTTAATGAAGCTGGAATGTCTACCGAGTAAAGTTTAGTATTTACCGAGTTGCAACCGAGTTATGATAGATCGCATTGGATGGATAAAAGCATTATTTAATGAAGGACAATGATGAGCTAGAGATGTATAAATGATTGGTATGTTGTGCATGAAGTTTGTTAAGGATCTATGACAATGGAAGATCGGCAGGAAGATCTACAATGCAGATTGAACCGCAATAACCTTGTGCAAGTTCCAAGAAAGGAATGCAAGTCCCTAGGCAAGGTAAAATGTTTTCAGATCGAAGGATGCATTGAACCTAGTCAAGATTGAAGATCTGATGGCTAAGACTGATCATGGGAAATGTGATCAAGGAGATTCAACGGTTAGCAAATTGTTTATAAATAAGAAATTATTGATGAAAAATGTATGCGGGAAAGTGTAAGCACAGGGATGCTACATAGTGATTACCAAGCATAGAAGCTTGAAGACCTATTTGAATAACAAAGTAAGGAGCCCAACAGAGGGACAAGATAAGTCCTATGACAAGATTGTTTTGAGCAAATAAGAATCTTCTTTAGCATTTTAGATGTGAAGTTGCAGATATATTTTTATTACTGTTATTTTGTAAGTGATAGAAAATCTCTTAACTGAGTGGACTTAACAGTCTTATTTGTAAACCCTCTAGCAAGGTGACATTCTGAATGAGTGTTTGAAATCCTTTGACAAGGTCACTTCTAACAAAGTGAAGATCCTAATAGATCTGAGGGAAATCCCTTAACCGGGTCACATCTAGCAATGTGTTTGTAATCTTGAACAGGATTTTAACCGAGCATACTCTAGAAGAGTATATTTCTTAGTGGGTCTGAAATCCCACAGTGGTTTTTCCCTATTTGGGTTTCCATGTTAAATCTGGTGTTATATGTGTTATGATGATTATGTGTTTATGAGTTTGCGTGTTTAGCAGTTTTTGGTTATATTGCTAAAGTATAAGTTACCGAGGTTGAATCTGTTGATTTTATGGAAGATTAAGTTTGTATGATTCACCCCCCCCCCCTCTCATCTTATTAGTTATTGGCATTTGTACTTTACATTTAGTATCAGAACTTATAGATAATACAATATAATTCCATGTCCACATCACACAATAATAAAATAATACAATAATGAAACATTATTATGAAAGGTGTACAACACCATTTTCCCCAACATTCTCCCACTTGTTGTATACATTGCATAAGGGCTAAGTAATAATTAGTCACATGACCAAGAGATTGATCTATCCATGCACATATACCACCATGGAATCCAAGTGCTCCATGTACTCCATCAAGATACCTACAACAAGAAACAAAGTGACCGCCATCTCATACATGAATTCTCCCACCCTCCATCATGCCACTACCACTAGACATGAAAAGGCCATCCAAGGAGAAAGCCACACAATCTGTCACAACAAATGATAAGTCTCGCACCAACTGATAGCTGATCACAAACACTAATCCAAAGGTATCCAATACAAAGGTAGTTTTTTACATAGCTGAAATGACAACCACAACAAATACATGCAACCATAATCCCCAAGTGTAATACCTACCATGTATGTACACCAAGGAACTCCCACTGCATAGGTAATGTCAATATAAAAAATGAATCCACTAACATCATATCATAGAAGTGTAACCATGTAGTATCAAGAACATCCACATCAATATGAACATCATGTAAATTAATAACCTGCAAGTACCACTCTCACACCATGTCTCCAACATTCTCCCATGTTCTCCACACCAACAAAAGAAAGATATAAAGGAACCTCTATACCATCTCTCACATGACAATGCATGCACACAAAACCAGTGAACACATAGCTCCAAACAATCTCTATCCAATGTAATGTGAATACGAACATCCAGGAAGATAACCAAAACAAAGAGAGAAATATTGTAAATCAAATCTTGTAGTATGTCCTTCTACACACACCTCTAAATGCTAACTGTGTCAAGTATGATCCCCTTCACAGAACCCCACATGAAAAGTATAACAACACCCAAGCACCATTTAATCCCTTGGACTAAACCAACATATATAATGTGTACTCAACATGAATGTAAGCCTCTCATAACCAAGAAGATAAAACTCAAAGTAGCCATTCCCAATGAGGAAAATCAACCCACTAAATCATCTCCTAACATCCTCACAATGATATTATAACATCAAACCATATGCACAAGGAGATAACCAATGCTTTACATATCTCAAATGAATCATCCAGAACTAAACATCTCCATAGCTCAAGATCCATATCTATGAAAGATAAGTATAAACATAATGCACTTGAAATGAAACAATGGGAAATACCTCTCAAGAAGTAAACCACTGAGTAGACCAAGAGTGGGGAATGAGAAATCTCATCAAGTTATCAGAGTCACCATGACTCACACTAAGAACAATCTCCTCTCAAGTCCATACCAGGTGAATGTTCCTCGAACTGTTGAAACAACCAACCATCCCAACACATATCTCTAATCACAAGAGAATATCAGCATCACCAACATCTCCATGTATCCATGAGCACCTATAACCGATCAATCTATTCCAAACTCCAAATGAAACATAGCACCATCATGAAGTATCAAGCAAATGATCATACACTAAATACAAAGAGAACCAACCAAGATCAATGTCAAATCTCCAATTGCAAATCAAGAACATACACATGACAATATGATCTAACCATCCCCTCCAAGGAGATAACATGCTCCATATGAACATATCAAATAACTGGAACATGTCATAACTCTAAGCCATCCATCAAGAGTATACCATGACATAACAACAACCATGATAACATATCGGTGCAGCCATAACCGGTGAATCCTCAAGGAGAATTGGCCGACTTATGCAACAAGAGTAACACAACGGAAGCAACAATAAAACATTGAAAGATTATAGATACATATCATATTATCATCTTATAACCTCTGGTAACTAGCCAATTATCATCATACATTCATCATAAAACATCTAGTAATCAACCTGTTACAAGCAGGCTAACATCGAAGATACAATCCATCTGGAACTCTCAGAGTCATCTAGATCGCTAATCATGAATCTAAATACTCATTTTGATCTACCACCCTACAATTGATTACATAATACCATATATATACCTTCAAAACATATCCGGGTCGACCACAAAAGATTACATTTACCAATGCAAGAAAGTGAAATGTGTAAATAAGTTGGCCCTAAGAATGAAAAGAAATTCTTTGGAAAAGAACCACCAAGGAGTGCAGATCAATAGGAAGGTCATCCAAAGACTTAGGAACATTAAGAAAGACCCAAAATATATCCACACACAAAGAAATCACTTTGGAAAAGAAGGAAAACCAACCAGTAAGCCCAAAACTGCTCCAGAACCCAGAAATAGTCAAATCGGAAACAACATCTTGCCGAAAAAGAATCCAAATGGACTGCAAAATATGGAATTAAGCACAAGAACCAGCCTGGAAACTGAAAATATGATTTGTAATGAAAAGAAAGCAACCACTGGAACATACTGACCAGAGATTACTTTAGTGGCAAATATTCGCCAATGGAAAAATTTTCACGTCGGCGACCTGGGAAATGGTGAATATTTTATACCGACTAGGGGTGGCCATGTCACCAAAACATTATCAATTTTCATCAAATTCATGGCCCGATCACCATATGTTTTATGTAATTAAATGTTTCTATGCGAGGATTTTGCCAATACAATATATGTTGGACACACGGTAAATTTAATTTTTTCACCTACACTCTCTGAGGCTGCCTTAATAGATGATCATTATTTGCCTATAGGCATGTGAATATTTGTTCGCTAGGAGGACCCAATTCGCCCATTTAACCGACGCATGTCTCCATTCACCCCAACTTTTGCCAACTATATTGTATTTGCCAATTATTTGGACGACCCATAATCGCCTCGAAAATTACATGTCGTGTTATAGTTACACGAGATTCACCAAATATTTTTATACCATTTAAAATTCCCGTGGAATTTGCCATATAAGGATTGGTATAAATACATGCAAATATCAGATCTATCTCTACATAATCTGGTGGGTTCTAGGCTCTGAATTCTGATCAATAGCGAAGTTTCAGACTAAGGAAATTCATTGTTGTTGACTGCATTGGCGACTACTAGTGACCTAAAGGTGAGTGATCATATTTTTGAAGTGTTATAATGTTATTCTAAATTTATCTATATTTGTTTGCACTGTGAGTTTATTTTTATTCAGTGGTGACCCATCAGTGCCAAGTGGTCAGCTGGGACATTCAGACCTCAGACATCTAGATTGTAGGTCGTAGGGCCAATGAAACATATATTATACTTTATAGTCTATTATTGCTTCTTCAACAAATTGATATTCTTTTGGCAGCCTTTATTTCATTGGAGATGTCAAACAGGAAGAAGGGTACGAAACCTGAATGTGGGGAAGGCCATGAGAGGCCAACAAAAAGAAGAATGTTGTCTTCATACTTTGGCTTTGGAAAAGAGTGCATTGAAAATCAAGAAGGTACATCATCACAAGTACAAGAACAAAATTTGCAACCTACACCGCATGTTGAAGACGGTGGCAAACCTGATATCTCAGATTAGGATGATCTTGAAGAAGATTATCTGGTAGATGCCTAAGTTAGTCAGAATGATATAATCGAATTGGGTGATAATGCCATTGATGATAATGCACGGAAAGGGAAAAGAAAAGCCAGATCAAAAAAGGATGAACCACAATCAAAAAAGGATTGGGAGTGGGATATGTCAATGAGGAATTTTCAAATTAATTGGGCATCAAAGTATCCATTCATTGAACCAGTGGAGAATCCAATTAAAGGCAAGCCTCCAATAGAATGTAGGTGTAAGATTTGCACTTGGAAACATAACAAGGAAATTTGGTTGCACCTAAAATTTGACACCATAGAAAAGCATATGGGTATAGTTTATGAAAAACAAATGATAGGCGGGGTTGAAAAATCAGTGATAAGATGGAAAACAAAGGAGGAATGTAAGCATGTGAGGAATGCCGAAGAGTATTATTTTCATGAGAAAATACAGATGAAGCCTATTGAAGTTAAAGGTTTTATTGAATCTAGTTTTGGAAAAGCAATGCAAATAGAACAACTGGGAAAAGTTGTTTAGTTAAGCGTTGTTTTTTATGTTTTGAGCAGAGGGCATGCTATGATAGATTTCCCATCAATTACACTTTTTGAAAGTTCCTAACTATCCTAATAGACACTGGTCAATAAACAGTGGATGGGAATGGGCAAGTTGTCTTGCTGAGGTTGAAAAAGAAGATGTAAAGGAAAAAATAAGAGTCAAACTTTATTGCATTTTTTTTAGATGAAGTTACGGCAGTAGACAATACTTCATGGGTATGCATGCATGTTTATACTGTAGAGAATCATACCCTCCAAGCTCATCTACTATCTATTGCTAAAATGAAGGAGAGTGCGATAGCAGAAAATTTATTTCAACTAGTAAAAAGAAGTTTAATTGAATATGGAGGTATGGATGACATGACAGTAGCCAAAAAATTGGTTTGTGTTGGAGCAGATGAAGCTTCAGTAATGCAAGGTCATAGGAATAGTCTTTGTACAAATATTGAAACTTCATTTGCATCATACATTACTGCAATTCACTACATGGCTCACAGAATGAATCTAGATTTTGGAATTGTGAGCAAGTTTGCTTCGGTTAAAAAAATTGAAATTTTAATCAGAGAGCTCTACTCACACTTTTGTCAAAGTCCTAAGCAATTTATGGAATTTCAACACTTTGCTCATGGAATAACTAATGGGAACAAGCTTCTCAATGATAATGATACCAGATGGATCTCTTTGGATGGCCCAACGCACCGATTTTTTTCAGAATATCCATCCTTGATTGGACTATTTCACACAACTAGCGACGAATCAAATCAACCAAAATTTTCTAACCTTCTTCAGAGGTTTAATAATTTAGAGACACTCTTAACTTTAGCAGCTCTTCTACCCATGCTAGAGGAAATGAGGAATATTATGAAGGCTGCCCAAAAAAGAGCTTTGTATATTGCAGAATATGCTACGCTGCGTAAGATGACATGCATGACCCTCGACAATCTCTATCAAAATCAACCAACACTATCTGATGAAAAATTTGTTAAGTGGCGGACACTCATAGATTTGAACAATCCTGATAACTTTTTACAAATCAGTGCAAACGGGGAGGTATGTGCCAATGTATGGGGAGTTGAGATACCAATGCACTTCTATACCACAGTCGACCCCGAGGAACTAGGAAAGCGCCCTAGGAAGCAACTGGCAAGAGTTACAAGGGAAGATTTTGACAAGATTCTTAAGATTGTAACTACTTCTATGAAGAAAATTGTGTATGATCTTTCCTCACAAATTAGAAGCAAATTCCCTCCTGACAACCTACTCAAAGCCATGTCTATTGTGTTTCCTCATTATTGGAGCCTCAACATTGCAGCTAATTTTTGAAGTAAGCTACTGAATTTGATAAAACAATTTTGCATATCCAAAGAATTGAATGGAGTAAATATAAATGGAATATTACACGAAATTCATCTTCAAGAGAAATCATCTCATTTTGCATACACTATGAGAGAACAATATGGTAAAATAGAGAACCCCCACGAAGAGGGATCAATAACAAGGCTTTGGAAAATTATAGCTGAGAATGTAGCGTTGTGTGATTCAATGCCAGAATATTTGAAGCTTGTTGATTTATGTCTTACCATGATATTGGGTTCGGTGGAAGATGAGAGAGTTTTTAGTGCTTTGGGGTTCCAAAAATCAAAGCTAAGAAACAAACTAGACAAAAATTTGGAAAATTGCTTGAGGCTCTATACATCTAGGTATGATGTCCACACTTTTCCTTACGATAGGGCATTGCAATTCTAGAGGTCCAAATGTGAAAGAAGAGGTTTGGGCAACACTTCAAACCAAAGTACCAGTGGGACTATTGACTCATGTACTAGACCTACTGGTAGCATTGAGATGTAGTTCAACAAAGGTATGTAGACTCAGAGTGAAGAAACCACAGACAAGAATCAAGAAAGCTCTGAATTTGATGAGGATGAATGGAAACTATAAGAGATTGATATTTATTAATCTTATTACTGTATCTCATCATTCATATTACAAAAGCATATTACTTTTTGCAATTAGAATTTAATATTGATTTGTAATTGTATTTTTCAACTTTCTATTTCTAGATTTAAAATAGCATAATAAAAGACCATAATATGTTTTTCGATACAGAGATGTTTATTGTTTATTTAGACATGTTTGAGTCTCAAATCTATGTGATACATTTCAAAACCATATGATAAAATTCATTCAATATTAATACACATGTCGAGAACTTAGATTTTCATTAATTCTTTCAAAATATAGCCATATGCTACAATTCATTCAATAGTAATACACCAATCTGTGTGATTGTCCATGCAAATTACAAAAGTGAATACAAAGTTTCAGAACCCTTTGTAAATGATCCTGAATTCCCTTTTATAGAAACAAGGGAGCAACAACAGCTCCTGTGTGATTTTCCAATGCCTATACAAAAGTGAATACAAAATTTTAGAACCCTTTGCAAATGACCCTGAATTCCCTTTTATAGAAACAAGGGAGAAACAACGACTTCAGGTCGAATTGCAAGTTTGCAACATGTGAAGACTCAACATCAAAATCACAAACTCAGCACAGATTTACCTAGCCATCACAGGTCGGATTAGCAATTTAACAACTGCTACATGTCTGATGTCTCCTGGTCAAAAAATAGAGTTTAAAATTAAATATTAATTCATGCCATGACAAATTAAATATAGATAATAGCAGTGCCTAAAACCTAGTAATCAGAAATAGAGAAATGCATAAATATTAAAGCTTGGGAGAATTTGAGAATACAAATTTACTAGCTGAAGTTTTGCATTGTGCATCATAGATTCATAGGCTGGATTAGAAAGTTAGCAATAGCGAGTGCTGATTTTTTCCTATTCACAAAACAAAGTTATTTCAAGTGTTGCCAAATTCCAAACAGAAAAAAAACATAAAACCTTGAAATTAAGAGTAAAAGATGAAAATTGTGCAATACATACTATGATTCTTAAGATTTTTGTGCCAGTTTTTGTAGGGTGCTCCACTCTTCGTCTGATGGAAGGTCAATATTTTGTAAACTATGGAAAGTCAACTGCAACTTCGTCAACATTCCATATTTAGAAGATTGACTTGACATCACTATTTCATCCAATACCGAATTTAGAGTTGTAAATGGTTGGATGAATTCCAGAAAGCTTTGGTGAGTTGTGTCCTTAGGAAGCAAGTCTAAATTAGACTTCTTTTTTATCTCCATGCTTTTTTGTAAGCTTCTTTTCCAATGAATTTATTTGATGGGTCAATGGTCTTAGGCAAGCCAAGTTTAATCAAATTATTTTTCTTTTCTTGCAGCTTCAATATCTTTTTGCTACATTTTTCCATAACTTCTGATGTTTCCCTTAGTTTCTGGTATTTTTGAATGATAGATGATGTCTTAACTGTGACATCAATGTGGCTCTTAATTCCCTTGGATGCCAAGTAGGTGTTGCTGGTACTGTAGACTACTTGCAAAATCTGTTTTGCCATATCCTCTTTTGAATACACATGTATGCTCTTCTAAAAGTGCCCTTTGATTTTCATATAAATTACTCTCAGACTTTCATTCAATTCAAACCATTCACACAACTTGTCACTCCTCTGCATTATTTGCCGCCAAATGTTTTCTTATATATACTTCATTGTATTTTTCAAATTATCTTTCAATCTATCCTCCAAAGTTTTTATTTTATTATTTGCATTGTGTAGGTCTTCTTTCATTTGTGCACATTTTTTTCTTTCTTCCTCTACTTCCTCTTGCAAATTTTTTTATTTTTCCTTCCCACGATCCAATAGGTCCTACATTTTTCTTATTTTGGCAGCAGTAGACTCATAACTTTTGTATAATTTTTAAAAAGTGGCTCTTTCCTCATCAATGTTTTTACTGCTTTTAGCCAGTTTTTCTCTCAAGTCCTTCAATTTTGCATCCATCTTCTCCTACTCTGCAATTTCTACTGTAGAGCCCGAATTTTTAATCCTTTTCTTTAAATCATTGCACTTGTTATCTACTGCTTTCCTCCTTTATTTTTTCGTTTGCCAGGTATGCCTGTAACTTTTCTATTTGTTTCTCCAGTTTATTTTTTTCTCTCTCCACCTTTATTAGTGAAGTGTAGACCACTTCGTTAGTCTTTTTTGACACACTAAGTTTTTCCACATTATGTACTTTGGAAAAATCCACTTTGAGGGTGCTAACTTGAAATTCAGAGTGATCTATTTGACTGTGTGTTGGATTTTTATCTTTAGTTGGGGTCAGGGGCATAACAACCATGAACTCCATCATATCTTTTTGTGGGTCATATGTTGGAAATACCATGTTCCTTGCAGGCTATTCGTCTAAAACTTCAATCAGGGCAACCCTATAAAATGCTTTTTTTTTTCTTTATTTGCTTTTGTTTTGTGTTCACATTTTTTATAGTAATCATGAAATTGAAAATTTGGGCTTGCTGAAGCAATTGAATGTTTGAAAGGTGACATAGGAATAATAGAGGCTCCAGTTCCACTTATGCATGTGGTTTTAACTAATGCTTGACTAGGATTACCAACAATTCATGATCCTGTCCCACTCCCACTGACACTTTCATGTGTAGTTTTCATAATATTTTGAGGTATGTGATCTGAAGCTGCAAATGATTGTTTTTTAGTGTCAGTGGCACTTGATATAGGATTCTGAATAGTATGAGTATCTACCACTAGTGGCCTCTTGCGAGAGATATTTTGTTGTAGCCCTTGTCCAACACCAAGACAACTAGTATCAGTAGTAGTACCCATTCCAACCCCACCAATCACAGTGGCTCTTGACTGAACAATAATGGGAATACTATCCCCAGATTCCCCACCTATGGCAATGGCACTTGATTCACCACCTATGGGAATACCATGATGTGGTGGTGGTTGTGGATTTGAACCAGAAACAAATGTAGGTGGACCTTGAGGGTAATGAGTAGTACCTATCTGTGATGAATTTGAAGAATCAAGTCCAATGACTAGTTTAACAGGAGCTTTTGATTTTGAATATGATGGAAGTTGTACCTCAAGTGGATACCAAATGCCCTCTCCTCTGGGACCTAGACCACCACCTTCAAAACCCATTTTTTCCACAATGCTTGCCACTTTGCTATATTTTTCTTTCATGGACTCATTGACTCCACCTAATATTTTAGGGACTATAGTAGTTGTTGGAGTGGGCTCAACCTCATACTCATCATCATCTTCACTCTTGTCATATGCTATTGTGGGATGCTCCATATTCTACAATTTACTAAACTCTTCATCCTCACCGATGGTCTCAAATTCTGCACTGGTCTTTGGTTCACCGAGATTCTTCCTCATAGTCTAAAAATCATTTATTTTGGTTTGAGTCCAAAAACTATCTTTACATTCTTGCAGAATTGATTTGGGAATAGAGTTGTTAGATGGATTAGCAGATTTTTGGTAGAAATTGTAGGACCTCCTATTTTGGATGCCCTAGCCCTCCTCTGTTTTCCTCTGTGTGTGCAATGCCATAATTTGTGATGAAATTTCTTCTGTTGAAATGTTATTGTCAGCTGCAATTTTCTCCATCTCTTTTTTTACCTCATCCCAGGAGTCCATGTTTCTAATCTTTTCTAGCAATGGTTTACTTGCATGTTAACATAACGCTGAAGAGTTCCTATTTTTATTAATAACTATCCGATGCCGAAGGACAAAACATTCATTACTTCAGTATAAATTCCGAGGACATTAAGAATCATGTTGTAATTTTATTAATTATTATTAATAACTATTCGATGCTGAAGGACAAAACATTCACTACTTCAGTCTAAATTCTGAGGACATTATATGTAAAATATTCAATTTTGGGCGAAGTTCTCACAAATGTGTTCACTTCCCACATTCGAGCCGAAATCCACCCTAAGTCGTTGATCTTTTCTCATCCAACGAACAATGGTACCTGTTGTCAGATGTCATGGGTCCCATGACTTCTGCCATTTTCTGGCACACCACCATACTCATGTCACTTTTTGGGACTGTTTTTTAAGTCTGTTTAATCATTTTAAACTTCCCCTCGAAAAAGAGCTTTATAGACTTAATTATATTTAATTAAATTTAAAACGTTCAATTATGGGCGAAGTTCTCACAAATGTGTTCACTTCCCACATTCGGGCCAAAATCCACCCTAAGCCGTTGATCTTTTCTCATCCAACGGATGATCATACCTGTTGTCAGATGTCATGGGTCCCATGACTTCTTCCATTTTTCGGGCACATCACCATACTCGTGTCACTTTTCGCGACTGTTTTTTAAGTATGTTTAATCATTTTAAACTTCTGCCCGAAAAAGATCTTTGTAGACTTAATTATATTTAATTAAATTTAAAATGTTCAATTCCAGGCACAATTCTCAAATGTGTTCACTTCCCACATTCGGGCCGAAATCCACCCTAAGTCGTTGATCTTTGCTCATCCAACGGACTATGGTACCTATTGTCAGATGTCGTCAGTCCCATGACTTCTGCCATTTTTTGGGCACGTCACCATTCTCGTGTCACTTTTCGAGACTATTTTTAAGTCTGTTTAATCATTTTAAACTTCCGCCCGAAAAAGAGCTTTATAGACTTAATTATATTTAATTAAATTTAAAACGTTCAATTCCGAGCGAAGTTATCACAAATGTGTTCAGTTACCACATTCGTGCCGAAATCCACCTTAAGTCATTGATCTTTGCTCATCCAACGGACAATGGTACCTATTGTCAGATGTCGTCGGTTCCATAATAAGAGACATTTAAAGATGTGCAATAGTTTTAGATAACTATTAAATATAATGTTAATATTATTTGTACAAATATGAAATTCAAAAATAGTATAGAACATGAAACTTAGTTTCTAGAATAAAATAAATAACTAAATAAAAAAAAAAAAAATTGATATACAATTTGAAAGGTAAAAGTTTAATATAAAAAAGAAAACACTTAATATTAAATCTAAAATATTAATTTAAAGTTTAACAAAATTCTTTAAAAATATGTTTACGATATATAATTTTAAAAAATAGTTTTAAAATATATATAAAAGTTCAACATAAATTTAGTGTAATATAAATTTTAATTTAATAAATAAATAAAGACTAAAAATATATATAAAAGTTCAACATAAATTTAGTTTAATATAAATTTTAATTTAATATAATTTAATTGATAAATAATATGGTGAATCTTATTGATAAACCTGCACCTCTTAAGGACCTATGCAATATGCATTACCTTTGATCCTAGTGAGACTATTGGAAATTGAAATTTGAAACACCTGATGGCCCACCATAAGTCTATATATCACCTGCAAAGATCAAAGACATACTCTCATGAGGGGTTCTCATTGATGATTGATCCAACATGTATGGTGAATGTAATAAGTTAAGAATATCTTTATACTTTACAATTGCATGAAGTAACATATTGATATGATAAATTTGATTTAGTGGTTAAGATCTTAGATGGTTTCTCTTGTCCTACTATAGGTTCTATTACTCTTCCAGTTCATGTTAAGGTTGGTACTAAGTTCTTAGATGTGATTTTTGCTATCATTCATAAAACCTACTTCAGATCAATTTTGTGCGAAGTTGGGACATCCTTGCCCTTGGTTCGCTTCCATGAAAGTGATCCCATATACCCTTCATAAATATCTCAAATTTCTTCATTATGACAAAATCTTAACTATAAATCATAGCATGTACCCAGTACCAAGTTACCAACCCACACATGCACTAGTTCAAAACTTCAAAAATAAGTAAGTTGGAGTTTTAGTTTTAATTCACTTGTTTTTCACAAGATAAACTTCTTTTTTATATATATTTATAAAATTATAATCAACCATAATCAATGTACAAATAATTAATGGAATGAATTGAATTTCTTTTATATTTATTAAATATAGAGGGAGAAGCATTACATAAAAAAGATCATAGTATTAAATTTATTTCCATTGTTTAACAAAATATTGAAATAACGTAGCTCATAGACAAAAAGCATTTGAAAAACTTTCATTAATAAAAATGAAATAGAATTATAGAAAGCATTTTTATATCCATAAGACTCTAAGAGGCAAGCTGAAACAAACTGGAATTTGAAAAATTATCATTAATATTTATGCTTTGGAAATTTACAATTTTTACGTCTGAGACTCGAGTCCCTTAAAAATTAAAAGGCAAAATGAGTGAGCCACTGAGCCTATTAGGTTTCGAGGACATAGGAAAAAAAAAACTACTTGGGGCCCAAGGGGATGGGACTAGGGCACAGGTAGTGGATGGTTTACAACTTTTCCCTAAGAATTTGGCCCTCCTTCCATGTAGAATTCATCAGACAACATAAACTGAGAGAATTATTCAAGCCACATGTAGTTTGGAAAGTCGTCCAGGAGCAACCATTTCCGAAGGAAGTCTCTGCCAATCCGTGCCCATTTCCTGTGACGCGTCAAGTGCTCTGCATTCAAGTTCAAGAGAAATGGTTGCCTGGCCACTGACATTGTTTGGTCAGGGAGGAGAAGATTGGATAATTCACTCGCCCAAGGGATCCCCACCCCTACTTCTGAAAGGACGACAACAGTAATGTCATCTCCAAGGAAGTCTTCCTTAAAAACCTTCCTCAATAGCATCAACATATCCACCTTGTCTCTTCTAAGGTCCAGAAGAGATGCTAAGAACCGAGATGTAATGTCTGTGTTAACACAGTATCTATTTTCGTTTTGCAGAAACTCTTTGCCTAGCACCATCCGTATAGCCTCATTGGTGAATGACCCAACCTCATTGCAGATTGATTGGAGGGTTGGGTCTCTAACGGAGACCAAAAAGGCCCTCTGGTCCTTTGCAGAAATGCTTCTCAAGCGGATGGTAGTGTCCATCTTGATAAAATAGATTAAGAAATTAAACAATCTGAGCCTATAAACCTAAACCAAAGGGAGAATTTAAATACCGTGAGCTCCGACGATTTATCTACCAAATGGCAAAGGCTAATTGAAGATGAAAGAAGTAGGGATCGTATATATATAATTGAAGCTCTTGATTGTAATAATTACTTCTCTAACCGTATTAATTGCTTTAAATTTTTTTAAATATTTCGTATCTCTGCAAATATTTCTCATAAATGTACGAATGTGCGAAATTGGAAATATCTATAAACCAGTACCAAGTTGGCAAGTACCACATTGGAAGTCATGGGGATAGAGTGGATTGCAGTAAGTGAATATATATATATATATTAAATGATTGAAATTATCTATCATGTTTCATGACATTTGATACATGTCTATTGAATCCAATTCCATTCCAGGCACTTTCTGGTAAGCTGTGTTCTCTTCAGAAAATTGGGCCGAAATAAAACTTCATCCATTGATCTACGATCATCGAATGGTTTAAAATCATTGATTGATTTTAGGTATGTGTCACCCTTCATGTGTCAAAGAGGCCACGCTTATTGATACATCGTGCAAAGTCCGGAGTCAATGTGATGTGATGTGCCTTGTCTATTAATGGCAATGAATTCATGAAATCGCCAATAAATTGTATATTTTTCCATAAATAACAAAATATTCGCCAAAACAAATTAAATAATTTTCAAGCAGTGGATAAAAATCGCCAATACATTTAAATAGTTTTTCCTTCGGAGTAAAATTTTTCGCCCATACAATTATATATTTGTTCCTTTTAACAAAAATAATTCACCTCCTACAATATATATTTTCCCCATAGAACAAGGTATAATTCACCAGAAACTTATGGAATTTTCGTACCCTAGAAAAAAATTGCCAATACAAAATAATTTTTTGCCCTATTTTGAAAAAAAATTTCGCCATCCATATAAAAATTTTCCCTCGAAAATAATGTTTGATTTGCCAGGATTTTACACAGTTGCCCGAGGGGTGGTTTCTTAAAGTTATCCCTGATATCGACAGGAACACACAAAATTGCACACTGAACTGAACAAGAACTAAACTAAAAGGAAATATTTTTGGTTGATCCAAGATTGCTCATAGACAAGGGATGCTCCTGCATCAGACACCCCAAGTAGAAAGAGATGTTCCATGAGAGGTAACTCATGAACATCGAAAAGGATTCGGGATATAGATCCCATGCTCACTTCTGATCCAAACATCTTCCTTATCTGCAAATTCATGCCACCTTCTAGTATAACCTCTGCAATCGGTTTCTCAGTACTGCAACTTCTCTCAAGACTCAGATTCTTCACCTCCTCTTTGTCCTTAAAAGAATCCAATGTGAACTTATGCCCATCCTTCTCAATAGTGATTAGTTTTCTTCTATAATCATAAATAGCTCCTCTATCAAACTGCCAAGGTCTTCCCAACAAGACATGACAAGCACTCATAGATACAACATCACATAAGACCTCATCCCTAAAAGGTCCAATATTAAAACTCACCAAACACTGCTCCTTTACTTCTAACTTTTGATCATCTTGTAACCAACTTACCTTATAAGGAAAAGGGTTCTTAAGCCTCTTCAATCCAAGCTTCACTACCATCTCCTCATATACCAAATTATCAGTACTTCCACTATCCATAATAACCTTGCAATACTAACCACCCGATTTGCACATAGTCTAGAAAAGACTCTTTCTCTGACTAGGTCTGGTATCTTTACGGCTCTGCTCCATTAGGGTATAAGGGATTCTCCTTTCTCCATTGCACAGTCAGTTTCGGTATCTTCACCTTCTGATTCCTCATTTTCCACACAACTTCTTGCTATTCCCTGCTTACATTGATAAGATTTGTGTCTAGTTTCTCCACACTTGAAACATTTGCCAAGAAATTCTCTATTGCTACTACCACTACCTTTCCTTTGTGTTTTTTGATTTGGTTCTTTACTCCACTTAGGTTTTGATTCTTCTTCAACATTCTGCTTCTCTATACTCATCTGCCCCTTGAATCTCTCCTTCCCTCTAGGGTTATTCTGTTGTCTTCTTTTCACCTTCTCCTCAGCCGTCAAATCATACTAGTAAGCTTCTTCAACTGTGGAAACCCTCAGCATACTCATCTCATCTTGAATGTTAAATGAAAGTCCATTTATGTACCTCACCACCTTTTCTCTATCCATCTCTCTATGTATAGATCTGATCATTACCTTGTAGAATTCCTTAGTATACTCTTTCACACTCATGTTTCTCTGCTTCAGGTTTTGTAACTTCTTGAACAATTCCAACTCATAGTCTCCCGGTATGAACTTGCCCTTTAATATTGCAACCATCTGTCTCCACTGAGAAATATTCATTTCATCATTCTCCACTCTGTCTCTTTGCAATTCCTTCCACCATAAGGTAGCATGCCCTTTCAACTTAGTCTGTGCCAATCGGACTCTCTGCGGTTCCTTGACATCCTCAAACTTGAAGTAGTCCTCCAAATCTCTGATCCAATCAATTAGATCCTCTAGGTTCAATGTTCCAAAAAATTTTGAAACCTCCACTTTATAAAATTAACTCACTTATGCCACTGCTCTAAAAAATCTTTCCTCTCTTCCGTCTTCCAGTCCTTTAGCCTCTTGTGCCTCAAGCTCTTCTCTAGCTTCTTCATATTCATCCTCAGACTTTGGATTCCTCCGCAAACTAGCCAATGCATTCTGGATCTCATTTCTCATCTTATTTTTGAAATCCTCCATCATCTTCTCTACCCTCTAGGGGTTCATCCTTCTAGGCAACATCTCCTCCTCTGCTCTGGTGAACTGCCTCAACTCGGTGATCTGACTACTGGTTTCAATTGCCTCACACTCGACAATCTATTGAACACACACGTATCCTACCTCCAATCGTCGATCTGTCCACCCAAAGGAATGCCTCAAGGTTCACAACTAGCTCTTCCACCAATCAGTTCATAACCAGCTCTGATACCACTTGGTGTAGCCATAACCAATGAATCCTCAAGGAGAACTGACCGACTTATGTAGCAAGAGTAACACAACAGAAGAAACAATAAAACATTGAAAAATTACAGATACAGATCATATTATCATCTTATAACCTTCGGTAACCAATTGGTTATCATCATGCATTCATCATAGAACATCCGGTAATCAACCGGTTACATGTAGGCTAACATGCTAGATACAATCCATCTGAAACTCTCAGAGTCATTCAGATCACTAATCATGAATCTAAATCCTCATTCTGATCTACCACCCTACAATTGATTACATAATGCCATATATACCCTCAGAAACATATTTGGGTCGGCCACAAAAGATTACATTTACCAATGCAGGAAAGTAAAATGTGTAAATAGGTCGGCCCTAAGAATGAAAGGAAATTCTCCAGAAAAGAACCACCAACAAGTGCGGATCAACATGAAGGTTGGCCAAGGACTTAGGAACATTAATCAAGACCCAAAATAGATCTACTCGCCAAGAAACCACTCTGAAAAAGAAAGAAAACCAACCAGTAAGCCCAAAATTTCTCTGGAACCTAGAAACAGTCAAACCGAAAGAAATATCTTGCTGGAAAAGAGTCCAAATGGATTGAAAATATGGAATTAAGAACAAGAACCATCATGTAAACTGAAAATATGATGTGCAATTAAAAGCAAGCCACCACCGGAACACACCGACAGGAACACACAAAACTGCACACTTAATTGAACAAGAACTAAACTAAAAGGAAATATTTTTGGTTGATGCAAGATTGCTCGTAGACTGGGGATGCTCCTACATCACATATCAAATAAAATCATAAACCACACCTCAACCAAGGATTCCTTGAGGCCTCAAGATGTCAACATCCCCAAATATTATGAAGATCACATACTCCAAGTGAACATATCATGGTCTCAAGAGAAATGTATCATTCCAAAATCTAAATGCATATCAAGAGTAAACCATGACATAATAACATACTCTAAACCAAATACCACCTATAACCATCTCCTACTAGTGCACCCGTAAATGTGAAAGACCATTTTGTAGCAACACGATCAAGAGCTCCTCCAACATCTGCACACTAAGAAGATCATCCACCATCCAATGGTGAATACACATCACTGCCAACAACTTCCACTAAACCGTGATACCAAGTCACACATAGCATCATGATAACCATCTCCTACATGAAGAACATCTAGGTCTATACACATACAACTGAAATGTCAACAATATCAAGTGAACCATGTACTTCATATCAATAAGATACATACAACTTCCAATAAAACTACCAATCAGGAATCGATCAGAGGATGCCAATATATCACTTTCAAAATATCCCATTGAAAGTGTAACCAATGAATAACCAAGCTATCATGAAATCATGATAAACCACATACTACAAGTCCCAACACCAACTATTCAGGTACTATAAATATCATCCATCCTCTCATCCCAAATGACCATAGACAAGGTCAACTAACAAGTATGCACCACAATGAATCAATCATGTGGATATAGGCAGTCCACATCCAAGTCATCACACTACAAGTGAATGGGTACCTAATCCATAACCTGCATAACTTGAAGATCTAATCACTGAACATGCAAACTCATGATCACATTAGTAAACTGCAAACTGAGATATCAAGGAGAATAATTTTGTCGACCACATGACTCAAACACCAAATCAACATCCGATCTAATTTGCCAAACATGTCCACAACCAAGTACCATAGTCAAGGAACCAAATAAGCATCAAGGAGATAAGAAAAACCTCCTAACATCAAACCAAATCACCACAAACATGACTATGTTGTGTCAATGAAAAAAATGTAACTGCATACCCATGACACCATAATCATCAACACTATACCTGCACTCAACTATCACCCACACGAGACTCCAGGTCTCAAATCATGTCCAACCATGTCCTCAAACCGATAACAACCTGTGTACTTGTCACCATCAAAGTCCAACTTTAAGAAAACACCTATAAACCTATACCAAGGAGCACCAAATCTGATAATCAGTTGTAGCATCATAAATATCTCATAAAAACATGTACTCGCTCAATTTTTCACCCCATGACTCGTCTAGATGCACTCACACTTACACCCCGAATCTCAAGCACCTACAAGTGATCAAATAAGTACACCACTCTCTATACTCATCAAACTGATAAAATAACAATACCACGCTATAGTCAACTGAACATTCTTTCGAGCGCCTATTCAAAATCCAAAATCCGATTTCGTATGCAAAAGTTATGACCAAAACTGTGTAACTAAGAACATTTGGCTTCTAGGCTCCAAAAACATATCAAATTGGCAAAATCAGGGAACCAAACCAATACCAAACTGTAGTTCTTAGAATTAGATTTCTAACGAGTATAAGAAGTTGAAAATCCAACATCTCGAGTGAATGTTATGCCCGTTTGAATAAAACAACTAATCTGTCCATTTACATAGCTCCATGATGGACCCCACTCACATATCCAGAATAATTTTTTTCAAAAATATTCAATCCATCTCATGGACCCCATCACACATAAAATATTATTTAATTTTCTTTGAGAACATCAAAAAGTGGGGAGGTGGTAAAATGCTTTTAATTTTAAAAGTTAAACTTTCCTTTTTATTAAACCTTTTTTTTAAAAGGCCTTAAGAGATTCGCACATGGCCAAGGACTTAGATTGGCTCAAATCAAAATTCCATAGTTTTTTTAACATGGAAAGTTGGAAGGTCAAGCATAGCCGACAATACCTGCGTATTGGCATGTGGTAGGGTTCTGTGGACCCCTCCACAATAAACTTTTCCATTTTTTTTTGTTTTCCTTTGACTTCACTGCAAATGTCTACCATAGTATAATTGTCAGCGAAAATACCACAGGGTAAAAGGTTTGCAGACCCTGCCCCATATTATTATTATTATTATTATGTTTTGCAAGAATTTTTATTTTATTTTGATGGGAATTTAATAAATTTTATTTTTCTGCAGACTCGGATGAAATTTGATGGTTGTCGGGTTATGAGCCCCAAGAATTTTGCATTTTTTCAACTTCGCCAAAATAGGTCAAATTATATATTATTTTTTGTCTCTTAACCAACTTGGATCCATCCATGAGGTTCGTTTTGTGCCACGAGGCCAAATCTGAAATCTCGCCCCCAAAACCCTCATTTAAAGTTAATTATCAATGATGCACTAAATTGACCAAATTCGATCTGCAAACAACCCATTAAAACAATAAACCCAAATAACATAGATTTGCAATAACAACCTGGAAAACCATATATATTGCCTTGTCTTTTCATTCTTTTATGCATTCATAGATTCCAACTAAGGTTATAAACACAATAAAACCAATAGCTCTAATACCACTTGTAAGAAAACTTGCAGTCATCTTTATGACAATTTTCACATAACCCATTAAAGATTTCAATCAAATCAACACATAGAAGCCATATGCAAAGAATAGACAACATACCCATGAAAATACGACACAAGATATATCCTAGGAAATCCCTCATGAGGGAAAAACCCAACCTCCAAAAGCATCATCCACCATGTATTATCAACAATGCATCCATTACAATACAACTATGGAAAGCCTTAAAAAACCCTTCCATAACCAAGCATGAATCCACACATCCCATGTCATTCTTCCTCCTTCACAAATGCTAACCTAGCTAACCCAAACAATTACCCTTGAGGTTGCTTTTATACCCACAATCCCACCAAGTGGTATTACATCAAAACCATGTGATAAAAAAATATAATATTTTTCCTACCTACCCTTGACCCACATTTAATATTGGGTACTTCATCACAATTATATTCTCCAATATTAAATAAATACAATATAATAATACCAATGTGTCAATACAACTCATCAAGTGGTTACAAGAATATTCCAAGGAAATCTCTACATGTTGCACACCCATTTAGGTGCTCTTAGGTGCAACAATACAATATGATATTACAATATCATTCCATGTCCACCTCACACAATAATAAAACAATAAAACAATGAAACATTATTATGCAAGGTGTACAACAACATTTTCCCAACATTTGTAAGTAAATTAATTATTTCTTTCTTGTTTTTAGGAAAGCCTTCATTTGATGGGCCATGGAAAAAGAAAATTTTATGAAAGGGAGTTTTATTAAATTTTAATTTATTTTAAAATTTAATTATATTATTTCATTTAAATTCAGAAAATTAATACAGTGTATTGGTTCCCAAATCAATAGATTGTAAAGTTCTAAAAGGATGCCAAGCTTTATGTTTGAACCTTCCAACTGACTTGGCCAACTCACAGAGTGAAACTTTTGGATGACTCACTCCCTGCACTTTAGGCTTTGCAGGACCTAGGCAGGTATACTTATTCACCAACTTACTATTTCAAGATGATGTTTTTTATAGTAGATTATACTTTTCACTGTATTTTGATTCTGATATTTATCTCCAAGTGGCAATTGCTTTTGAGATAAAATTATCTATTCTTTAGCTTCTTTTAACTTCTATTTATTCCTACTCCGTACTCCTATCTCCTACTTATATATCCTAACTGAAACTAAAAATATAAATGTTTTGAATATGATTAAATATAATTTGATGACTGGTCAGTGCCTTCTTATCTCTTGGGTTACATAGTCACTCCTTTCTAGATTCTCACGTATAACCCCTGTGAGAAAAATTTTAAACCCCCCTTGAATGGATTTGTCAACTTGTCTAACCTCCAACACTACTCCACTATTTCTTGTCACAACAATTAGACTTTTACTTGAAAAGATCAGTAAGACAAGAATCATAAGGATAAGAAGGTCTCATATGAATCTTGTTTATCAAACTGTTATAACAATGAATAATTTTTTCATAAGGAAGTTTAAGATAGCATTCATCTACTGAAAATGAATATCACAGAACTGATATCTAAAACATAAGTTTTCCACAACACATTTGAACGGAAAGCACATATTATATTATATTATAAATTTTTGATAAAAAGTACATTGAATGTTTATGGTACATTACAGATTGTTTTCCCCCCTTATTTCTAATTTTTTTTATGATGATCCTTCTCCCTAAGTTTTTACCTTACATATATACTTTATTTTTCTAAGGTTGTGACCCTCCACATTGTCTAGTGTAACTTCTCCATCTAATTAATCAGCTCGAGTAGATCAAAATATTTTAAAATTAATGGAAAATAATTCTTCCTTTGACTCCATTTTCTTATAGAATATTTTCACCTTTTTACTCTTGACAATCTGCACATTTACTTCTAACAAAATAATTTTCCAATTTCAAATTATTTCCGATGATAGAATTTTGTATATTCAAATTCACTAAATTGTTGAATGTTTTCCCCATTGTTATAAAGATTTGCTTCTATTTGTTGCCTTCATTTAATTCTTCACCTCATTTGAAAATTCATGGATCACAAACAATATATCAAACATTCCCACTTCCTTATTTTACATCATCATTAAAATCAAAATTCACACATCCGTAATGGTGGGCCCAACTGTGGCATTATTGTGAGGTATTCTATTTGTTTATCAGGGTGACAAGTCCCATCGAAAAGATATTTCAAATCTCTCCCAATATACTAAGTCTCACCGATGATATATCCCCACCTTTTAGGTTTTTGGTTTATCATGAAATTTGACTTTACACCTATCAATTGCATTTACTCAGGAATTTCTAAAGCCATTCAATAATCCAATCTGAACATATCTCGCAATCATAACTGCCCATAAGATCACATTTCTTGGAGGCGTTCTATTTTACTATTTATGTTCTCTTTTAAGGAAACTTTTGTCCAGTTAATATTTCTTAGTGAAAATGATATATTTTGTTGTATTTTTATTTCACCTATTATCACTATTTTGACTTTTGGGTAATTTTGTTCCATAATCTGCTCAAATCTGCAAAATTGTGCTTTGCACTTCATCTTGCCTCTTAGTTATTGGTCTGAAGGTTTAGGGTTTTTTGAAATTTACCCTTTTTATGTCTTGGACTCCCTGCGTTCTATTTCTATGTTACTTTTTCCACTTAAGCGGAAGGGTCGGTCTATCGTGAAGGGGTCCCCCCTTTACTTTTTGCCTTAGGCGGGTCTCTATTAATGTTTTATTGTGCGCCCTTTTCCTAAGTTTTTAGTTCTTTGTCGGGCCTTGCAAAAACCATGCAAGTTCTGGTTGATCCGACAGTGCACGTGAATTCCCAAAGGAAAATAGCCCGAACTTTATGCTTCGTGAAGTAGCGAAAAGAGTGGCGGACCCGAAAGGCAGGTGGATCCCTTGGTTAAAAACCGCGCATCTCAAAGATGATCTGACGATTGGCACTATTTCGCTTGAAAGAGATGTGAGGATTTTACCTTTCATGAAACAGCGAAAAGATTGGCGAGCCCGACTGGTGGGTTAAATAATGAAGGTTAAAGGATGCTATCTTCTAGTTGATCTAACGGCCCGCGTTGTTTTGTAAAGGAAAGATGCTAGGAGTTTACCTTTCGTGAAGCATCGAAAGGGAAGTGGGTCCAGTGTAAGGGTGACGTGGAAAATAAAGAAGGTGCATCTTGAGATAGATCTGACGGTCCGCGTTGTTTCATAGGGCGAAATAGCATGGAGTTTATCTTTCGCGAAGTAGCGAAAAGGATGGTAGGCCCGACAAATAGACAGTTCCCAGTTATTAAAGACCGATCAATTTGGAGTTGATCGGATGGCCCGCGCTGTTTCGCAGCCATAAGCAGCATGAAGTTTACTCTTTGCGAAGTAGTGAAAAGGAGCTGGCGACTACGTGGTGGATGATGTGGCAGTATAGCTAGATGTTTAGCTAGGGAAAAAAGGATGACCTGTCGGTAGGACACGTGCCTCCAAAGGATCGTAAAGGGCCCACTTTGATTGAGTGGTGATGGTGATGAAATTCATGGTTCAGTAAAACATGTGGCAGTTTAGATGTGGAGTCCATTGGAGTTCTTGAATGAATAAAGGGCTAACATGTAAGAGCTATCTATCGGAAATCAATAGGGAAAGTGGATTTCATGTAGAGAGCCCACTTTTAAGGTTAAGGGATGTTAAAGGCCGCATATCTCAAAAGTGATCCAACGATAAGTGTTGTTTCACAGCTCGAAGATGCAAGGTTTTTAATCTTCACGAAACAGTGAAAACCATTAATGGTGAGGACTTCATACAGTTAGTGAAAAAGACTAGCGGTCACTATAAAAGGTAAAGATTGAGCGGATGGTAGAAGATCCAACGACCAGTGTTGTTTTGCATGAAAGAGATGCATGAATTTTACTCTTCGCGAAGTTGCGAAAGGAAGGTGGGGCCCGTTTTTAAGAAGCATGACCCAGGTAAGGTAAGAAACATGCAAGTTTTAAAGGATCCGATGGCCCGCGTTGTTTCGCATGGAAAAGATGCAAGGTTTTTAATCTTCGCGAAACAGCGAAAAGCCGGGACACTGAGAATTTCTTTCTAGTCCGTTAGAGCCATTTTTCAAATTCAATTGTGAATTGATTATCGAAGCATGCAGATTAATTCTTCAATTCATTGCTTTGTTGTTGTATTAAGCCTCACATCAACTAAATTGTAATATCATTTCAAAGGGTTTTGCAGAGGAACCATTGCACAAAGTGAGTTTCTTCAGGCAACAAGTAAGTTCTGCACAATTGTTTAACAGTTACAATTCGAATTGAGATCATTGGGTGCTTAAATTCTTAGAGGTTTGTTTGAGTTTAAATTGAAATAGTTGTAATTCAAAGATGGCACCTCGAAGAGATTTCACAGGGAAGGTAAATTATCAGGATAGAGCTATATGTGATGATTTCCTATAACAATTAACCATGTCCACTAATGTCATAGCCAAAATAAAAGAATTAGTGCCCAAGACCCCCCGTTTAAGAATTGGAGATGATTTGTATGATAAAGGGAACTGGTTAAGGGATTCGTAGATAGGAATATCTGTTGGCATTATAACAGACAAAGGGAGATTGTTGGCATTCCAATTACAATAAGAGATTGTTGACATTTCAATAAGGATATTGAGAAGGTTGTTGATGATTATGGATATAACTGATTAAGGATGTTTATTGTCTTAATATTATTATTTTGTCATTGATGTCAAGAAATTGATTTTCTAATTCAGTATGATGTTGCCATATCTTAAGAAGTATGATTTGGTGAGTATAAAGATGTCAGTAAAAGACATAGAAAGAATGTGATGAATAAGGGGAGGAATAAGTTATTCAATGGGAAACTGTTACCGAGTTAGACAATGATGAGATCATGATGTTTAGATTTTTTTGATATCCTACATATGTTGTTGATTGTAAGGTTAATACTATACTATGTTACCGAGAAAAGAACCTAGTCGGTAAACCCTAAAGAACCTAATCGGTAAACCCTAAGGAACCTAGTTGGTAAACCCTAAGGTTATCGCTATTAGTTAATAAAGGCGGAATGTCTACCGAGTGAAGTCTAGTATTTACCAAGTTGCAACCGAGTAATAACAGAATGCATTGAATGAATAAAAGCATTATTTAATGAAGGAAGCTGATGAGCTGGTTATGATTAAATGATTGTTACAACGTGTATAAAGGTTGTTAAAGAATCTATGGCAAAGGAAAATCAACAGGAAGGTCTACAGGTCAGATTGAACTGCAATACCCTAGCACAAGTTCCAAGAAATGTATGCAAATTCCAAGGTGAGGTAAAACATTTTAAGATCGAAGGATACATTGAACCTGGTCAAGTTTGAAGATCTGATGGCATTGATCATGGGATATGTGATCAAGGAGATTAAGCGGTTGGCAAATTATTTATAAATAAGGAACTGTTGATAAACAATGAATGCGGGCAAGTGTATGCACATGGATGCTACATAGTGATTACCAAGCACTAAAGCTTGAAGACCTGTTTTGAATAACAGAGTATAGAGCCTAGCAGATGGACAAGATATGTCCTATGACTAAATTGTATTGAGCAAATAAGAATCTTCTTTAGCATTTTAGATGTGAAGTTGCAGATAGATTTTTATTACTGTTATTTTGTAAAGTGACAGAAAATCTCTTAACCGAGTGGACTTAACAGTCTTATTTGTAAAACCCTCTAGCAAGGTGACATTCTGATTGAGTGTTTGAAATCCTTTAACAAGGTCACTTCTAACAAGGTGAAGATCCTAACAGATCTGAGGGAAATCCCTTAACCGGGTCACATCTAGCAATGTGTTTGTAATCTTTAACAGGATTTGCTTTTAACCGAGCATACTCTAGAAGAGTATATTTCTTAGTGGGTCTGAAATCCCACAGTGGTTTTTCCCTAATTGGGTTTACACGTTAAATCTGGTGTTATGAGTGTTATGATGTTTATATGCTTATGATTTTACATGTTTAAGTAGTTTTGGTTATATTGCTGAAGTATATGTTACCGAGGTTAAATCTGTTGTTTTTATGGAAGATTAAGTTTGTATGATTCACCCCCCCTCTCATCATGTTAGCCTGGCATCTGTACTTAACATTAAGTATTAGAACTATCAATATCAGGTCTAGGACTCTTTAAAGTAGGATTTAGCCAAATACATTCCTCTGCTCCAATGAATAGTGTATGGGAGTTAGATGTGGGAAAACTAATAGTCCCTGGGGATTTTATGGATGTAGATTTATTAACCCAGATTGCAAATAACTATGACCCTGTTGCTAAATGTGTTAGAAATGTAAATGGGGGAGCTTTAATTGAGATAAATGATGATGAGTTTAGGAAGGCGTTTAAGCTCGGTGAGGTGTCAAATTACTTGGAGCCTATCAATTTTGAAACACTTGCATAGTTCTACAATGTGCAGAGAGATCACCTTAGGAGCGGCCCTTTGAAAGATTTTTTTGTCAAGATAGGAGGGTTAACTATTGTAGGCCCTAGTACCATGGAACCCTTCTCTCTAAATATTTTTACTCTGAGGGCTAAAGGATGTATTGGTCACTTTGTCAGATTTTTGGGGAAGATGCTGAAACCACCATGCCAACTCACTATATGCTAATGATAGCACAGATTTTAAATGCCTCTCTAGCCATAACTTTTGATTATGCACCTTATCTCACTGATGCAATTCATGCAGAGCTGATAGGGATAAAAAATAGTAAGGTAGACAGACCTTTTGGGTGGTACTCTCTTATCATGCATATGTTTTTGTTTAAAGGTGCTGATTACTTCGCTAATGAAATGGATCTGGTTAAGGAGAAGGATGGTGAAGAGATGCCTATGCAATTATGAAGCACAATTTTGTCTTGGGATAGAGAGGATGCCAGTTACTTGAAGTTTGACAGATGCTTTGCATCTAGACTTAGGATTCTCTTATGCCAACAAAACCCTAGGATTCCTAAGGCTCTCCTAGAATTACTTAGACCTAAAGAATGTGTTGAAAGTATCAAGATTGTCCACAATTGGGGTGATATATATTTATACCCTGTCTCTACGGTGTTTAGAGTTTATGGATTCAGAGGAACTCCATATTTGCTTCCCTATCAAGTCCCATTGAAGATAGGAATTGCAGAGATCCTAAGGCAAATTGGGGGTGTGCATGAGGCAGAGTTAACAAATAGGGGAAAAGGGACCATTTTCCTAACCATCACCATTGCTCATTAATTTGTAATCACCAAGGGTGGCTGGAAACACTTTGATGATTTCTTTCAACCATATAGGTTGTCTACTACAGTATTAAGATTTGCTAACTCTGAAGATTTCTTCAATGACATGTTCAGAAATAGAGTAGTATGTAAAGGTAGACCACATTGGTTCCATTTTCCTGAGGATCTGATCAGAAATGAATTCAATCTAGATGACCAAGAATTGAGAAAAGAAAAATGGGTAGCATACAAGAAGGCTCTTGATTTTATTCACCAATTTGATGGTGGTTATGATCCTCTGTTTAGTTTTACTCCCTTTGAGGAGAAAATTAAATTCTTAATTCTTTATTTTGAAGACCTAATGCAGACATTGAAGGAGAAGAGGGAGGTTATAACGAGGAACGATCCTGAAAGGGCTAAGTTGGTTTTAGCCAATCCTTCCTTTTCCAAGGCCATCCCTCTAGGTGATTATGTGATGCATAAGAAGCCAAGGTATAGTGTGCTAGTGCGGTAACTAGTGAGCCCTCTACTTCAAAAAGAAAGAGAGAAATGGAAGATGTCATTGACATCCAAAACTCCCCTAAAAGGCAAAGGGTAGGCAAAGAGGTGCAAACAGGGGAACCTCTATACTCTCCATCCCAATCCCCTATCCATGTGGGAGATGAACAAGTAGCGGTAGAGCAATTGTTGCAGTTAGGAAGTCTCAGGAAGATTGCCTACACTTATGAGGAAACACAAGAAGGAATGCCTGAAGAGCCACCGAGTGCTGAGATAAACTTGACTGCAGATGAGTTCAAAGGAAAAGAGCTAGACCCTGCTATCAAACAGGCCAATGAAGAGTTCTTGGCTGATAGTAATTTTGTCACAACAGGGTCCTTTATGCAATTTGTTTGGAAACAAAACATTGAGCAATTTAAGGCAAGATGTGAGAAGAAAAAGAATGAGCAACCCCACAAAGATA
Source organism: Cryptomeria japonica (assembly GCF_030272615.1). Taxonomy (NCBI): domain Eukaryota; kingdom Viridiplantae; phylum Streptophyta; class Pinopsida; order Cupressales; family Cupressaceae; genus Cryptomeria; species Cryptomeria japonica. Next base: position 466,671,379 of record NC_081414.1, read on the forward strand.
TAAATACAGTGGAGGAAGAGGTAAAGCAAGAAATGATGGCAGAATTCAAAGCCATTACTCCTGAAAAAGGGGAGAGAAATGGTGTCAAAGGCTGGTGTTTTAATCCTTCCTGAATGGGACATAGCATATGCCTTAGTGCTTGAAGCAGTAAGGAAAGAAACCAAGCCCCTAGAAGGAGTGACATTTAGTAAAGATAATGTTGCTTTGGTTATGTGGTCCCTAAAGAGGGATGAGAGCAGAAGGAGGAAGGACACCTCGGAATCCAGCTAGCTAGGAGGTATGATAGTGAAGAGAGTCTAGGAAACTGGAGTGGTGGAAACTGCAAAATTCAGTGTGGCAGTGGCTGAGAAAGAAGCTAAGGAGAGAGCTGTTCTCCAGGTAAAACTAGAAACAGTTCTAAGGGCTTCTAATGAAGCCAAAGGAGAGATAGCCAACAGGGATAGTATCATTTCTATATTACAAGGTCAATTGGCAGAGCAACACTAGAAGGGTGAGTCCTCCACTCTAATGATTGCATCTTCTCCAGCAAGACCCCCACCCACTAGTCCTATCATTGAATTTCCCCCTTCTCCTATGACCTTTGGTTTCCAAGCAACTGAAACCATACAAGATGAGATGGAAAATTTTAAACAGGCTTAGGCATTATTTGCAAGCAAATATGAAGAAAAAGCCAAAGGTACAATTTTGAAATTTGCTGACTCGATTAGAGCCTCTATTGTATACATTTACATGAAAAGAATTTTGAATATTTTGACTGATTTGAAAGAAGATAAGGCCACTTTGAAGCCAATTCTGAATAAGTGGATTCCTAGGGAAGTGGAGTTGGAACTTATGTGTTCATCTCATGCAGAGGCAGAGGCTGATGCCAATATCAAATCCACTTGTGAGTTAGTAAAAGGGATGACTGGATTAGCAGAAGAAAGGGTAGGTGTGAAGAGAAAAGCCCACTTATATAGAAAAGAATATTTTGATCATAAGTATGAGTTGTTTCCCGAGGGTTTTGTTGGTCCAAGTCAGCTGAAAGAGGAAAAGGCATGGCTTGATGAGTTGGGGTATAACTTGTCTCAGAGGGTAGATAAGGTCATTAATACAGATTACACGTCTTTATTTATTAAGACAATTGAGGAGATTGAGAAAGTAAAGTCAAATTATGGTTTTCTAGAGACAGAGGTTGGGCAATTGAGAATCACATGGAAGAGGCTAAATAAGATGAAAAAGAAGATCGTTAGCTTCTCCTGGCCAAGTGATGACGTGTTCTAAGAGTGGAAAAACAAATATGCAGTACAAGAAGAGGAAGTCCCAGAACAGTTAGAAGACGCTACAACGGAGAAACAAACTTAAAAGGCTGTTAGAAAAGGAAATGATTGTATTTTTCTTTCCTTTTCAGCGGGAATCATGGTTGTAACAAACTTTTCCTAGGAAAGTCCGAAGCTTGTTTGCATCCATATTGTTATAAATGGATACCAGGACTTAGAAAAAGGGATCACACGAATTTGTAAAGAAAGTCCGTTGAAATATATCTAGGGTTTTCTGGTTCTCTCAGAAGTTACCTTGAGTTATGTAAAATTTTCAAAATGAATATAAATATACAGATCAAAGTTTCAGGCCTAAATCTTCTTTGTCTTCTGGTGTGCATTCATTAGTTTGCTGGTTTCATTTGGATAATTTAGGGTTATTCGATTGAGCATGGTTTGTGAGGAAATCTTATAGATATATTTCTAGCTTTTCTCTTCAGGAGAGGGATTAAATATGCATGAAATATTTCTGTTAGTAGATCAATTGTTTGCTGCTTTGAATTTGATAAACAATTTTAGTTTAAAGAGAAAGAACCTATATATATGTAAGGCATGTATGGGTTCATGAAAGCCGAAGTGATGAAATGTATGAGAGTGTTCAGTTTTGAAATTCTTGCTTGATTTAGGTGACTCTGTAGCCTGGATAAGCCACTGATATCAATTATGGAATTCTTTCTATCTTTCTTGGGATCAAATACTGAAAATGAGCATAAGTTTTCTTTACTGTTTCAGTTTTATTGAGGTGATGAAGTCCATAGGTTTTTAGCATTGGTTTATTGTGGATCTCAATTTAAAAGTGTGAAAGTATTCACAAAAGGTATACCCACCTGAGTTTTGGATAAGTTCGAAATGTAGAAGGTTTTGTTGAAAACTTGTTATATGTTAGTCTGGAATTCTATTTTCTTGGTGTCCTCTTCATATGCAAACAGAGATTAAATTTTCTTACAGGGAGGAATAGGAGGGAATCAGAATTTGAGAACAACATCACATTTCTGTGAAATCATTTACGAATATTTTGGAATTACATTTTCTTCCTTTGTTAATAAATTTTCTTCATGTAATTGTAAATTTCATGAGACCATTTTTACTTTCTTGGGTAAAATCCTTCATTGAGAAATAACTATGTCATTATAATTTCACCATTCTATGATGCGAAACATGAATTCTGCCATTTCACAATTTTTACATTCTTATCTTTGCCCTACCTGTGCATTCTCATAGATAATCTACATTGAATCCGACTTTGATTTAAACAATTACATTTTCCCTTATGTCATATACTTAAAGTCATCTCATATTTAATTAAAATAGAATGTTCCTTATCACCACTTCTCCTTGTTATCGGCTTCGACTGGTAAATATTATTTTTAATTATTTGCACATCAATTTGGGTACTTCATGGGTTTCCATATTAATCTTTTGCATATTCTATGAACATTTAACTCCCTTCCTTATGATAACATCTCTCTGTGGTATCTTGCAAGATGCCATAAGTATTCTTCCACAGTTGTATGTGTATCTGCAATAGCATCTTTTACTATAATATTTTGTTTTATTGCATATCGTATTTTTTTGAGAGCTTATGTTGCCACATTTTGCATTTTATTTTCCAATAATAATGTCTGACAAAATGCTTTGATGCATGCCCATATACTATTCCAGAGTTCTCATCGCTCAGGGGAAATCCATGACTTCGAAGTACATTTTTTTGAAAATCATTCTTCCACACTTTGATGAAGGTGTATACATCGTTTCTTAAACTTTCAATTATAGCCTTTGCAGGTATAACATGTGACTGCAATTTCAATCAACATGCTTCAAAGTATGTCTATTCGTTGTTCAAATTTCCCATCATTTTGGCACAAGTATGGAGAATGTTCGCAGAGTTTTGGGAATTTGGGTTTACCAATTGCATTCGCTGGAAATATTTTATTGCCTCTTCAGCAAATCCATTGTCTTTAGCCTGCATTTATTATGTGTATATCCTTTTAGGCAAGCTGTCGTGTTGGCAGGGAAGATGCTGGTACTAGTTTTGAGTTTCGGTCCGACATTTGCTTTAGGTTTCCTGAGTCTCTTCAACAAATTCATAATGAGTCACACCATGTCATGAGATTACATCTCTTCAAGGAAGTTTGTCAAACTATTCACGTGTTGTGTCTATGCTTTTGTACATTTTGCACCTGTCTTACAACACCTACCAAAATTCTTCAATCCTTAATGCTTTTGACGGATTGCCATGACCTGTTTCAAAACTACGTATTCAGCACAGATAGGGAGAGCCATGTCAAATTAGTGGACTTGTAAAGATTAGAACGAGCAGAGAAAACGATAACAAAACAGAATAAAGCAATAATAAGAGGCAACACACGATTTATCGAGGTTCGGCAAATTTGCCTACATCCACACTCAAAGTAGGGAATACTCTTATTAATTGTTATCCATACAATGACCATACATGGACTGCACACATATTTATATATTCATACAAAGGTATAAATTGAAGAGTTGAGGGAGCCAAAAGGTCATGTGACCGTTGGGATTCACATCCCAACAATCTCCTCGGTGAAGGCCAACCGGTACAGCCATGCACTGGCATCCCTGCTTCCACTTCAACTCATACTACAACCAACCTGCAAGACTTTAACCTCGCGAACTCTTGTTCACGTACGCTGCAGATACACCTTCTCCAAATCAAATCAGACTCCTCAAAATCTAACAGTCGAACATCTTGGCTTACAACTTTCGTAGGCACAAACATACCCATAAATTCATAACCGAAAACACCACTTTTGATAGGTTCAAAATACTCTCCCTCAAAGGCTCCTATTTTTGTGCTCTCCCATGACAGGTCATGGTCGAAAATAGAAACTCCAAAATGATACCCTACAGGCACCAACTTCACCGAATCATTACAAACATTAAGTAACGCCTTCACACGCTCTAGCCACATCATCTGCATGTGTTCATCCATATCACTACCATGTCCATGCATCTGCCCATCCACGCTATCAAATGATGTAGATACGGAATGACTTGCTCAAGGGTTACCCACGTTCTCCCCATAACACACAAAACCGTTTCATTGTCAAAATCATTGAGCTCTAACAGACCCATTGTAATAGAATGGTCCACTAGACCAAAAACTATTACAAATTTCATCATCATTAGGTCTGTTAGGGCAGTTTTAGTAGCCAAGTAGATGATGCCATAGGGTGGTCGAAGGCACTTTTTAAAGAGACTGGACAAATTCTGTGTTGAAAACAAAGAATGGGCAGTTTCTGACAGCAAAAAAATATCATAACCACCCTCTAAAGGATCAGATTCACTAGCCCACTCACAAGGACAACTTAGAGAAAGGTTTCTCTGCCTCAACTCTATCAATTCTAGGCTACTACTTGAGGGGCGTTGCTTCCAAACCGGTATTTGGCAATCTATGCAATCGTTCTCCATTTTTCGTGTGGATGGACATGGAGAGCCCTTCATAGCTTTTGTGCTCGCAAGGGATGTCGTTGACATTTGATGGTTGTTATACGACTACCTCCTCCAATAACCAACAGAAACAGAGCCTCGCAATGAAGGCTTGTTTTGCATTTGATGAGCGTTCCACCCAAAAGTTGGTTGTGGTGCGATTTGAACCCGCGATGGTTCACCTCTGATTCTGAGCACAAAGACCGGATCATCCAAGAATATTTTAACCAAACTCTTGGGGCGTCGATTATCATTAAAAATAATGGGTACAGAATCAACACCGGTCTGATTATGGGCAAAGAGACACTGGTTATTATCACACCACAGATTGCCCTTATTAACAATAGTTGCAGCTTCCTCTAGTCTCATGATTTCTTCCACCCCTCTATGCGTCATTTCTTGAATGCTCTCCTTGAATTGAGCATACGATGAGTAAACAACCTTGGCACTGAGCTGAACTAAAACCTAAAGCTTTTCTTTACCAACGGTTTTTTCGTCGCCCATAGGGACTACCTCTCTGCACTGAAGCTTATTCTACTCATAATCCTTGTCGACACAATAATCAATATCCATCCAATCGGGTTGGTGAACCATATCTCCCTTCTCTCCTTGTGATGTCTGAAATCGCTTGGAGAGATGCCCATTGTCCTCGACTCCCATTAATGGTCGCTTTCGCTTCAAACCAAAAAACTGTCTTTTATCTTGTACTACGTCATCCAAATCCATAGGCTCGTAGTCTTCATGAGAGTGCCTCTTTATTTTTGCCAAGGCCATGCCATTTGCAGAGCTCTCTGAAGCCACAATTTCTCCCAGGATTCCTTTCCCTGCTACCTCACTCCAATCTGCACCCTCCTTATCCTGGGAGTCAACAACATATTCAACTTGGGTTTTCGATGGCATACACTCTTCCTCCCGCAATCTCTTGAGTTCATCATCTTCATCAACCTCTTTTCTAGCATCTTTCTTCTCAGAAATTCCAGTGTCTATAGAGGGCTCTCTTCAACTCCAATTGAGGCATCACAACGTTCAACCTCACCACACGAATGCCAATAACTTCCTGGCCATTAACAGTTTTGTCAATAAGTGTCAAAGTTGGCTCAAGAGGGGAGCAAATGAGAATCCTGACATCCTTCTCTTTCGTTGGATTCTCCTCTTCAACTGAGTTCCCCTCTTTCTTCCAGCCATCCCACCAATGTACGCGACGCTTGAAGCATAGTTTTACATGGAACGTAAAACTGCCATAGAAGTTATGAATTTTACCTTCTCCTTCTTCATCCATCTCCGCTCAAGCCCACATGGCTCTGATACTAATTGTAAAGATTAGAAGGAGCAGAGAAAACGATAACAAAAACAGAATAAAGAAAAACAAGAGGCAACACACGATTTATCGAGGTTCGGCAAATTCGCCTACATCCACACTCAAAGCAGGGAATACTCTTATTAATCATTATCCATACAATGACCATACATGGACTGCACACATATTTATATATTCATACAAAGGTATAAAATGAATAGTTGAGGGAGCCAAAAGGTCATGTGACCATTGGGCTTCACATCCCAACAGAACTCAGCTTTGTGTCTCCCAGTTGTATTTGTTTGATAGTCTCTCGAAGCATATATTTCATAAGATCACACCTCTGCAATGAATCCTGCAACTTACATTTTCTTGGAAGTTTCTATCGGCTTTTAAACCAATCCATTTTGTGTGAATCTCGTATTATTGCATTTTTAGGGTTTCTCATTCTAAGAGATACGCTTCTCGTTTTCGGCAAGACTTTGTATTTTGGCAAGACCCTTGCAGGTAACTCTTGTCTTGCCGATAACAATACTTACCCTATTGAATAAATGGGGCCCACCAAAATTTTGACTCTCACGACAAGGCATTTAAATTATTTCGTTGTTTTGAATTCAATTGTTATACCGAGATCAAACACTGGCAAGAACCCTTTTCTTCTTTGTAGATTTTATTGTTACACTGATATCTTATTGCACTGATTTAATTTACCTAAAATCTTCTCCTTTATCCACGGGTTGGGGAAAGATTTACTTTCAACAGGCCCACCCAACAACATTTAATGGGCGTAATCATTTTAATAATTTTAGTTTTATGACCTTGGTGAATAATTAATCTAAATCACCTAAGCTTGATTAAATATCGATTTCACTCGAATAACACCTCATAATATGTAATCACTTTGTGTGTACATATGTATATGATTTAAATGGATTATTGCTTAAATCACATTGTCTTAAATAATATAAGTTTATACCTCAAACCAATATTTGCTTTCGCAAGTTGTGATACTCATGAGTGCTTCTAGTAATTCAGTGACCCATGTCTGTCCCGTTTGGAGCTATATGTTGGGCTCTACCCTTGTGGGAGTCACATTTACCCCACATACAATGAAAATTTAAAATCCTTGTGAAAATTCTAAAGTTGAATCCTTTTGTATGACTTTCTATTCATGTCTTTCATTAATGAACTTGTAACAATAATGACCTCACCTGATGATCAAATAAACCATTATTTTCAAGCCAATGCTCCATACCTTGCTCTGACATATTTTGCTAACAAATTCACTTTAGCTAGTGATAAGAATGATTTGGGTGGGTTTATGATCACTATTGAATTGTGGATTTTTTAGCCTTTGTAAAAATATCCAAACTTAGTTTTTTGCATCTGGAATCAACCCTAAAAACTGACTAACTCATGTAATGAGGTTATGGGAATTACCAATCATGCACACATTTAACCAAAGATTGCAAGGCAACTAATAGCTTTGAAAAATTTATTCTGAGTTGAAAGATATTAATCTTCAAAGTGGGCTCCATAATTGATTTTAGCTTTATGAAAGTTTCAAATCTGCATAAATTGCATTTGGTCTAGGCTCAAAAAACAAATATCAAATGGAGTGGTGGGGCTCCAAAACCTTGCATCAGGGTTCATTGTAATATATAGAAGTGTGGAGAACAATTGGTTTAATGTGGAGGTGATCTGGTTGTCAAATAATGATTCAAATAAGGGGCTACTTTAACAAGTTTTTTGGTGAGAACTGAATAAATTGCAAATGAATCATGTTTGGGAAAAATAGAAAATCAGATCATGAGGCTCTACAAAATGGAACAAAAGTAATTTGTTAATAGGATAAATTAATGGAATAATTGGTCTAGCTTAATGGTTTACAGGTGCAAATATTTTAACTCTCCAACATGGCTACTTGGGATGGTTGTGTGACTCTAACTAGTGTGCACCCTAAATCTTGCTATTTGACGGAGGTATCAAATTTGACTATGGGAAGCTCATTATGGATAATCATACTTATTTATAAGTGGTAAAACTAATTGCAAGGTTAAATTGCTCGTCAAAATCAAGATTTATAAGTGCATTTTTAGTTGTGTTTATTATATTTATTTCTTTAGGCGATCCTAAATTTTGCCAAAATTTAGGGTTCCAACATAGTGTCTTTTTTTTGTCAATTTAGAGAAATAAAATATTTCCTCATTAAATAAATTGGAGTAAACTAATTATTATTATTTAATATGCAGATAAAAACAAGTTAAGTTGAAAATGAATTGAAGATCAAGTCGTTTGGAAGCTCAATGCATGGACGGACTACATTTGAATTGGAAGTCAAAATTGAGTATTAGCAATACTGGAGGTTCAATGTGTTCTCTAACTGTTGTTCACCAAAAGTGATAACCCAAGTATACTTGCAAATCTATCTATGAGATAGCCAATCTCAATCAATGAAACACTTCAGGGCTTGGACAACATGACAAGGATATGAATCCTTCTACTCTTCAGGCTCTGCAAAACCTAGGCGGGTATACCTTTGATGCATTTAATCAAATCTATTACACATAAGACTGCATCAATCAAAAGCAGATGGATCTCAAAGGTTCAAAAACTAAGAGGTAACTGCAGATGGGCTAGATCCACACTTGCAACTCAACGTTTTCGAATCATGAGATGGAGGGACATTTCCACATAACATAAAATATAAAAGATATTCTGATTTTGGATTTTTACATGGTGTTTTGACAACCTTTCAATATTACAAGAGACCAGTGCCTTATCCAGGCCACAGAGTCATGCATAAAACTGGAAGAGAAATCTCAGATGCAAGTTCTTTTCAACATTAAATTTTCATGTATCAATGCCTTACATTAATAAAATCCTCTACTCTGTCACAAAACCATACTTATATATATATATATATATATATATATATATATATATATATATATATATATATGCATTCAGAATCATTAATGCTGGGTTTTTAGGATTTAAATCCTTCCTTGAAGAATACCCAAAAGACAAACATTACACTCTTAGAGGAATCTAAAAGAGATAACTCATATTATCCTTGATAATATGAAATTATATAAATTTGAGTACATTTTGGAGACAATTCATGGAAACTCACACATGCCTTGCATATGTGTGAACCTGCAAACTAAAACTCAACCTACAGTAAAGACAACACTGAAAACATAGAAGAACACACTATCATTTGCATTGATAAAAAGATGCCATCACTAGAACCTGCAATTTAGGATTTCTCCCTTGGAAAAAATCTCTCAAAGGAACCCCTACAACTGAGAAGAATGGGGAATAAGAAGGAGAGGGAAGAGAATCAAATCTACAACTGAAAATTGCCAAGTGTCTCCCCTCTAACTGAATTTCATTCTCAACCAAACTACTTCCACAATATCTGATCTTTGCCAAAATCAACTCCATAATCGGATTCCTCATTTTGAGAGCTTTTCGAAAACATATAACACTTTATATTTTGGCCAAAATTGAGACCCTGGGCGAATTAATCCTCAACATGGACCCATCATTTAAATTTTTTGAATTTTAATATAGTTTGAACTATATCATTTACTGATTTTAATTTTAATTTTTTGCCTCCATTTGGTCCTGACACTTTGCTACGTGTACACCACCTCAGCACCACATCATCGCCACCTATGCACCACCTCATCGCCACCGGAACGGGACCTGCCCGTTGGACGCTGACCACACCTGCCATGTGTACACCACCTGGACTTCACCATTTCACGTTTTTCCTTTCGCCATTTCGCGGCCTCTAATGTTTGTGCATCTTTGGCCTGCAAAATCATGCGGGCTGTTGATCTTGATCTAACATGCTCACTAGTTAACCTGCTACATTTTCGCCATTTTCATTTCGCCATTTCGCAGGGTTTAACTGGTGAGCAACTTCGCCCTGCAAAATCACGCGCTTCATTGGATCGTCTCGAACTTGCTCACTAGTTAAGTCGGCCTTTCTCTGCAAAATTTTGCCTATCTGCCTCAAGAAGCGTGCCTGCGTGGGGTCCACCTGGTTGCCGCTCAGTCACCTCCTCCATCGCCTCGAGATCCATGCTCACACGTGGGCCCACCTTGGGCACCCATAGGCACCATCCATCAAAAGCCTTTATGGCTTAGACATATTGTTAGTGTGTGGATTTGGTTATAAACATTTAAAAATACCACTTCCCAGCCAATGTGGGACAAATAGATTTTCCTGTAGCTACACTTTGGAACTTTCTCCCTGGGTTTTAATGGTGATTTCTAGATTGTTTGCATTGCTTGGAAGTTTTCTATGGTCCTTCTACACCACGTCATACCAAAGGGAGAATAAGGAGACATCAAACTTGCTATTGCACTGATCAAAATTTCAAGATGCCTATTCCAATACCAACGCCATCTGCTCACTCATCACTGGTTTCCACGTGGGAGAGGGAAGAGCATATGAGAGGGTTTGAATTGTGAATTTGAGCAATCTGCAGGTGTTTAGAATGCTGAATATCCCCTTCCATCACCTCGTGAGGGAGGAAAATGAGCTATACTGGACTCCTCTACCATACCACGCAGCCTACTGTAATTTACTTGCTGGAGTTTTATTTTTTGCTTCCTAGACTCTACGTTGGCATTAAAATGTCTTTGTAGCCTCTTTGCATATCATGTAAACTACTGGGAGGAACGTTAGGGGAAGGCACGTGAAGAATGTGGGTTTTAAATTGCATTTGCTTGAATTTCCTGTGTATCCAACATAGGAGTAAAACATATTGCACCAACCACATAGAGGGAGGATTGGGAGAGTGGTGGAGCTTGGGCATACACCTGCTACATCTTCATTTTACCATTTCAACATTCCCCTTTTCACCAATTACCACGTGGGAGAGTTTTAATTGCTGCATTTCTCCTTTGAAATTTGAACAGTGCTAATTCATACACCACGTAGGGAGGATGCTGGCCATCATTGAATTTGGGGAAACACCCATTGGCTTCCTTTTTATTGCAACCCCTGCATTCTCCATGCATTTTCTTCAAGGATTTCTACGCAGCTCCTTCACCATCCTCCACGCACTTGCTTGCAGCAGATGGGAGGGCACGTGAGGGTTGCTGAAGTGGATTGGAAATTTAGAATCTTCTCCTGCTGGTAACTTCAATGCCTCCTCCACCACGTTTTTACTTATGTAACTCACCTATCACGTGGAGGGAGGTCTCTGGTTAGCATTTGCATTTGGTTTTAATACTGCTCTCTACAGAATGTTCAACGCAAGGAGGGGGGGGCAACAATATGTCACTCATTTGCATAGAATTTAAACGCTCTTCTCTAAACAGCAGTCACGTGGGGCTTCCAATTTACAAGCAAGGAGGAGGCCAGCAAGTATGGTATTGGCTGAAAGGTTTTATTTCCTCACCCACGATATGCCAATGGAACATGTAGGATTTTGCCAAGATCAACGGCACAATGAAAAGCATAAAAAAAGACAATAGAATGACAAGAACAAACTATATTATCATCAATATGCAAATGATCAACTGGATTAACCATTACAATGAATATAGGCCTGCTTATATAGGCAAGGCCATATGGATGTATGAGCACACAAATATGACATGTGGCTCAATGAGAAACAAGGGTAGGTAAGAAATACAAGGGGTCGGTAGAAGAAATAATATAATATTTCACAAGAGGTGGATGACCCACCGAATGTGGAGTGTAACAGCAAAATAAGACCACAAAAGGTGGAATTTCTCCTACAAGCTCTATCCCTATGTGCACACTTCCCTAAGTGTCTCAAATCCAAACTACGAAGAGATGCATTATCCTAAGTTAACTTAAGTAAGTGTATTAATATCCAAAATGAATATTTATTTACACCAACACCCCCCCTTAAGTGCAACTTAGGGGAATGAAGACTCAAGTCAACAATGCAAGATGGGTCCCGGCTACTAGGCCATGATAGGTACCCATGTACAAATTGCAAATGCAAGCAAAACTATGCAATGCAATCTCTCACAAATGGAGAAAGGGAGAAAACCCAGTGGGAAAAAACTCCCCCCAAAAAGAGAGATGAATGTACAAAAGACTCTCAAAGAAGAAGGACAAAACCTCAAAGAGGAAAAAGTACCCCCCATAAGAGAGGAAGGAGAAGTCAGCTGATCCCCCCTAATGACACATCCCGCACCCCCAAGAGAGCTCGCAACTGCTGGAACTTACTCTCGATGAAAGGTTTGGTGAATATGTCAGCAACCTGCTCTGCTGTAGGACAATACTGCAAATCAATGACCTGCTCCTGATTGAGCTCTTGGATATAGTGCATATGAATCTCGATGTGCTTGGTCCGCTGGTGCTGGACCGGGTTCTTCGAGATCGCAATAGCAATCTGATTGTCGCAATGTAGGACTGTCGACCGTGGAGTGGTGAATCCAAACTCTGTGAGAATCTGCTAGAGCCAAATGGTCTCAGTCGTTGCGTTAACAGCGCCTCGATACTCAGCCTCAGTCGAAGAGAGAGCAATAGCATGTTGCTTCTTGCTCTGCCAACAAATGGGGCCCGAACCAAGGTGAAAACTATAACCAGAAGTAGACTTACGATCATCAAGATTGCCAGCCCAATCGGAGTTTGTGTAACCAACCAAGGAAGTCCTGTGCCTGTTGCATAGTGAATCCCATAGTGATGTGTACCCTGGATGTAATGAAGGATGCATTTGGCAGCTTTCCAATGAAGCTCATGTGGTTCCTGCATGAAGCGGGAAACCATGCCAACTACAAATGAAATATCAGGGCGTGTATGAGTCAAGTAGATGAGACTACCCACAAGCTAACGATACAAAGTGGCATCAACTGGTGGAGAAGAACACTGAGCCTCAAGCTTGACTCTTGAAAGAAAGGGAGTCGGGGCAGGCTTACAATCAGCCATATGAAAGCGTGCAAGTAGATCAAGAGCATACTTGGGCTGTGATAGTGTAATCTCGGAAGGTGACTGTGAAATCTCTATCCCAAGAAAGTAGTGCAAAAGACCCAAGTCAGTCATAGCAAATCTGTCATGCAAAGCAGATTTGACCCTGCTAATGATGGATGAAGTACTCCCTATAATGATCAAGTCATCAACATAGAGAACAAGTATCAAGTGAGAGTCATCCTGTCACAAAATGTAGACATTCGGATCGGAATGACACCTGGTGAAACTTGCGGAGAGAAGAAAGGAATCCATCTTGGCATACCAAGCCCTGGGGGCATGCTTAAGGCCATAGAGAGATTTCCTTAGTCTGCAAACCAAGGAAGTATCCTAGATGAAACCCTGTGGCTTCTCCATATAAATCTCCTCATCAAGATCACCATGAAGAAAAGCACTCTTCACATCCATCTGATGTACAACCCAACCATGAGCTGCAGCAATAGCAAGTGTCAAACGAATGGAGTTCATCTTGGCTATGGGTGCAAAGGTCTCAGTATAATCAACACCTGCAACCTGCGAGAAACCTTTTGCGACAAGCCGAGCCTTATACTTATCCACACTACCAGCCGCTGTAAACTTGGTCCGATAGATCCACTTACATTGAACCATCTTTCTCCCCTTAGGGAGATGGACTAAATCCCATGTGTTGTTCCTCATCAAGGAACTATACTCTTCCTCCATAGCGTGGTCCCACTCAGGAACCCCTGATGCTTCCCTAAATGTCTGTTGATCAGAAGCGGTAGCAATGAATGCATGTGGAAGATCCTGATGTTGTGATCGAGTTCTCCATGTATCTGAAGGATCCCCAACAAGAGAACCCGTGGACTCAAGTGTCTATCGAGCCCAACAAGGTCTAGGTGGAGGTGGAGAACGAGGCTCCTCAACTGCAAGTGGACCCTGCGGAGGTGTTAGCCTGCGAGTCGAAGTTGAAGGAGTCTCATCATCTGAATCACTAACATCACTATCCACAATGGAGGAAGGTGGAGGAGGTAGAGAGGCTAAGCTAGGAGAGCTTTCATCAAAGTGAACACTCCTCTCAATGAAAACCTCATGTGTCTCTGGATCCATCAATCTGTATGCCTTAACACCCTCAGGATATCCAACAAATATGCAAGGCTGACTCTGTGGTTCCAATGCCTTGCATTTCTGTGGAGGTATGCGAGCCCATGCTAGACACCCAAAGACTCTAAAATATCTCACAATCGGTTTCCTACTAGCCCAAGCCTCAAAAGGAGTAATACCTTGCAAAGCTTTGTGAGGAACCCGATTCTGGATGTGTGTGGCACAACTGATAGCCTTTGCCCAAAAGGCGGGATCAAGAGAACATGCATGTATCATACAGCTAGCCATTTCTTTGAGAGTTCTATTCTTGCATTCTGCAACCCCGTTTTGCTGTGGAGTGTATGCGACAGAATGCTGAAGATCAATCCCCTCAAATGTACAAAAATCCTCAAGTCTTTTGTTCACATATTCCCTTCCATTATCTATGCAAAGAATCTTGACCACTTTCCCTGATTGCTTCTCCACATGAGTCTTGAAATCCTAAAATATGTCAAATACTTCACTCTTATGAATGAGAAAGTAGACCCAAGTGAAGCGGGAGTAGTCATCAATGAAGGTGAGAACATAGCGGGCCTTACTAAATGAAGGTGCTAGAAATGGACCTGCTACATCGTTGTGAACAAGTTGAAGAACTTCCAAAGCTCTTCAAGATTTCCCCTTATCAAACTTCTCTTCAGGATGCTTGCCCATGGAACAACCTGAACATACACCCTCTGAAAAACTGATTCAAGGTAGACCTGTGACCATGTCTTTAGTGCTTAGCTGCTGAAGATAGCGGTAGTTGAGGTGACCAAACCGCTCATGCCGTAGCTTACTTTCTAAATTTGAATGAGTAAGAAAGGCCCTAGAAGGTGAACTTGGCACAAAGTGGGAGAATGAATAAAGCCTTGAGTTGTCATTGACTTGTCCCACTGCTACCAGGACATCATCATCAAGTTCCTTTACCACAACTGAATCTGGTGTAAACTCAACCTTTTTCCCATTCCCATAGTGAGTGATTTGGTAGATGGAGAGAAGGTTGGTAGACAAGTTAGGAACATAGAGAACATTCTCAAGTGTTCCATCATCCATGTCAACTAAACCTTTCCCTTCAACCTCTACTTGTGTATCATCACCTATGTAAATGTGAGGTACCTTAGATGGCTCCAATGAAGAAAACTGCTCCTTTGTAGAACCCATGTGATATGAGGCACCCGAGTCAAGTATCCATTGCTGTGAAGAACCTGTTGTAACCACAAATGCTTGGCCTTTTCCCTTAGACTGTGAGGAAGAGGAAGGAGATGAATCCTTCTTTGTGTAGGTGGATGGCAAGTTGATGTTGTTTTTCTTAAGAAGATTAGTTAACTTATCAACTTGCTTTGCGTGGCATCGATGCTCATCATGACCATACTTCTTGCAATATGCACAAGTTGGTTTATCCTTCTTAGGTGGTGTCCCCTTCTTGGAAGAGGATGAAAAATCGCCTTGTGATGGAGAGGATGATTGCCCTTTTTCCTGGTGTGGCTTAGACTTAGATTGCTTCTTCTTCTTGTTGGAATCTTTGCCTTGACTTCTTTGATTCCCTTGATTAGCCACCAAAGCCTTGGACTTTGAAGACTTGAGAAACCCCATGTTCAACAACTTAGATTGTTCCAATATTAACATTTCTATGAAAGCATCAAATGAAGGCATAACATAAGAACTCCCCACTGTCAAACGATGAGTTTGGAAGCTAGACACAAATGCTGCATATTCTGGTGCAAGCTTGTCCAACAAGTTGAATATCAACTGAGCATCCTTTTTGTCAATTCCACAATCCTTAAGCTTTGCTCTTAGCTCATTTTCTTTGGTGACATAATCTTGGATTGTATCAAAACTCTTGGGATCCAAGTTGGTGAGCTCATTGTCAATCTGATAGCCTCTGATTTCATCAACTTGACCATACAATTTCTGAAACATATCCCAAGCCTCTTTGATTGTTTTACACTTCTCAATGTGAAAAATGAGGTCATCTAATACATACTTGCACAAGGTTCCAAGAGCCATGCAATTCTTTGTGAGCCATTCTAATTGGGCATTTGGATCAGCCTTAGGATTAGGTGGTGCTATTATTGTTCCATCTATGTAATGTGTGAGACCCTTTTCCATTAATTTACTCCATACTTTAATTTTCCATGATGCATAATTATGTGGAGTTAAAGGTGGAAATTTATTAGGACTCATTGCAACAAAAATGGAAAGAGCACAAAGAGAGGCACAATCACACAAGACACCCCCCCAAATTCACTCAATCAAAGAACCCCCCCCAAAAGTGATGATTTGGCACTTTATACTTAGTGCGTATACAATGGGCCACTTGCAAAAAATGGTAAAGTGGACTTCTGATTACAATTTTAAAACTACCTCAATAAGGCCAAAAGAGTCTCAAACTGAAAATGCAAGAGATCTAACTAAGATCCAAGCAATTTACAAGTACCTAATAGGCCAAATAAGACCAATATCTGAAAGTACAATTTCCACTCAAAATCTCTGAAATCTGATCATAGATTATGAAAGTAGATGAAAAAATATGCACTTTAAAAAAAAACGGCACCTGAAAAGGAGGTCGTATGAGCTCAAACGAGGCCTTTGAAGTTGCAGAATTGAGGATTGGATAGGTACTGCTGAGAAAATCCAAAAATTTCGAAAAACCTATGCACCAAAATAAAAAAATAACCACACCACTGCGAAGATCACGAAATTTTAGCCCATTTCAAAGCAAATTGCACCAAAAAAGGAGCAAAAATGAACAAGATATGGCCTTTCAAAGTTGGGCTGCAAAACTGAAAAGCCCAATGGAGAGGGGTCAAAAAAATTTCAAAAAACTGCTGATGTGGCGCTGACGTTAGCAATTCACTATCTTAAATTTGACGGCCGTATGACCGTCGCGAAAACTTCGCCTCCCTGCTGACTAGGCGTCCGTACCGTATGGATTGCTGACTGGGCAGATGACTGTGCTGCCGTACGGATGCTAACGTGGCACTGTGCAGGGGTACGGTTTTGACCGCGGGCCAGTGGCCGCCTGCCACGTGGCGGGTGCGGATTCCGCCTGTTTTAGTGGTCACTGGAGAGGAGGGTGCGGTCGGAGCCGAGGGGGCCGGCGGCGGACCGGGAGCCGAGGCGGCCATCGATTGAAGACCTGTGCACCGGCAGAGGGAGACTTGGGCAGCGACGGGTGCGTACATGGCAGTGGCGGCAGCGTACACAACAGCGGCAGCGCGGGCAGTGGTGGCTGGAGGCTGCCGGAGATCCGGGCCGGCGACGGTGGCTGGGTCCCGGCCGACGGGAGGAGACCTGGGCGTTGGTGGGGAGACTTGTCAGCGCGGGTCTCGGCGGTACTGTACACGGTGGCGACGGGTACAACAGGTACACCTGCAACCTGCAGCACACGCAGGGTACGGGGGGGGTCTGCGGACCCCCAAAAACCAGCGAATTTTTATTTTTATTTTTTGATTTTTTATTATCACTTTTTTTTTAATTTATTTATTTATTTATTTTTTTGAAAAATAAATTTTTTTGAAAAAAAATTTCAAAATCCGTACGATAATAGCCAAAATGGGGAAAAAAAATTTCTCACCAAAATAGGTCGACTTTATAGTCGAAATTTATGGAAACGGCCTCCCGGATTCAACAGTGATGTCCAAATCGCTGTATGACACCCCCAAAAAATGAAGATCCCCAAATCCGAAAATAGAAGCCTCCAAAGTGTCTCCAAAAAACTAATCAATGAAGCCCCAATAGCTCTGATACCAGGTAGGATTTTGCCAAGATCAAGGGCACAATGAAAAGCATAAAAAGAGACAATAGAATGGCAAGAACAAACTGTATTCTCATCAATATGCAAATGATCAACTGGATTAACTATTACAATGAATATAGGCTTGCTTATATAGGCAAGGCCATATGGATGTATGAGCACACAAATATGACATGTGGCTCAATGAGAAACAAGGGTAGGTAAGAAATACTAGGGGTAGGTAGGAGAAATAATATAATATTCCACAAGAGGTGGATGACCCACTGAATGTGGAGTGTAACAGCAAAATAAGACCACAAAAGGTGGAATTTCTCCTACAAGCTCTATCCCTATGTGCACACTTCCCTAAGTGTCTCAAATCCAAACTACGAAGAGATGCATTATTCTAAGTTAACTTAAGTAAGTGTAATAATATCCAAAATGAATATTTATTTACACCAACAGAACACATTGAGGTTAGCATATGACATGGAATCAATTATTTGTTTGATGATTTCTACATTATTTGTCATAAAGCTGAATGCACACAATTGGGTGAATGTCTCTAAGCCACACAATGCACCATACACAGTCTTTGCCTCCAAATAAGCACCTTGAATAACTGAGTGTTCATCGCCCATAGGCAAATAAAGAGAATAACTTTCATTAATTCCAAGTTGAAGAGTCTCATCAGCAGCATCCTTGAACAAAAATTTCTAATTCGCCACATTCGAATTTGCATTTGGTGTTGGAGTCTCTCTGCTCTTTCACGGTCCAGCTGGCAAATTGCAATCAAGCCAAGTCGGGCCTCAAAGTGGGTCCGACTAAAAAAACTTTTGTTTTCATACAACTGACCCCTGGAATGCTTCAGACACCTTAAAATTACCTTAGGAAATGATCGGCATCGTTTTGGGATCCTCACACTGAATTTTGCGACCTTTAGGCAATTACACCACATTTTCGCATTTAATCGCGAAGACGTATTTTTCAAACCTATCAAAACACCTTTTTGGAGCTTGCCATCTGATAGGCATGTACTCTGATATGCAAGCATGAAATCTACCAAACGGTTTCTCAAGATGAGTCTCGAGCGAAGAGATATTAATCAGCGAAAATGGCCAACTAGCTTTGTCGACACTGTGGACCAGACAAAGTCAATGTTCAGGCAACACGACACCTTTCTCAAAAATATCAAACGACCTCCGTAGGCCCTCAAATTTGAAACATAGGTACCTTGAAGTACATATTAATACTTAGAATTCTCAGTTCAATCACTAGACTGACAGGATGCAAATGGTGCACTCACAAAAACAACTACTTGAACTGATATAGCACTGAAAGTACAGATAACTGAATTTGATGGCAAAATGAGCTCTTTTGAAAACCGATCAAACGGATTGGTAGAGGCTTGAAATTTGAAACGTAGCTCATAATTTATACCAACATTAGCCCGAAACAAACATTCTGACATGACGCTTACTGAGGCAACTTTTACACTTGTGCCAAACAGGGCTCCGACTAGCTGTCGAAACAGAGACTTGCCAAAACACACAAACTGCAAACGGATTTGGCTTTGAAAACAGAGCAAATGGATTTGTCAAGACTTGAAATTTTGCAGAATGACTCATATTTATGCATAGAATTGAATCCATTTTGAAATTATCCATGACTATCAATAGGGAAAAAGATGTAATCGCTCAAAGAAGGCTACTCAATAAAATCTGCATTTGTGCCTAAAATGCACTTTCAGCTCACCCCTCAAAATGGGTACCTCATAAACTTATCCAAATTGAATTCTGAAAGTTGCACATCACTGAATAGGTCAAATGAAAGGTGTGGGACATGAATCCTGAGCCTTACCCTCTGAAAATCATCTGGCTCCATTTTAACCCCTTGTTAACTAGGCCATTCAAACTGACTTATTTGGAGATGCAAAGCAAAAATTTGAAGTGGGCCTCAAAACTTGACTCAATTTTAATTAGTCCCAACACTAACTAGAGTACACTCAGTGTCACAATTGGAAAGATATTGTTTCAAGGATTTGCCTACATTATTAACTAGAGCTTATTTTGAGTTGCAAGAGAAAACTTTGTGCTTGCACACACAAATAGGGGTTTTTTATCTGTTGTTTCAAAGGGGGTATTTTTGAGAAAATTTGTATAAAATGGAGCTTGAAGCTCATTGCAAGGGGTTGGATGCTCAAATATTAGACTAAATCAAAGGTATCTTAGGATTGGAAAACCCTTGGAACTTGGTTCAAGGTCATTCCAAGTCTTTTTCCTCTGTATTTTCATGTTAATGTAGCTGAGAACAATTTGATAGAAGGCAGAAATTAGAAGTTCAGTATGACACATATATTGATTAGAAGTTCAGTATGACACATATATTGAATGAGTGTCTCATTCAAAGGTGAATTTAGAAACTTTAATGCAATTTCCTCTTCCTTTTAGTTGTTTTCATTCATATGGTGTATGTTTAATGTTCATCTTATTCAATTCAACTTCCTAAATCTAGAGAGAGTCATGTGTTGGCATTTTGGCATTAAGTTGTCATTGATGTCAACCGATTTGGCAAGGTCACCGGTAAGAAAGAAGGATGGCTGCCAGAGAGTGAGCAGACATAATGAAGGTTTACTGGTAAGGCATAAATTGGGATGAAGAATGTGTATATTAACTTGTTGAGTAAACAACCGGTAGAGAAATACACCGGTCTGAAGGTTGGTTGCCTGTTTTGTTGAAGAGGTAGAATGTTAAAGTTATATGTGTTACCGGTGAAATGTGTACTTGTCGGTTAGCAGAAGAAGAAAGTCTCACTAGTAAAGGGATGTACCGGTATGAGTTTGTTGAATGATCAAGTATGAATGGACTGTGTGTCGGTGAGCTAAGTGATTGACCATTGGAATGTCATGTGGAGCTGAGGTGGCAAACATGCAGAGGTTAGTGAAGCCTCCATCAACATGGTTGTTGAAACAACTAGTCGATATTAATGAAACAACCACAAATCATGGGATTGAAACTAACTGATGTGGCTCGAGGAAGAAAGCATAACAGAGGAAGATCAGGGAGCATTTGGCACCTGGATCAATGCAAAGGAAATCTGATTCAAGAAGACCTCAAAAATGAAATAGCTGAATGTTTTATGAGTCGATAGATTTCAAGGTAGAAAATATTGTACGTGATTGCTATCTTTAGTAAGTATGCATTGGGTAATGGAAAACGTGTATAGATGCATCTCTGGAGTACAGGTGATCGACCCAAGACAGACTGGATCGGATTTCATGAAGATTGTGTCGAGTAAAGGAAACCATAATCACTTAGTGTTTGAATGCATTCTTGGCGGGAAACCATGGTGATAAATACATGAGCTCGAGACAGAGCAAGTTGATGTTGCAGAGAAGAAAAGGAGAGAAGAGAGATTAAGTGCATAGAAGAATTGTAGCCTTAGAATTTATTCTAAGAAAAGTTGCAGAGTAAGTGAGAAAGCAACCCAATGAGAGGCTTTAACTGGCAGTGATTGAATACCAGTATAACTGTAGTTCAACAATTAAGCAAAATTGGCAAGGTGTAATAGAGAAAGGCAACATCCAAGTATGACACACTGTGTGGTGGGACTGTGAGAGAGAAAGAGTGATATTTGAGGCCAAGAATTAGAGAAAGTAATCTCACAACCGATAGTGTGAGATTCAGTGGAGGAAAAAAGACTGTCAACCGAGAACAAGATATTTGATCAAGAGTTGCAAAATTCATTTACAACAAGAAGCCTTAACTGTACCTAAATTGTATTTCAATATACATTGCCAAGTTGAATCTTGGTGCAAGGGTTGGTGCTTCTTGGGTTGGTGCCCTAAATCTTTGTAATCTAGTGTTTTACCTATGAGGCTGGACTGGAGCAATAGTCTCCAGCAACTTTTCTCGCCGAGGTTTTTCCCATTTTGGGTTTTCCTCATACATCTGGTGTTGTGAGTTGCATTTGTGTGATTGATCTCTTTGGCTTTCTTCCTGCTTTACCGGTATGATTGTTTAGTTCCTAAGCTAATAACAGCTATTTTGAAGCTATTTTGAAAAGTCAAAAAATTTAGGAACCACTGATTCACCCCCCTCCCAGTGGTACTTTGTGTTCAACAATCAATATCAGAGTCAGGTTCCCGGTTATTGTTAAACCTTGGGTAGATTCTAGACTTTGAACACAATGACAAGAAATGAGTCTGCTTCCTCAAAAGCCCCCATGTTTAAAGGATCTGACTATGCCTTCTGGAGCAGAAGAATGGAGACCTATATTTCCTCGGGTTTTGATGTGTGGATGTCTGTCAAGAATGGGTATGTTGTTCCTATTGCTCCTCCCATTGATCCAGATGCCAAAAAGGATTATGAGAACAATGCAAAGGCCAAACATGCTCTCTTGAGTGGGTTGTCTGATAATGAGTTTGTCAAAGTCATGCACTATGTTTCAGCAAAGGAGACTTGGGATAAATTGCAAAGGTTGTTTGAAGGAGATGTAAAAGTCAAAGAGGCCAAGCTGCAAGCACTATGGAGAAAACTTGAAAGCATCAAGATGGAGGATGATGAGAATATTGCAGACTATCTTCATAGATTTGATGAAACTGTGAACACCATCAGAGGACTTGGAGAAGAGATTGCAGATGAGATTCTTGTCAAGAAGGTACTTAGATCTCACACACCCAATTATGATACTAAGGTGTCTGCCATAGAAGAAGCGAAGGATCTGAAGAATTTTACAATGGATGAGTTATTTGGCTCACTAACCACCTATGAGATGAGAACAACAAGTGATACTTCCTCAAAGAAAGAAGCAACATTCAACGTCACCAAAAATGGCAAAGAAGTAGCTACTCATAAAGAATCCAATGAAGATTTTGATGCAGAAGTCGTAAACTTTGTCAGGAAGCTCAAAAGAGGATCCGACCGGTATAAAGGAAAACTACCACTTAAATGTTTCAATTGTGGGAATCTCGGACACTTTGCTACAGATTGTCCTCACAAAGAAACCGGTGGAGATGAGTCAAGAGAGTTCAGAAAATCTGGTGGCAAAGATAGAGAAAGAAACGACTACTAGCAGGGAAGGAGAGGCTACTAGAATCAGAACAACCTATATACTACTGAGGATGATACAACAGATGAAGAAAATGCATCAGAAGATGATTACCATGAGAATAACAGAAAAGTCAATCTCTTCATGGCACTTGGTGAACTAGTTGATGAAGATGGGGAAGAGGAGGATATTGAAGCTGAAGTGGACTTGAAAGGTAAACTTATCAGTTCTCTTGAGGAATTGAGAAAAACAAGAAGGGAACTCAAAAAGGTCAAGCTTCCTGCAGTAGATGAACAAGATCTCTTGAAGCAATCTCTGGATGAGTCCAGTCAAGTTATATCTGACTTGAAATTGCAACTGAAAGGAGATGTGAAGCTACATCCTCTAATCTGACAAAGAAGGAAAAGGAGCATCAAGAGTTGGAAGCAGAAATAGTGAAGCTTAGAAAGGAGCTTGAAGAAAGTAAGAAGAAATAAAAATAAGGAGCAAATATGAAGGCAATACCGAGGCCTTAGACAAGATGTTGAGCAAACAGAATCATTCCAAAGACACTGGTGGTTTAGGCTTTAAACAAGGTCAAAGTTCAACCCACAAAGATAAATTCGGCAAAGAAATAAAGTTCAACTCTTCAATTGAAGATGAAGAAAAGAGGACATTCACTGTAGGTAAAGATACTGGCAAAAAGACATATGCAGATGCTGTTGGAAATCGCCACTCAAACCGGTATACAAATGAACCGGAGGCATCACTCTTTGTACAAACATGCAGATCCAAGGATAAATGCACGAGTTGACTGTGAAGGGTTCACCAGGTTCAAGACCAAGGCAACCTAACTGGTATGTTTCAAACTTTCATGATTACTATTACCGATGTAATAAATTTGGGCATATAATAGCTGATTGTAGATTAATCAATAAGCCCTCTATGAGTTATGAAAGTAGAAATTCATTTAATGCACTCTAGAATATGAATGTTGTCTGTTATCAGTGCAATGGTTATGGTCATAAGAGTTTTGAATGTAGGAAGAATAAGTCGGTACCCTATAATAATTTTAAGGATGTTTCCTTATATGAAAATGTAAAATGCTATAACTGTCAAGGGTTTGGACACACAACAAAGGTGTAAAAATTGAAAGATCAAGCATAACAAGACAAATCTCGATCAAGAACTAGTAACTAAACCTAAGCATAATATGGCAACTGACAAGAAGAAGGAAACCAAACCGGTATGGGTTGAGAAAGAAAAGGAAAAGGAAGAATGAAGTCTCATAGTGCATACTACCTTACATGTTGAAAGGAAAAATATATGGGTTGTAGATAGTGGTTTCTCCAACCACATGACTAGTGACAAAAAGAAATTCATCAAACTTGAAGACTGGAATGGTGGTTCAGTAAGGTATGGAGACAACTCATCCATCAAAATAAAGGGAAAAGGCACTCTAAGTATTGATGGAAAATTGAAGGCACATGATGTATATTATGTGGAAGGCCTAAAGCACAATCTACTGAGTGTGAGTCAGATGTGTGACAAAGGTTACAAATTCATCTTTGACTCAACCGATTTCTAGATAAAGAAAGACAATATTGGTCAAGTTGTGGCAGAAGGAAAGAGAACAGATGGCAATGTTTATAATCTGAAGGAATGCTATGAGTCCCATTGCATGTTAGGACAAGTTGATGAAAGTTGGTTGTGGTACTGAATATTAGGCCACATAAACTTTGATAACCTATTTGTAGTAGGCAGAAAGGAGCGTGTGAGGAATATTCTACCCATCATCAAACCGGTAAGCACATTTTGTGATGAATGTGTGAAAGGTAAGCAAACTAAGGTGAGCTTTAGGACAAAAGAGCATGTTCAATCCAACAATAAGAATAATAACTATAGTTAAAGTCTCAACCTAAAGTTTGGACATTCACTCTGTGAAGTTACTATCTCCATAGATGGTGTTCATTTGATTGTCAACTTGGGGATGTAATACTTGAAATGGGTCTACACTATATATGCACTAAGTTCCTGCAATAGCTACCCTGCATTACTACAACAACTAACATCTATGCAGAAAAAGTAAGAATCAAAACAACTGAATGGCTACATGAAAAAATCTGCATTAACATAAATTTCACTCAAGAAATATTAACTAAGTCCAAAGCTATCAAATAGGAATTACTCTGTTTGCTTTGGCTGCAGGAACAGTCAATAGATCTGTTTCCAATGGTTGTAGGAATAGTCAATGCAAGGATATCTACTACAACGAATGAGGAAAACTAATGTTAACAAAGGCACAGAAACACTCACCAAGTGGCCCCCCTTGGATGAGTGTTTCCAGGCTTCCAAAATAACTCTAAGTGCTTAGAATAACATATCTTTATTCATTGTTTCTCAAAAGTTGATACATTATTCAGAATCAAAAGAAACTCAAAACACTCTATAACTGTATTTCTAAATCTTCTGCTCTTTTTCTTCTCTTTTCTTTCTAACCTCTAAAAAGAGACAAAGATACTTATTTAAAGGAAAACAATAACTTCCTACAATTAAGATCACGTCGATGAGAAGAGGCGAATAACATTCATGAAGGAGAACAGTCAAAGTTAAGCCACTAAAAAAGTGGATCTAAACCAAACCACAACCAAAACATAGCATGGCGGTATTACAAGATCGATGCCCACTAGAGTCAGACATAAATAAGTATTACGCACCTACTTCTCCTCTGTTGTTCCTTACACTCATTATCCTCTTCGTTCATTTGAACTTTTAGTCGCCTCCTTGAATATCTCAAACTGCAATTGGCATGACAGGAGAACCTTCTCTACAACATCTCATTTATTCCTGCAATTCAAAAGAGAGAACATACAAGCATACACATATCTATTTTAATTAATCATAACCTCAATTAATTTCACACATGATATCGCCTATGACTATCCGTATGGAAACACGAATGAATCACATGGCTGCAGGAATATCTGGCAAAGACAAAACATGATTTAATGGGCTCAGTTAACATTTGAAATGCATACAGTCAAACTTTAATACATCCTTACCATCCAATCATATAAATTAAAACATGAAAAAAACTTATAAGTTCTAGGAATAAAAGGAGCTAATATCTTAGCTCATCATGCCCCCCAACTTAGTGTCTTATTGATCCTCCAGCAAGAGGAAAGTTTATGATTTAGGCACTAACTCTTAAGTCACCAATAGTTCCTTGACCTGTCCCTCCTGAAGCCAAATTCCAATAAAATCCCTTTATCTTTTCTAATATAGCCCATCTAGCTTCTTCTATAGTTGCATCATAGGTTTTGTCTGAAATCCTGCATTAATTGTTTCTAATTCTTTCCCTTTCTTTTATAAGATGTCGCTCCTCTTTGGAAATAAGTGGAGGGCTGCACAATGTTTGTTTCCACCATTACTTCCTCTATCACAGTTAAAGCTTCTTTGGCAACAAGAGCTTCATTTCTTGTAGAAATTAAAAGAGACAAGGGCTCTCCTATATCCTCCTCTTGAGCTGCTAATTCCTCTGCAACAGGAGCATCTTCAACCCTAAATTGCAGTATATCTTCAAATACTCCCATGCCATTTGAGAAACATCCCCAAGAGAATGTTCTACCAATAATTTTATCAAACCATGATGATTGACATAATGATTTCCATTCTTCCATGTTTCTTTGGCACTTATGGAAAGAAGGTGGTATAGAAAATTTGGAACATTTACCCTTCGGCCATGCCATAAATGACTAAGCACTTTGAAATGGTTTGAATGTAAATTTGAATACCTTCCATCACACGTAATGTATTTCATTATATACAATGCCACCTGGGGCCATTCTGCTGGAAGAGATACCCATCTAGCTTCCTGCTTGTCCACCATTAGAGATCCATCTATGGGGTGCATAAATTATTCTCTAGCGCTTCTTGCATCCTTTGATTCAGAAAACAACTCTCCTTCCTGCAGCAACCCAGTAACTTCAGCTATTTGTTGTTCTGTAGCAATAACCCTTAATCCTTTGACAAAAGTTTCCCCTTGATCGAATGAATGCATGAACTCAAAAGCAGTTTCCTCATTATAATCTGTTATTTTTAGAAAGTAGTCAATCCAACCATGCTATCAGAAATAATGCTCACATAGGGAATCCTATAGCAATGCATCATGGATTACTAGTTCATGCTGGATAGGATCTCCACCCATGACTATCTCGGCTCATAAAATAATTTCCGCAACTGAGAATGAGGACCTAAAGTAATCTACAGACTAAAAGTATTTGCTTGAAAATTCCTTCCTTACTTCTATTTTTGGCGGCAGAATTAATTACTTACTCATGCCAAAGAATATCTCATTAAAATAATGATGGTAGGCAATCAAATCAAGTTACTGAAAAGGATAGATAATTACTAATCTTGGAAATCAGACCTTAAAACACCCCCCAACTTATTTTGGCATGTGTCCACACATGTGGAAATGATATCGGGAAGTGTATGTGGATTTGAAATAGGCAATGATCACTATAAAATAATAAAAAATAAGATATGTGCATACCTACAGTTGTGCGAATAAATGCTGCATGAAACAGTTAGCAAAAAGAATGGTGAAATGAAATGATTTGACATGAATGAAACAATAGATAAAGAAATGAGATGGGATGACGTGCATGGAAAATTTATTTATGGAGAATAATATTTCCATAAGACATGGAAATATCTTTATGAAATGACGCTTGAAGAATTATAGAGTGTTAGGAACGTTCCCTGCAGAAGCTGCAGGAACCGTACCTTGAATGCTCCCTTTTGTGGTAGTAGGAACTTGCCCAGTTGTTGCACAACACCTCAAGACCACTTGAAATTGTGCATATAGATTTGTGTGGTCCAACTAGGACAAGAGCATTTGCAAGTGAAAGATACTTTATGCTCTTTATTGATGATTACTCAATAATGACATGGGTCACCTTCCTGCAAGATAAACCACAAGCATTTGAAAGATTCAAGATATTTAGGAAGATGGTGGAGAAAGAAAGTGGGTGCATGTTAAAATGCCTAAGATCGTACTGGGGTGGAGAGTTTACATCAAATGAATTTGAAGATTATTGTGAAAAACATGGAATTAGAAGGTAATACTCAGCTCCTAGAACACCACAACAAAATAGTGTGGTAGAAAGGAAGAACAAAAGAGTTAAGGAGATGGCCAGAACCATGTTAAATAAGGCCAGTCTACCAGACACATATTGGAAGGAATTGTTCATATTGTTGCATATCTTTGAACCGGGTTCAATTAAGAACAAACAACAGAATGACACCTTATGAGTTGTGGTATGACTGGAAGCCATTAGTCAAATACTTCAAAGTATTTGGAAGCAAATGCTTTATCAAGAAAGACATGGATGGTCTTGGAAGTTTTGACTCCAGGAGTGATGAAGGAATATTCCTTGGTTACTCATCTAACAACAAGGCCTACAAATGCTACAACAAAAGATTAAAAAGAGTCATTGAGAGTGTGCATGTAAAATTTGATGAGGATATACACAAAGGATCTCAACCATAGGTTAACCGGTATGATAATTCCGGTGATGAAGATGATGAAGCTCAATCAGACATTGAACCAGAGGAAGCATCCAAGAAGGCTCCCAACCGGTATGTACAACTAAATCACTCGGAAGTGAAATTTTTGGGAAATAAGAGTGATGGTGTGCAGACTAGAAGAAGACCTGCCCGAAATGATGAACAAGTCAACCTTTGCCTCATGACTGAAGTTGAACCCAAAACATTTAATGAGACCAGAAAAAGACAAGAATGGATGGATGCCATGGAAGAAGAACTGCAACAGATTGAGAAGAAAAAGACTTGGGAATTAGTCCCTAGACTGGAAGACAAGAACATCATTGGCACAAAATGGGTCTACCAGAATACGATTAATGAAGAAGGTAAGATTGTTAGGCATAAAGCTAGACTTGTGTGCAAAGGATACTCTCAAGTAGAGGGGATTGACTTTGAAGAAACATTTGCACCAGTAGCTAGATTAGAAGCAATTAGAATGTTTCTGGCCTTCTCTGCCTACAAGGGCTATAAAGTATACCAAATGGATGTAAAATCTGCCTTCCTAAATGGAAATTTGGAAGAAGTGTACATAGAGAAACCAGAAGGGTTTATGTTGCATGATGATGAGACATTCATGTGCCAATTGAAGAAGGCCTTGTATGGTCTAAAGCAAGCTCCTAGAGCATGGTATTCAAGATTAGATCAGTACCTAAAGGAGCAGGATTCAAAAAGGGAAGTGATGATAGCAATTTGTACATAAAGAAAGATGGGAACCACATGATCATTGTGGTTGTGTATGTAGATGACATTATTTTTGGAGGCAACAAGGACACCCTCTACAAAGAATTTGTTGATCAGATGCAGTTATAATTTGAGATGTCAATGCTTGGTGAATTGACATACTTGGTTTGCAGATATTACAACAAGATAAAGGAATCTTTATCTCACAAATCAAGTATGCAAAGGAGATGTTGAAGAAATTCCAATTGGAAGATTGTAAACCGGTTAGTACCCCCATGGTGACCGATAGTAAATTGAGCAAGAATGTTGAATCACCGATGGTGGATCAGACTTTGTATAGATCCATGATAGGAAGTCTATTGTATCTAACTGCTTCAAGACCAAATATAGTTCAGGTAGTGTGCATGGTGGCCAGATTCCAAGCTACACCTAAGCAGTCACATATGAATGTTTTAAGCTTAATCTTTAGGTACCTACAAGGGACACTTAGCTATGGATTGTGGTATCCTAAACAAGGATATTTTATCTTGGAAGCATACATTGATACTGATTGGGTAGGTTGCATTGATGATCAAAAGAGAACAAGTGGTGGTGCATTCTTTCTAGGTGACTAGCTGGTCTCATGGCATAGAAAGAAGTTGGACTCAGTCTCTCTATCTATTGCTAAAGCTGAATGCATTGTTGCTGCTACATGCTGCTCTCAAGTGCTTTGGATGAAGTAGACCCTCAAGGACATACAGGTGGACATCACTGATCCTATTCTCATCTGGTGTGATAATTTGAGTGCAATCAACATAGCAAAGAATCCAATGATACATTCCAGAACAAAACACATTGCTATCAAATATCATTTTCTCAGAGAGAAGGTTGAAGGATAGGAGGTGAGGATGGATTATATCCCTACCGGAGAATAGGTAGCAGATATTTTCACCAAACCATTACCAGTAAGAATTTTTTAGTATCTCTGACACAAATTGGGAGTTGTGTCATCTACCTAGAAAGGATTTATGTGGCTCAGGGGGAGTTGATAGTGGTCAAAGGGGGATCTCGGTATAGATCAAAGGGGGAGTGTACAAGAGCCTTTGTCATTGTGTCAAACAGGGAGAAAGGTACCTGTATTTAGTGTCTTGTGATAAATTGACATCAATGCCAAAGGGGGAGATTGTTGGCATTTTGCATTAAGTTGTCATTGATGTCAACCGGTTTGGCAAGGTCACCGGTAAGAAAGAAGGATGGCTACCTGAGAGCGAGCAGACATTATGAAGGCTTACTAGTAAGGCATAAACAAGGATGAAGATTGTGTATATTAACTTGTTGATTAAACAACCGGTAGAGAAATACATCGGTCTAGAGGTTGGATTCCTGTTTTGTTGAAGAGGCAGAATGTTAAAGCTAGATGTGTTACCGGTGAAGTGTGCACTACCAGTTAGCAGAAGAAGAAGGTCTCACCGGTAAAGGGATGTACCGATATGATTTTGTTGAATGATCAAGTATGAACCGACTGTGTATTGGTGAGCTAACTGATTGACCGTTGGAATGCCATGTGGAGCTGAGGTGGCAAACATGCAGAGGTCGGTGAATCCTCCATCGACATGGTTGATGAAATAGCTAGTCGACATTAATGAAACAACCACAAATCACAGGATTGAAACTGACTGATGCAGCTTGAGGAAGAAAGGATAATAAAGGAAGATTAGGGAGTAGTTGGCATCTAGATCAATGCAAAGGAAATCTGATTCAAGAAGACCTCGAAAAGGAAACAGTTGAGCATTTTATGAATCGACAGATTTCAAGGTAGGAAATTGTGTACGCGATTGCTATCTTTATCAAGTATGAATTGGGTAATGGAAAACATGTACAGATTCATATCTAGAGTACATGTGATCGAACCAAGACAGGCTAGATCAGATTTCATGAAGATTGTGTCAAGTAAATGAAACCCTAATCACTCAGTGTTTGAATGCATTCTTGGCAGGAAACCATGGTGATAAATACATGAGCTCGAGACAGAGCAAGTTGATGTTGCAGAGAAGAAAAGGAGAGAAGAGAGATTAAGTGCATAGAAGAATTGTAGCCTTAGAATTTATTCTAAGAAAAGTTGCAGAGTAAGTGAGAAAGCAACCCAGTGAGAGGCTTTAACCAGCAGTGATTGAATACCGGTATAACTGTAGTTCAACAATTAAGCAAAACAGGCAAGGTGTAATAGAGAAAGGCAACATCCAAGTACAAAACACTGTGTGGTGGGACTGTGAGAGAAAAAGAGTGATATTTGAGGCCAAGAATTAGAGAAAGTAATCTCACAACCGATAGTGTGAGATTTAGTGGAGGAAAAAAGACTGTCAACCGAGAACAAGATATTTGATCAAGAGTTGCAAAATTCATTTACAACAAGAAGCCTTAACTGTACCTAAATTGTATTTCAATATACATTGCAAAGTTGAATCTTGGTGCAAGGGTTGGTGCTCCTTGGGTTGGTGCCCTAAAATAGAAGGGGTTGGTGCTCCTTGGTTTGGTGCCCTAAAGCAGAAGGGGTTGGTGCCCTAAATCTTTGTAATCCAGTTTTTTACCTGTGATGCTGGATTGGAGCAATAGTCTCCAACAACTTTTCTCACCGAGGTTTGTCCCATTTTGGGTTTTCCTCATACATCTGGTGTTGTGAGTTTCATTTATGTGATTGATCTCTTTTCCTTTCTTTCCTACTTTACCAGTTTGATTGTTTAGTGCCTAAGCTAATAATAGGTATTTTGAAGCTGTTTTGAAAAGTCAAAAAGTTTAGGAACCACTGATTCAACCCCCTCTCAGTGGTACTCTGTGTTAAACATTATGTTTACATTTCTTCAAATTGCACATAATTATGGCGATTGTTGTTAATGTTAATGTGGCTTAGTATTTATTCCATTGAATTTAGCTTCATTACTATGTCAAATTGATGATTTGCATGTTAATGTATGAGCATTCCCATTTCCTCCAGATTTAGTTGATATTGTTAGATGAAATGAATGTTGAATGTTTATCATCTTCTTACATTCCCTTTCTCTTTTTCTATTACTTTCTCATTGGTTATTTTAGTTTTAGTTTAGTTTTCTAACTTATGCAAGTAAATAAGAAACATTTGAATTAGTAGGCACCTTAATAGCTACAACTACGTCAACCACTAAGTTACCCAACACTGTCATGACCCAACTATAGAGACCTTGGAGTTGTCAACCTTTCAAGGCTAGATACTTTTCAAGAGAGGTGGAATGTGTATTCATGTTCTACCTGCCTATTGGTGAGTGCATCAAAACACCCATCAATAGGTATTATGGTGTGAGAAGATGCCACTAAGAAGAATGGTAAGACGGGGTACCAAAGGAAGAGGTAGACAAGGACATGATGAAGGAGCCCTTAAGACATTGCAAAACTTGGCTGCCCAAATGGATGCCATAGAGATGACACAATGAAGAGGAACACTAGAAAATGGTGTAAGTGATGTTGGAGAGGAAGAACGGTTACAAGATGAAGAGGAAGCTTGAGAAAAACATGAAGGATTTAAGGAAAGATTAATTAAGACAGTCATGAATGTGGGAGATAAACCCAAGGTTGAAGTTCCTACTTATGTAGGAAGTTTAAATGGTGAAGAAATCATTGATTGGATCAATGATTTGGATAAATATTTTGATAATGAAGGAGTTGCAGAAGAGAGAAAAGTTAAGTTTTCTTGTACAAGGTTAAAAGGCCACACTACTATATGGTGGGATTATGGTCAAGCCAAAAGATAGATGAAGAAAACCTCATAGGATAATATGGTAGTGAAATTGAAGGCTAAGTTCCTTTCAAGAGATTATCAAACTAACATTTTTAAAAGGTTGTAGAACCTAAGATAAAAGGATATGTTGGTGGAAGATTATACTGAAGAGTTTTATAAGTTAGTGATCCGATCAAGGCATAGTGAAGAAGACATGGAGAAAATAGAAAGGTACTTGAATGGTTCAAAGTATAGTTCACAAGGATAATTTGACTTTGGTCTCCCTTATAAACCTTGAAGAGGCTTATCAATTGGCCCTTAAGGAAAAAGAATAACTATCAAGAAAGAAAAGTTGGCAAGAAAGGAAGAGGGGAAGAGGATTTAGAGGAAGAGGACAACTAGTTGGAAGAGGGCAGCATCAACATCAATAAGAAGGGGCTAGAAGTTCTAGTGGAACATCAAATAATGAACGAGGAGGCTATCAAAGTTAGGGTAGTAAATCATATGGGAGGGGGGGCTTCCAAGGAAGAGGTAGAGAATTTACAGAAAAATGTTAAAAATGCAATCAATGCATTGGTCACAAAAGTAGGGGGTGTATGTAACCTTCACAAGGAGGATCTACAAAATTTGAGAGAAGCAATACAATTTCTCAAGTATATCAAGAGAGTGTGGGGTCACCTACTCTCCACAAAGATGAACTATAATTTGGAGAATCCTTATTGTTCAAGAGGGTATTGTTGAAACCACCAAAAGAGAACCAAAAAACAGTCCAAAGAAGAACTTTATTTAAAACCAAGTGTGATTCAAAAGGCAAGTGATACAAATTAATTATTGATAGCAGTAGTATGGGTAATATTGTGGCAACAAATATGGTATACAAGTTAGGCCTTAAACAAACTAAGCATCCTTCTCTATATAAAGTCTCTTGGTTACAAAAATGGCATCAATTGTTAGTAGATGAGAAATCTCTTGTTTAATTTTAGATTGGTAGTTACAAGGATAGTGTGTTATGTGACATTATGTCCATAGATGTGTGCCATGTATTTCTTGGTAGACCTTAGAAATTTGATTGGAAGGTTGTGCAAGATGGAAGAGACAATACTCATACCTTTGTGAAGGATGGTATTAATCACACCTTGATGCCCACACAAGGACAAGGAGGGAACAACAATAGTGTTAGTAGAAACAAAATTATGTTGGTAAGTGGGAAGAGTTTATAGATGTCATGAAAGTGGAAAAGAGGAGTTATGATTTGGTACTCAAACCCAAGGTTGTCCTTTCTTCTATGAAGCTAAAGGAATTACCTAAAAAGATACAAGGAGTTTTGGAAGAGTATAAAGACATTGTTGCAGTAGAGTTACCTAGGGAGATTCCACCTATGAGGAGCATCAACCATCACATGGATTTGATACCAAGAGCTAGCCTTCCAAACAAGGTTGCATATAGGTTGACTCCAAAAGAGAATGAGGAGATTTAGAGACAAGTGGAATAAGTAATCTGAATAGGTTTGATAAGGGAGATTCTTAGTCCTTGTGTTGTTTCAACTATCTTATCACCAAAGAAGGGTGCTGAATGAAGAATATGCACTGATTCTAGAGCCATTAATAATATTACTATTAGATATATATTTCCAATTCCTAGGATTGAATATTTAAGGATTTCTGTAGTGGCTCAATGTATTTTTCTAAGATAGGCCTGAAAAGTGGGTATCATCATATCAAAATCAGACCAAGTGATGAGTGGAAGAGAAAATTTAAGACTAATGATAGCCTTTATGAATGGTAGGTTACAACATTTGGTCTTTGTAATGCACCCAACATTTTCATGAGACTTATGATTGAGGTTCTAAAACCTTTCCTTGGAAAATTTGTGATTGTATATCTTGATGAAATTTTAGTGTATAGCAGGTCTAAGAAGGAGCATTTGAGATTGATTTTGGCAAGGTTACATGAAGATAAGTTACAAATTAATCTAATAAAGTGTATGTTTATGTAGACCAAATTGGTTTATTTGGGGTTTTGTAGTGTCCAAATATGAATTGAAGATGGACAAGGAAAAGGTTCAAGACATTATTGAT
Organism: Cryptomeria japonica; assembly: GCF_030272615.1. Lineage (NCBI taxonomy): Eukaryota > Viridiplantae > Streptophyta > Pinopsida > Cupressales > Cupressaceae > Cryptomeria > Cryptomeria japonica. The sequence continues at coordinate 466,706,342 of NC_081414.1, forward strand.
TGGCCAACACCAATGAGTTCATTGGAGGTAAGAAGTTTCCATGCTCTTGTTGGCTTTTACTTGAAGTTTGTTAAAATTTTTAGTCATGTAGTTGCTCCCATTATTGAAACTATTTAGGGGAATAAGAGGAAATTTAAATGGACACAAGAGGCTGAAAATTTAAGTTTTAGATTTCTTAAGCAAAAGGTGAGTGAGCATCCTATTGTTGCTTTTCTTGATTTTGATAGGGTTTTTCAAGTTGAGTCTGATGCTAGTGGATTAGCTATTGGGGTTGTTCTTAGTCGGGAAGTTAAACATGTGGCCTATTTTAGTAAGAAATTGAATGATTATAAAAGGAAGTACTCTGCCTATGATCTTGAGTTGTATCCATTATTCCAATCATTGAAAAAGTGGAGGCATTATCTACTCCATAAAGAATTTATTGTTTATACAGATAATCATGCTTTGCAATTTATAAACAACCAACATAAATTGAATCAAAGACATGTCAAAGAAATTGAGTATCTTCAAAGTTTTAACTTTGTATTGAAGCATAAAAGTGAACAAATGAATATGGTTGTTGATACACTAAGTAAGAAGAGTGTATTGTTGTGTGAAATTCAGACTAATCATGTTGATTTTTGAAAGTTTGAAGGTATTATATGCAAATGATGCAGATTTCAAGGATGCATATGAAGCATGCAACAATCCTACGATTAGAGATTGTGGTAGCCTTGCTGGACACTTTGGGAAAGATAAAACATATTTGCAACTAAGCACATATTATTATTGGCATAAGATGTAGACTAATGTTAAGAAATTTGTGAAAATATGTAAGGTTTGTCATCTTGCAAAGGGAAGAAGCCAAAAACTTGGTTTGTGTCAACCACTACTGATTCCATCTAGTCCATGGGACTCTATTAGTATGGATTTTGTGTTGAGGTTTCCTCAAAATCAAAGGGGAAATTATTATATATTTTTATTTATGGATAGGTTCTCCAAGATGGTTAATTTTATTCCAAGTAAGAATACTAGAGATGCTACAAATATTGTTAATTTGTTTTTCAAGGAGGTGGTATGATTACATGGTATCCCAAGAAGTATCATATTTGATTTAGACACAAAATTTGTGGGACATTTTTGGAGGACACTTTGGAAGAGTTTGGGAACACGTCCAAGTTTTAGTTCAGCCTTTCAACCCCAAATGAATGGCCAAATTGAGTTGGTTAATAGGAGTCTTGGTGATATGTTGAGGTGCCTTTGGGAAAACACCTAGAATTTGGGATTTAGCCTTAACACAAGCTAAACTTGCATACAATGATTCCCCAAATAGGAGTATAGGGTTTAAACTATTCTATATTTTATATGGTATGCATCCACAAGGTGTGTTTGAACTTTAAAATCTTAGTGATATAGAAAAGATAAGTGCAAATGAAGAAGACTACTAAAGTAATCCATGATTGTCATGAAGAGGTGAAGATGAATATAGAAGAAAACAATAATCAATACAAAATAGTTTGCTAGTAGGAAAAAGAGAGAGATACATCTTCAAGTGGTTTATCTCAAGTATTAGCTCATCTTAGGAAGGAGAGATTTCCTAAGGGGGAATACAACAAATTAAAAATGAAAAAGTTTGGTCCCTGTAAAATTCTCAGAAGATTTTCAAACAAAGCCTATGAAATCGCCCTTCCTTCGATCCTAGGAATTTCACCTATCTTTAACATAGCTGATTTATTGTTAGACAGTTCAGATAACCGGAAGACAACTGAGAGGGGGGATGGTGAATTAGTTATCTCATATTACACCAATATTCAATAATTAAAACTTTAATATCGGAACCCAAAACAATAATACCAGAATAGCAGTTAATCAATTAAGCATAAACAATAATCACTGAGTAAAAGCCATCCACATAACACCAAGATTTGTACATGGAAAACTCAGTAAAGGGGAAAACCACGGTGGGAAGCCTACCCATAGTCAGATAATAGTTTTGCAGTAAGTATGTGAATTACAATGAAGGGGCCTGCACTTGCATGAAGGCCAACAACCTAAAGCGCACTTCTCATCACAAAAGGAGCCTCACTAACTACATAAAATTCCAGACAACAATCCGAAGAAGTGTTGAATTGCAAAAGATAGCATCTCCTATGTTAGAGTACAGTTTCGATTAAGCTCAATACCGGAAGACTCAATCCTCTTACATAAACCCAATTCGATCTCCAATGATTGACCAACTCCTCTGCCTGAATGATATTACATTTATTCACACATTACATTCCTTGACCATGACCTCTTACATTAACCGTGATGATATACAATGAGATCTTACATCTATATATACAAACCCTCAACCATAAACAATCAGGTCGGCCACCAGACAATAAACCAATTACATAATTACAAACCATGTCATCCTTAGACCAAACAAGTAATATCAACACATAAGACATCCCAGAAATAAATCAATAGGTCCTATCCACAATTTACATTAAAGTCAGTCCATAACCTAGATCAACCGAGACCAAGTGTAGGTCCACACGCTTCAACAATGATCTCCATTTGCCAAGTCTCGAACATGAACACCAAAAAAATCTTGAAACTCCATTAGAAGTTGTACCAACACCACTTATGCACTTCATCAAAGATATCCATCAAAATCTCTGTCAGTGAAACCCTCGTTGGAACCAGAAACCAATCTTCTAAGCAAGAAGGATAGCATCCAATCACTAGACCAAAATCGACTGACCAAATATGAGTATAAGTATCATGAACAAGCCAATTCCATTACCAGACTATACCGGAGCCTATTGGATCCAATTTAACCAGAAACCACTTAACCTAACGAGACTAGAATGGTGTCAATAAAGCATTCAAACAGCTAGTGTTGACATCAATGACAAAACATCAATGCAACACATAATCAATTCCACCAAATGGCCAACAATCTCGCCCTTTGGCATTGATGGAAACACTAGATGTGAAAAACATCTAAGTACCAAGAAATGCCAAATAAGTCTCCACCTATGGAAGACAACCAACAATCACCCGCATATGGCTCTGAATATCTATCCCTTTTAGTCTCCCTTTTTCTTTTCATATCTCTCCCCCTGTGACTTTTTATTTTTCTTTCTTTTTATTTTTCACATCAATATCCCTCTCCCTTTGACATCAATTCCATAAATTTGATAGAAATATCAAAGCAAAAAAAAACATAAGCCTCTGAATGTCAAATATGACTACCCCCCCTAAGTAGTAGCATCCCACATCAGTGCCGAAATGAATAGTATCTCAGATAGTGCATGTCAAACTGATGCCAAACCACATCAATCAAGTCTCTATCAGAGGGGCAGAAACTCCCAATCTGTCTCTCAAGTACTCAAATGATTCCTTGGATAAAGGTTTAGTGAAAATTTCTGCAATCTACTCTTTAGTGTTCACATAAACCAGTCTAGCTTCTTTTTCTTCCACCTTCTCCTTCAAAAATTTATACTTGATAGATATGTGCTTTGTCTTAGAATGAAATACCGAATTCTTTGATATATCAATAGCAATAGAGTTATCATAGTGAATAACTACTGGTGCATCACAGTCCACCTTTATATCTTTCAACATTTACTTCATCCATAAAACTTGTGTACAGTTAGTAGCAACATCAACATACTCAACTTCAGCAGTAGATAAAGAAGTACATGACTATTTCTTGCTGATCCATAAAACCAACTTATTTCCAAGAAAGAAAGCTCCACTGGAAGTACTTTTCTGGTCATCAACATCTCCACCCCAATCAACATCTATATATGCACATAAAGTAAAGTTATTATCCTTAGGGTACCACAAGCCATATTTTGATGTACTTTGCAAGTATCTAAAACTCCTTTTTACCGCCATCTCATGATTTTCTCTAGGATCACTTTGAAATCTTGAAACAATACAAACAACATTCATAATGTCAGGCCTAGTTTGAGTCAAATAAAGCACACCTCCAATCATAGATTTGTATCTTGTAGGATTTACCTATGTAGAAACATATTTTCTTGTCAATTTATCACTTGTAACCATAGGAGTACTTACCGGTTTAGAATCTCCCATACCAAATTTCTTCAAGAATTCATTAGCATATTTAGTTTGACAGATGAAAATGTCTTTGTCAGGCTAAGTAATTTACAAACCTAAGAAAAATTTCATCTCACCAATCATAGACATCTCAACTTCTTTCTCCATATTTTTAGAAAATTCTATGCATAATTTATCTTCACCTCCAAAAATAATATCATCAACAAATACTTCAAAAATTAGTATATCATCATCAGTGGTTTTATAATATAAATTATTGTCAGCAGCGCCCTTAGTAAAACCAAGCTTCAAAAGATATTTATCCAGCCTTGCATACCAAGCTCTAGGTGCTTGTTTCAATCCATATAAAGCTTTCCTTAACCTTCAAACCATATCTGTATCATTTGATAGTGAAAAATTATCAAGCTACTCAATATAAACTTCCTCATAAAGATCCCCATTTAAAAATGCACATTTAACATCCGTTTGATAAACGTTGTAGTTTTTATAAGCAACATAGGCAAGAAATAATCTTACAGCTTCAATCCTAGCTACTAGTGCAAAAGTCTCTCCATAATCAATTCCTTCCTTCCAAGAATATCCTTTACAAACCAATCTAGCCTTATTACTTATAAATTGACCATCCTCATTCAATTTATTCCTAAAAACCCATTTAGTTCCAATAACATTTTTATTTTTAGGCAGGGGAACCAAAGTCCATGTGTTATTTTTTTCAATCTGATCTAATTCTTCTTCCATAGCTTTCAACCAATGTTCATCTTTACATGCTTCAATTACTGATACCGGTTCAGCTTGTGAAATTAAACATACCTCACTAGTTGCCAATATTCTTCTTGTCATCACTCCATTGCTCTTATCCCCAATGATTTGATCTTCAGAATGATTTAATCTCACATACCTAGGAGTCTTCTGACTTTCTATCCTCTTCCCTATTCTTCAATCACTGTAGAATTCTCTGATGTTGCCGAAGTAACTAGTTCAACTCTTTGTTTCGGTAAAGGTGCTACCGGTTTAGATATAATCATTTCCACTGCTGGTTCCTTCTCATAAATTCAGATTTGACTTATGTTCAGCTCATCTACTTTGACATTAGCACTCTCCATAATTCTTTGCAATCTCTTGTTATAACATCTATATGCTTTGCTTTCATTAGAATAACCAAGAAATATGCCTTCCTCACATATAGGACCAAATTTCCCAATAGTATCATCTCTCTTGATATAACATTTACGATCAAAAATTTTGAAATACTTAACTGTAGGTGTATTGCCAAACCATAATTCATAAGGTGTCTTACTGGTTTCTCCTTTGATATGTACTATGTTGAATGTATAAATCATTATACTCACTGCTTCTCTCCAGTAGATATGAGGTAGATTAGCTTCCATCATCATTGTTCTAGCAGCATCCAAGATAGTTATGTTCTTTCTTTTCACAACTCCATTTCACTAAGGTGTCCGAGGAGCAGAAAATTGTCTTCTTATACCATTCTTGTCACAAAAGTTATTAAACTCACCGGATGTGAATTCTCCACCATGATCTGATCTCAAACATTTAATCTTCAATTCTATCTCAGTTTCCACTTTAGCCTTAAATATTTTAAACTGTAGGATTTTGCCAAGCATAAAAGAGAGACAATAGAATGATAAGAACAAAACAGTATTCTCATCAATATGCAAATGATCAACTGGATTAACCAATACAATGAATATAGGCCTTCTTATATAGGCAAGGCTATATGGATGTACGAGCACACAATTATGACATGTGGCTCAATGAGAAACAAGGGTAGGTAAGAAATACTAGGGGTAGGTAGGAGAAATAATATAATAGTCCACAAGAGGTGGATGACCCACCGAATGTGGAGTGTAATAGCAAAATAAGACCACAAAAGGTGGAATTTCTCCTACAAGCTCTATCCCTATGTGCACACTTCCCTAAGTGTCTCAAATCCAAACTACGAAGAGATGCATTATCCTAAGTTAACTTAAGTAAAGTGTAATAATATTCATATTGAATATTTATTTACACCAACACCCCCCCTTAAGTGCAACTTAGGGGAATGAAGACTCAAGTCAACAATGCAAGATGGGTCCCGGCTACAAGGCCATGATAGGTACCCATGTACAATATGCAAATGCAAGCAAAACCATGCAATACAATCTCTCACAAATGGAGAAAGGGAGAAAACCCAGTGGGAAAAAACTCCCCCCCAAAAGGGAGATGAAAGTACAAAAGACTCTCAAAGAAGAAGGACAAAACCTCAAAGAGGAAAAAGTCCCCCCCATAAGAGAGGAAGGAGAAGTCAGCTGATCCCCCCTAATGACACATCCAGCACCCCCAAGAGAGCTCGCAATTGCTGGAACTTAATCTCGGTGAAAGGTTTGGTGAATATGTCAACAACCTACTACGTTGTAGGACAATACTGCAAATCAATGACCTGCTCTTGAATGAGCTCTCGGATATAGTGCATATGAATCTTGATGTGTTTGGTCCGATGGTGCTAGACCGGGTTCTTCGAGATTGCAATAGCACTCTGATTGTCACAATGTAGAATCATTGGCTGTGGAGTGGTGAATCCAAACTCTGTGAGAATCTGCTAGAGCCAAATGGTCTCAGTCACTGCATTAACAGCACCTCGATACTCAGTCTCAGTAGAAGAGAGAGCAATAGCATGTTGCTTCTTGCTCTGCCAACAAATGGGGTCCGAACCAAGGTGAAAACTGTAACCGGAAGTAGACTTATGATCATCAAGATCGCCAGCCCAATTAGAGTCTATGTAACCAACCAAGCAAAGTCCTGTGCCTACTGCATAGTGAATCCCATAGTGATGTGTACCCTGGATGTAATGAAGGATGCATTTGGCGGCTTTCCAATGAAGCTCATGTGGTTCTTGCATGAAGCGGGAAACCATGCCAACTGCAAATGAAATATCAGGGTGTGTATGAGTCAAGTAGATGAGACTACCCACAAGCTGACGATACAAAGTGGCATCAATTGGTGGAGAAGAACACTAAGCCTCAAGCTTGACTCTTGAAAGAAAGGGAGTCGGGGCAGGCTTACAATCAGCCATATGAAAGCCTGCAAGTAGATCAAGAGCATACTTGGGCTGCAATAGTGTAATCCCGGAAGGTGATTGTGAAATCTCTATCCCGAGAAAGTAGTCCAAAAGACCCAAGTCAGTCATAGCAAATCTGTCATGCAAAGCAGATTTGACCCTGCTAATGATGGATGAAGTACTCCCTGTAATGATCAAGTCATCAACATAGAGCACAAGTATCAAGTGAGAGTCATCCTGTCGCAAAATGTAGACATTCAGATCAGAATGACACCTGGTGAACCCTGCGGAGAGAAGAAAGGAATCCATCTTGGCATACCAAGCCCTAGGGGCATGCTTAAGGCCATAGAGAGATTTCCTTAGTCTGCAAACCAAGGAAGTATCCTAGATGAAACCCTGTGGTTGCTCCATATAAATCTCCTCATCAAGATCACCATGAAGAAAAGCACTCTTCACATCCATCTGATGTACAGCCCAACCATGAGCTGCAGCACTAGCAAGTGTCAAACGAATGGAGTTCATCTTGGCTATGGGTGCAAAGGTCTTAGTATAGTCAACACCTGCAACCTGAGGGAACCCTTTCGTAACAAGCCGAGACTTATACTTATCCACACTACCATCTGCTGCAAACTTAATCCGATAGATCCACTTACATCGAACCATCTTTCTCCCCTTAGGGAGATGGACTAAATCCCATGTGTTGTTCCTCATCAAGGAACTATACTCTTCCTCCATAGTTTGGTCCCAGTCAGGAACCCCTGATGCTTCCCTAAATGTCTGTGGATCGAAAGCGGTAGCAATGAATGCATGTGGTAGATCCTGATGTTGTGATTGAGTTCTCCGTGTATTTGAAGGATCCCCAACAAGAGAACCCATGGACTCAAGTGTTTATCAAGCCCAACGAGGTCTAGGTGGAGGTGGAGAACAAGGCTCCTCAACTGCAAGTGGACCCAATGGAGGTGTTACCCTACGAGTCGGAGTTGAAGGAGTCTCATCATCTAAATCACTAACAGCACTATCCACAATGGAGGAAGGTGGAGGAGGTAGAGAGGCTAAGCTAGGAGAGCTTTCATCAAAGTGAACACTCCTCTCAATGAACACCTCATGTGTCTCAGGATCCATCAATCTGTATGCCTTAACACCCTCAGGATATCCAACAAATATGCAAGGTCGACTTTGTGGTTCCAATGCCTTATGTTTCTGCGGAGGTATGCGAGCCCATGTTTGACACCCAGAGACTCTGAAATGTCTCACAATCGGTTTCCTACTAGCCCAAGCCTCAAAAGGAGTAATACCTTGCAAAGCTTTGTGAGGAACCCGATTCTAGATGTGTGTGGCACAATTGATAGCCTCTGCCCAAAAAGTGGGATCAAGAGAACGTGCATGTATCATACAGCTAGCCATTTCTTTGAGAGTTCTATTCTTGCGTTCTGTAACTCCGTTCTGCTGTGGAGTGTATGCAACAGAATGTTGAAGATCAATTCCCTCAAGTGTACAAAAATCCTCAAGCCTCTTGTTCACATATTCCCTTCCATTATCTGTACGAAGAATCTTGACCACTTTCCCAGATTGCTTCTCCACACGAGTCTTGAAGTCCTGAAATCTATCAAATACTTCACTCTTATGAATAAGGAAGTAGACCCAAGTGAAGTGGGAGTAGTCATCAATGAAGGTGAGGACATAGCGGGCCTTGCTAAATGAAGGTGTTGGAAATGGACCTGCTACATTGCTGTGAACAAGTTAAAGAACTTCCAAAGCTCTCCAAGCTTTCCCCTTATCAAACTTCTCTTTGAGATGCTTGCCCATTGAACAACCTAAACATACACCCTTTGAAAAACTGATTCAAGGTAGACCTGCGACCATGTCTTTAGTGCTAAGCTGCTGAAGATAGCAATAGTTGAGGTGACCAAACCGCTCATGCCATAGCTTACTTTCTGAATTTGAATGAGTAAGCAAGGCCCTAGAAGGTGAACTTGGCACAAAGTGGGAGAATGAATAAAGCCTTGAGTTGTCATTGACTTGTCCCACTGCTACCAAGGCATCATCATCAAGTTCCTTTACCACAACTGAATCTGGTGTAAACTCAACCTTTTTCCCATTCCCATAGTGAGTGATTTGGTAGATAGAGAGAAGGTTAGTAGACAAGTTAGGAACATAGAGAACATTCTCAAATGTTCCATCATCCATGTCAACTGAACCTTTCCCTTCAACCTCTACTTGTGTATCATCACCTATGTAAATGTGAGGTACCTTAGATGGCTCCAATGAAGAAAACTACTCCTTTGTAGAACCCATGTGATATGAGGCACCCGAGTCAAGTATCCATTGCTGTGAAGAACCTGTTGTAGCCACAAATGCTTGCCCTTTTCCCTTAGAATGTGAGGAAGAGGAAGGAGATGAATCCTTCTTTGTGTAGGCGGATGGCAAGTTGATGTTGTTTTTCTTAAGAAGATTAGTTAACTCATCAACTTGCTTTGTGTGGCATCGATGCTCATCATGACCATACTTCTTGCAATATGCACAAGATGGTTTATCCTTCTTAGGTGGTGTCCCCTTCTTGGAAGAGGATGAAAAATCGCCTTGTGATGGAGAGGATGATTGTCCTTTTTCCTATTGTGGCTTAGAGTTAGAGTGCTTCTTCTTCTTGTTGGAATCTTTGCCTTGACTTCCTTGATTCCCTCAATTAGCCACCAAAGCCTTGGACTTTGAATACTTGAGAAGGCCCATGTACAACAAATTAGATTGTTCCAATATCAACATTTCTATGAATGCATCAAATGAAGGCATAACATAGGAACTCCCCACTATCAAACGATGAGTTTGGAAGCTAGACACAAATGTTGCATATTCTGGTGCAAGCTTGTCCAACAAGTTGAATATCAACTGAGCATCCTTTTTGTCAATTCCACAATCCTTAAGCTTTGCTCTTAGCTCATTTGCTTTGGTGACATAATCTTGGATTGTATCAAAACTCTTGGGATCCAAGTTGGTGAGCTCATTGTCAATCTGATAGCCTCTGATTTCATCAACTTGACCATACAATTTCTGAAACATATCCCAAGCCTCTTTGATTGTTTTACACTTCTCAATGTGAAAAATGAGGTCATCTGATACATACTTGCAAAAAGTTCCAAGAGCCATGCAATTCTTTGTGAGCCATTCTAACTGAGCATTAGGATCATCCTTAGGATCAGGTGGTGCTTCTATTGTTCCATCTATGTAATGCGTGAGACTCTTTTCCATTAATTTACTCCATACTTTAATTTTCCATGATGCATAATTATGTGGAGTTAAAGGTGGAAATTTATGAGGACTCATTGAAACAAAAATGGAAGAGCACAAAGAGAGGCACAATCACACAAGACACCCCCCCAAATTCACTCAATCAAAGAACCCCCCCAAAAGTGATGATTTGGCACTTTATACTTAGTGCGTATATAATGGACCACTTGCAAAAAATGGCAAAGTGGGCTTCTGATTTCAATTTTACAATTGCCTCAATAAGATCAAAAAAGACTCAAACTAATAATGCAAGAGATCTAAACTAAGATCCAAGCACTTTACAAGTACCTAATAGGCCAAATAAGACCAATATCTAAAAGTACAACTTCCACTCAAAATCTTTGAAATTTGATCATAGATTATGAAAGTAGATGAAAAAAAATGCACTTTCAAAAAAAATGGCACTTGAAAAGGAGGTCATATGAGCTCAAACGAGTTCTTTGAAGTTGCAGAATTGAGGATTGGACAAGTATAGCTGAGAGAACCTCTCAGTTGTTAGCCCAACTGTTCTCTCTGTCACAGTGGCATCCTTAAGGAGTATGAAGTCAATGTTGTCAAGGGTTGGAATCTTGATCATCATATGGTAACCCCTAAAGTCAACCTCAAGGACAACATTAGTTGGAACTTTCCTCCCCAAGGTTGGGTCAAAATCAATTTTGATGGCATGGCTAAAGGGAACCCGGGTCAAGCTGGTTGTGGTGGAGTGATACGGGATCACAATGGAAACTTCATTTCTGCTATTGCTATCCCTCTTGGTAAATAGACTAATAATGTTGCCAAAGCTATAGGGGCATATCACAGTCTTAAACTTGCAAAACAGAACAACTGTAAGATTATTTGGGTCGAGGGGGATTCTAAGAATATTATCAACTACCTTAAAGGAAATTCTACTTCAGCTTGGAATGTTGATATTTGGATGAAAAAATCCAAATACATTATTAAAACCTTTGATAAATGTATGTGTTAGTTCTCATACTTGATGTAAAGTACAGATGCCAATAGCTAACAAGATGAGAGGGGGGGGGGGGTGAATCATACAAACTTAATTTTCCATAAAAACAATAGATTCAACCTCGGTAACTTATACTTCAACAATATAACCAAAACTGCTAAACATGCAAACTCATAAGCATTTAATCATCATAACACTCATAACACTAGATTTAACGTGGAAACCCAAATAGGGAAAAACCACTGTGGGATTTTAGACCCACTAAGAAATATACTATTCTAGAGTATGCTTGGTTAAAAGCAAATACTGTTAAAGATTACAAACATATTGCTAGATGTGACCTGGTTAAGGGATTTCCCTCAGATCTGTTAGGATCTTCACTTTGTTAGAAGTGACCTTGTCAAAGGATTTCAAACACTCAATCAGAATGTCACCTTGCTAGAGGATTTACAAATAAGACTGTTAAGTCCACTCGGTTAAGAGATTTTCTGTCACCTACAAATAAACAACAGTAATGAGTATGTCTGCAACTTTGCATCTAAAATGCTAAAGCAGATTCTTATTTGCTCAATACAATCTAGTCATAGGACTTATCTTGTCCCTCTGCTGAGCTCCTTACTCTGTTATTCAAACAAGTCTTCAAGCTTCTGTACTCGGTAATCACTATGTAGCATCCCTGTGCATACACTTGCCCACATAAATTGTTTATCAACAGTTCCTTATTTATAAACAATTTGCTAACTGCTTAATCTCTTTGATCACATTTCCCATGATCAATCTTAGCCATCAGATCTTCAAACTTGACTAGGTTCAATGTATCCTTTCGATCTGAAAATGTTTTACCTTACCTCGGGACTTGCATTCCCTTCTTGGAACTTGTGCAAGGTTATTGTGGTTCAATCTGCGTTGTAGATCTTCCTGCCGATTTTTCTTTGCCATAGATCCTTAACAAACTTCATGCATGGCATACCAATCATTTATACATTTCCAGCTAATCATTTTCCTTCATTAAATAATGCTTTTATCCATCCCATACGCACTATCATAACTCAGTTGCAACTGGGTAAATACTAAACTTTACTCGGTAGACATTTCGCCTTCATTAACCGATAACGATAACCTTAGGGTTTACCGACTAGGTTCCTTAGGGTTTACCGACTAGGTTCCTTGCTCGGTAACATAGTATAGTATTAACCTTACAATCAAAAACATATGTAGGATATCAAAACAATCTAAACATCATGATCTCATCATTGTCTAACTCGGTAATAGTTGCCCATTGAATAACTTATTCATCCCTTTATTCATCACATTCTTTTTGTGTCTTTTACCGACATCTTAATTCTCTTCTAATCAATCTTCTCAAGATATGGCAACATCATACTGAATCAGATAATCAATTTCTTGACATCAATGACAAAATAATGTTATAAAGATAGTTATCATCCTTCTTTAGTTATATCAATAATCTTCAACAACCTTCTCAATATCCTTATTGAATATCAACAATCTTTCTTACTGTAATGCCAACAATCTCCCCCTTTGGCATTGATGGCAAAACCAATAATTAAATGATAATACCAACAAGATATTCAAATTGATTCGGATTCAGATTGCTGTTAGACTTCTCCTATTATCCTTGATCTGTTAAAATCTTCTGAAGTCTTCTCCATTTTTCAATCTACTCCCCCTGTCATTAGTCTTCTGTTATTTCCATCATTTAGGGCTTGATCATGCAGTCAACCATTTAGTCTTCTCCCCCTTTGACAACAATGCCAAAAAGTAAAAGAACTAAATCATGATTTCTTCCTCTGTGAAGTGATTTGCCTTGTTATGTAACATCTCAGTCTCAGTTAGAGTAACTTGTCTCTATTCATTTTTTTTCACACCTTTAGGTGACCTCCTAAAGTGCATAAATTAGAATCAATCCACACATAATATTTTGTAGATTCATCGAATTGATGCTTTCACCGAACTCGGTCAGTGAGTAGAAGATAGGGGTAGAACCCCTAACTTGCTTCTAAGATACTCAAAAGTGTCCTTTGGAAGTGGCTTTGTGAAGATGTCTGCTAATTGCTCCTTTGAACTAATATATTCCAGCAAAACTTTTTTCTCTTGAACTTCTTCTCTGAGATAGTGATACTTTATAGATATATACTTTGTCTTAGATTGCATCACTGGATTCTTTGAAATGTTAATGGCACTAGTACTATCACAAAATATAGTTATTGGCTTAGTAACTTTCTCATTTATACCTTCCAACAGTTGTTTGATCCATGCTATATTGGTACAATTCAATGTTGCAGCAACATATTCAACTTCTATTGTAGATTGAGAAATACATCCTTGTTTCTTGCTAAGCCAACTTACTAGTCTTTCTCCCAAAAAGAAAGCTCCACCACTTGTGCTTTTCTTGTCATCTATGTTGCCTGCCCAATCAGCATCAGTATAAACTTTTAAATCAAAATTATTCCTCTTTTCATATACTAAGCCATAATCTTTCGTGCCTCTCAGGTATCTGAAAATTCTCTTGATTGTTGTCATATGAGTTTCCTTAGGGTCTGCAGAGAGTCTTGCTACAATGCCTACTGCATGTGCTATATCCGATCTACTATGCACAACATATTGCAATTTTCCAATCATAGATCAGTAAAGTGTCTCATCAACAGATGCAGATTCATCAGTCTTTGATAATTTATAGTTAGTAGTCATAAGAGTACTTACTAGTTTAGAATCCTCCATTCCAAATTTCTTCAAGATTTCCTTTATGTACTTGGATCGAGTAATGAAAATCTCATCTTTCAGTTGCAATATCTATAAACCTATAAAATACTTTATCTCACCGATTAGTGACATCTCAAATTCTTTGCACATTTCATTTCCAAAATTCTTGCATAAGGAGTCATTACCACAAAATATAATGTCATCAACAAATATGGTTGAGATCAGTATTCCATTGTCCTCATCTTTCTTCATGTACATATTGTTGTTCTCACTTGTCCTTATAAAACCAATCTTAATTAAATAAGAGTGCAATCTTTCATACCATGCTCTAGGTGCTTGTTTCAGACCATATAAAGCTTTGTTCAGTTTGCATACCTGATCTTTACTCTTATCTTCAACAAATCCTTTAGGTTGTTCAATGAAAACTTCTTCTTCTAGTATACCATTCAAAAATGCATATTTAACATCCATTTGATATACCTTGAAATTTTTGAAAGCAACATATGCCAACAATGTTCTTACTCCCTCAAGTCTAGCTACAGGTGCAAAAGTTTCACCATAATCTATTCCTTCTTCTTGAGCATAACCTTTGCAAACTAGTCTTGCTTTGTTGCGAATGACCTCACCTTTTCATTTAGCTTATTCCTGAAAATCCACTTAGTACCTTCTACAGTTTTGTCCTTTGGTCTTGGGATTAGTGTCCATGTGTCATTCTTCTTGATTTGATCAATCTCTTCTGTCATAGCATTTACCTAATCTTCACTATTAAATGCTTCTTTCACTATTCTCAGTTCAAATTCAGAAATCAGATATGTGTTCTATCTCAGTTTGTTTCTTGTCATCACTAGATCATCCTTATCTCCTATAATCTGACTTGATGCATGATGTCTTCTGACATATTTGGCTAATATAGGCTCGGTAGGTTCTATATGATCTTCTTCATCCCTCAGTAGCTGGACATTATCTTCATTTTCTTCAGCAGTATTCTCGGTAGTACTTCTCGATTGAACATAAATAAATTCTTCATAATCTTCTAGTTCTTTGGAATTTCCTTCATCATTTCTTTTTGCAAATTCATCAATTTTCACATTTGCACTTTCCACTATTTTGTTAGATGATTTGATCAAACATTTAAATGCTTTACTTCTAGAAGAATAACCAAGAAATGTTCCTTCTTCACTTTTCTGATCAAACTTTCCATTTCTGTCATCTTTGTGAACATAGCATCTACTTCCAAAGATTTTAAAGTAACTTACATTAGGTTTCTTGTCATACCAGATCTCATATGGTGTCTTCATAGTTCCTTTCTTCAGTTGAACTCAGTTCAGGGTGTAAACTACAGTGTTGATTGCTTCTCTCCAAAATGTTTGAGGTACCCTCTTTTCTATCATCAAGGTTCTTGCACAATCCACAATTGATCTATTTCTTCTCTCGTCTATCCCATTTTGTTGGGGTGTTCTTGGTGCAGATACTTGCCTCTTTGTACCATGATCATTGCAGTATAAGTTAAATTCATCAGAAGTGAATTCTCCTCCTTTATCAGATTTAAGACATTTTAGTTGTCTTCCTGTTTCATTTTCAACTCTTTCCTTGTACCATTTGAACATTTGAAAAGCTTTTGATTTTTCTTTTAAAAACATAACTGACATCATCCTTGAGTAATCATCCACAAATAATATGAAATATTTATCACCATAATAACTTTGAACTTTCATAGGACCACAAAGATCAGTGTGTACTAGATCTAAAATTCCTTCAGAAGTGTAGGACTTACTTGTAAAGCTTGATCTTGTCATCTTACCCATCTGGCATCCTCAACACATAGCATTCTCAGGTTTTTCAAGACTCGGTAGACCTCTTACTCAGTGCTTCTTACTTATTTTGATCAGATTATCAAAATTTACATGACAAAACCTTTTATGCCATAACCAGGTATCATCTATCTTTGCATAAAGACACTTGTTTTGAGTTGAGTCAAGATGAAATGTATTACCTTTTGTTTGTGTCCCGGTAGCAGCTAACTTTCCATGCTTGTCATGAACTTTGACAATTCCTTTCTAAATTTCTAGTCGGTATCCTATATTGTTTAGTTGTGCTACACTCAACAAATTGTATTTCAATCGTTCAACCCAGTATACATCATCACATTTACCATTGTCAAGAAGTGTTATAGATCCTTTACCTTTCACTGGACATGGTGCATCATTACCAAATCTTACATAGCCTCCATCATAGTCTTCTAATTTAACAAACTTGTGTTTATCACCTGTCATATGATGTTAGCATCCACTATCTATGATCCAAGAATCATTATTATTTATGTGAGATATTAGGGCTTTTTCTTCATACCTTTCCTCATCAGATCCATCTTTAATAGCCACATAAACAACTTCCTCAGTATTAGTTTCATCAGATTTGACATCGTTGGATTCCTCATCTGCTACGAGACATGTCTTTCTATCTCTCCTTCTGAAATCTCAGTGTCTTCTGTATTGGTTATCTTTTTGCCTGTTATCTCGGTATTCTCTCTTTTTACTAGATTCTTTGTCAGAGCAGTTAGAAGCCATATGTCCTATTTTATCACAATTGAAACATTTTAAAGGTAGCTTTCCTTTATACTTACCTTTTCCTCTTGGTAACCTTTTGGCTAATAATGCTTCAAATTCTTCTTGCTTCTTGATTTCCTCATACAGTCTGTGCACTTTTTCCATGTTCATGCAAAATATTTCACTTGCTCCACTGTGATCTCCATCATAGTACTTACTCATTCTATCATTGTAATCATCAGATTCACCAATATGAAAAGAATTGAATGCAGATTCTACTTTATTTACCGAAGACCCACTGTTATCAAAATTACTTAACTCAAATGCATGTAGCATCCAAAGAAACTGGCATGTTAGGTACAGACCTCAATTCATTGATTGCAGAGACTCGAATAGCATAAGCTAGTAGAAGGGTTCTCAACAACTTACTTGTTATATCCTTTTCTTCAATAGTTCCACCTGCTCCTTTAATTTGATTGACAATCTCCTTTAGTCTTGTACTGTATTGGGTTATGTTCTCACCTTCATTCATCCTCATGGATTCAAGTTGTCCTCTTAGACTACTACTTTTTCTCTTTGAACATGTTCATCACCTCCATATACAGATGTGAGCTTAGTCCACATTGCTTTTGCATCATTGCATCCTTCTAGATCATTAAACTCTGAGTCAGTCAATGTTGATGTAATTTCAATCATAGCTTGAATATGTTCTTGCTTTGCTTTAATCTCTTCCAAGGTCATAGGGTTGGTGCTCGGTGCAATGTAATAATTCTCCAGATAATATGTTGCATATTCTCCAATTTATGATAAATGTAGCTTCATCCTTTTCTGCCATGTGGAGAAACTTGACTTGTTAGCTTCAGTGCATCCCTTTTATACATCTTCGGATCTTTGCCTCAAGTACCTTTAAACTTTTTCTTCTGGAGTCCTTTGCTCTGATACCAATTGTTAGTTCTAATACTTGATGTAAAGTATAGATGCCAATAGCTAACAAGATGAGAGGGGGGAGTAAATGATATAAACTTAATCTTCCATAAAAACAATAGATTCAACCTCGGTAACTTATACTTCAGTAATATAACCAAAACTGCTAAACATGCAAACTCATAAGCATATAATCATCATAACACTCATAACACCAGATTTAACGTGGAAACCCAAATAGGGAAAAACCACTGTGGGATTTTAGACCCACTAAGAAATATACTCTTCTAGAGTATGCTCGGTTAAAAGCAAATCCTATTAAAGATTACAAACACATTGCTAGATGTGACCCGGTTAAGGGATTTCCCTCAGATCTATTATAATCTTCACTTTGTTAGAAATGACCTTGTCAAAGGATTTCAAACACTCAATCAGAATGTCACCTCGCTAGAGGATTTACAAATAAGACTGTTAAGTCCACTCGGTTAAGAGATTTTCTGTCACTTACAAATAAACAACAGTAATGAGTATGTCTGCAACTTTGCATCTAAAATGCTAAAGCAGATTCTTATTTACTCAATACAATCTAGTCATAGGACTTATCTTGTCCCTCTGTTGGGCTCCTTACTTTGTTATTCGAATAGGTCTTCAAGCTTCTGTGCTCGGTAATCACTATGTAGCATCCCTGTGCATACACTTGCCCGCATACATTGTTTATCAATAGTTTCTTATTTATAAACAATTTGCTAACCGCTTAATCTCTTTGATCACATTTCCCATGATCAATCTTAGCCATCAGATCTTCAAACTTGACTAGGTTCAATGTATCCTTTCGATCTGAAAGTGTTTTACCTTACCTCGGGACTTGCATTCCCTTCTTGGAACTTGTGCAAGGTTATTGCGGTTCAATCTATGCTATAGATCTTCCTGCTGATTTTCCTTTGCCATAGATCCTTAACAAACTTCATGCACGACATACCAATCATTTATACATTTCCAGCTAATCATCGTCCTTCATTAAATAATGCTTTTATCCATCCCATGTGCACTGTCATAACTCGGTTGCAACTTGGTAAATACTAAACTTTACTCGATAGACTTTTCGCCTTCATTAACTGATATCGATAACCTTAGGGTTTACCGACTAGGTTCCTTAGGGTTTACTGACTAGGTTCCTTGCTCAGTAACATAGTATAGTATTAACCTTACAATCAACAACATATGTAGGATATCAAAACAATCTAAACATCATGATCTCATCATTGTCTAACTCTGTAATAGTTGTCCATTGAATAACTTATTCCTCCCTTTATTTATCACATTCTTTCTATGTCTTTTACCCATATCTTAATTCTCTTCTAATCAATCTTCTCAAGATATGGCAACATCATACTGAATCAGATAATCAATTTCTTGATGTATCAATGACAAAATAATGTTATAAAGATAGTTATCATCCTTCTTCAGTTATATCAATAATCTTCAACAACCTTCTCAATATCCTTATTGAATATCAACAATATTTCTTACTGTAATGCTAATAGTATGTTCACTCATATTTATAGACAAGCCAACATGATTGCTGACTTCCTTGCCAATAGGGGAGTGATGTGTAAGACCCAACTTTGTTGGACCCATGGTGACAGGTTGGACTCTGAACTTGTGATGTATCTGCTCCAGGAGCGAAGTTAGGGGAGTAAAGTTAATGATTATCAGTGCTATTATGACTTTGCGTGTTTTTAGAACTGTCAATACCTTCCGTTCTAAGATAGGTGACCAGAGAGGACATAATAATTGATGCAAATTTATTTTGCATGCTTTGTGGGTGATTTCATACATTTTCTGGAGTATTGCCTTAAATCTGGAAATTCACTGTAGAGAGAATTACAGAGAGCCTGAGAAAAAGGGTGGTTCCAGAAAGAGAATTCAGTCGCCTAGCTGTGTGCAACTTAAGAATGAAAATAAGCTTTGGTGCATTCTGAAGAAAGGTGGGTTTACTAATTACATTAAGAGGCTTCAAGGGCGAAATCAAGATGTTACCAGGTATTTTGCTAAAAACTGGAAGGATGGCTCGATCATTCTTCATGGTCGGAGGGTCTTGGTAGATGAATCCCTTATTTCTCAGGTCATGGGGTTATCTATGGAAGGCATGAAGTACTATAGAGATAGGGTGTACATGGAGCAAGTTGTGCAAGGCTAAAATTGTCAAGAAGATGGCTAGCTACTATGCTAAGCCCAAATCAAGGAAGGGATCATCTAGTCACAAGAATATTGTTATATCCTCCTCCTCTACTTCAGTTGTGATTGGCTCCCCCTCTTCTTCTAAGAAGGTTGATAAGAACCCTAGTAACCCTAATGTCCTGGCTTCTCCTCTTTCCTTTAAGGAGAATGGTAATATGGGTGTGGCTGGTATTGCTGACCTTAATCCTAAAAGTGATGAGCTAAATGATAAGAGGGATGATTATGAAAATATACTGGGTTTAGCTCATGATCATGCAATCGACACCTTCAGTTTGTTCAAGTGGCTATTTCATGAACTCAAAAAGATCCGGATTAAACAAAGAGCTCTGGGTAGCAAAATGGATTCCCTCCCTATTGGTTCGTCTCTTGGTCTGCACAATGATGGGAATTGGACTGAGGATGAGAAGAATTTGGTCATGGACTGTATCAAGAAAACATGGGAAAGGGTTGACCAACTCAAGAAAAATATGGAGGAATGCATCAATCGGGTTGAGGATGGCTATAGAAAAATCCAGGACACCCTCAATACCATTATGGTTAGCAATCATAAAATTGTTAAACAATCTGCAATGGTTATGAACATCATGGTGAAAAGTTTGGACCAGCCGGATAAGGTTGTTGTTGTTATTGGTGAGGAAGTTGAGGCGGCTCAAAGTGGTGATGGACCCTGCAAAAGGACTCGAGGGAACATGAAGAAGAAGGTGGCCTTTCAGAACTTGGATCGTAACGCTATGCAAGCTGTTGCCGACACCATGAATGTCCTAGATGTTGAGGTCATTGAGACCCTCAGAAGCCTAATGTAATTGGGTTGTTTTCTATTGTTGGTTCTTTCTGTGTCTAGGTTTAGTCTTTCTACTGTCTTTTTGTGTCCAGCTAGGCTTTTGTTGTCTCTTCGGCTGCCAATTTATATGCCTATCCTTGTAGCCCATTTTGTTTTGGAAGTTGCTATCTGATTCTAATCCTCTTAGAATCATTTTGTAAAGGGTTTTGCGGCCCCTTCAAAACCTGTTTTTGCTTTAATCCAAAACATATCTATTATAGAATTCTGACTTGCATCTAGTGTAGATTTTGAAAGTTATGGGCAAGAAGATGGGTTATAAGAACATTTACAACATAGAGTATACACATGGTAGATTCAAAGTATCATGAAAAAAGGTAATGGTTTGATGTCATTTTTAAGTGGACAATCTTCAAATTGTTGTAAGAAGACGTGTTTGAATATTAGAAATTGAATTAGGAATTGAAATTTTTTGTACATAAAATCCATTTTTTTCTCAAGGATAAAGATAAGAATGAAGATAAAATAAAATGAGAATGATACGATGATACGATAATAATAATTGAGTCTTAGTAGTTTTAAATTTTTGTAAAGAGTTTAATAGAAATATAAAAAATATAATAATAAGAATACATTAAAATATAATAATATAATCATATCATAATATAATAATAATTTTATATACACACGTGTACTTTTAAATGGAATAATGGACAAATAAAATAACAACCTCTATAATCATATCTTTCAACATCATTTACATAAACTTTGTAAATATAGATATTCTATCCATTCAAACTATCAAATACAACTTAAAAATATACCATTTTCTTTTTTTACATTAAAAAATTATAAAAAAATGTGATGTATTTTTAGATAATGATTGAAATTTGTCAAAAATGTAAAATGTGTGTGTGAATGTTAAAGAATACATAGTCTTAGGGGAAAGTAAATAATGTGAGTTTGAATTCATTTGAGTACATGCATTTTAACCATTTTTTATTTTTATTGTTTGTTACAAAAGATGAGTGAATGCTCTATCTTTCCTTGGATATTTCAAAGTAAAAGGTTTGGATTGACATGTCAACACCTAAAGGTACATATTTCATAAAATGTTAAAAATAACTATAATGGCAAGCTCTCTTTTATCTTTCCATATTGATATAGAAAAACATCACAATAATGACAAGCTCTCTTTTATCTTTCTTAGTATTTTTTTCAGCATTTTGAATATGTTAAGCTTTTGATCTTCTTCTTTTTTTTGTCAATGTCTTCTTTTTTGTTAATATTGTTTGTATAATATTTTTAATGTCATTTTTTATTCATTCATCCAAATTTGAAACAAATGAGATTTTTACATTCTAGATTTTAATTCTATACATATTATTTTATTTTTTTAAAGGAAGTAACGTGCTAAACTTTTATTCTACAAAATGTGTCAACTTCACAAATTAATAAGAACTTATGTATTGATTAAAAAATTATAAAAAAATTGAACACAATCTACATGATGTGTGCTAAATTTTCATTGACTATTAGAATACTTTAAAATATCAACATTTTAGAGAACGAAATTGGATGTTATGTTATAGTTTTGTAACAAAAATAAAGCATTTTGTGTGCTCCCCTTAACTCAGCCTCTACCATTGTAAAAGTAAATTAATAGTTTAAAAACTAAACTTTAAGTTGTCACAACTTGTACATGATTATCTTTGATTTCTCATCTAAAATAAATGTTTATTATTTATAAAAATTGACTTTTGATCCCTCATCTCTATGTGCATCATTTGTTGGTGAATTTTAATTAATATTTTTTATCATAAAATTTTAAATTTTAGAAATAAATTAAAATATCTAAATAAATTTAAATGTTACAAATAAATTCAAACATACTAAAAACAACATACCAATCTAAATATAATTTTTAATGACATTTAAATGTAATTATACAATTGAAATTGTTACAAATAACATGATTTTTTTTTAATATAATTTTTTAAATGATTTTGACTAAATAATTTTACGACCTTATATATTGATGCAATATAGGGGTTCACAATATCCAAAAACTCACAAAACATCAATTCCTCAATACCCAAAACACCCCAAGGTGGTTTTCTCTCACAATCCTCATTTTCTTCCAATAGCCCTCCAAAATGGGTTTTTGGAACATAACTTTCTATACGGACAACTTCAGATAGAGATAAATATATTTTTGAGTACCCATTTGGCCATATATTAACATATAAAATTTGTGTCTAGGATTAATTTGGAACACAAGGCTCAAATATTGACTGCTAATTCTAGTACAAGACTTAATTAGGGCAGCAAACCATGTATTTTGACCATAACTTTTGATGCAGACTCGAACTAGAGGATAAAAGACCATTTTTGGATACCCATTTGGTATTTATACAACATATATTAAAATAAGGGTAGGTTTTTTTGTAACACAAGGGCCTAAAATGGATTGGTAATCTACATTAGGCTCACTAACCAAGGGTTTTTCAGACCCTGTCTTAGTAAAGCGCCTCTAAAATATTCAAAACTCGATGAAAAGGGATGATACCAGTCACAATGGAAATTTTATTCAGTCCTCTATCCAACCATACTATCTTTAGATCATAAAACATTCATACAAATTCATACTATTCACTGCAACATGACTTTTACTCGAAAATCTAGAAGTTGCATTCATTAAAACGATCATAACTTTCATAATACTTCATGAAAAACTACCAAAAAAATTGCATATGGAAGGTGAATCATTCCTCTATCATATACAATCCATTTCAGATCTTTAAATGCAAGGTAAAGTCCATACAAAACCAAATAACAGTAATTTTCTGGAAAAACATTATTTGGGCATGCAAACTTTGTATTTTCTTCATTCCATTCCTTCCCAACTTGAGATCCATGTTTACAAGGAATTATATGCATTGTCTAACCTCCCAAACCAAATAAAAATAACTTTTAAACTTCCCATCTTGCAACTTTTGCATTTTTTTACATTTACAAGATTTTGCAATTTTGGAAGTATTGACGCAAATGACTCCAAATCCTTCTTATTACATCAAAATGGTCTCAATGGACCTTATTAAACTCAAAAGAAATCAAAACACCTACAAACCTACTACTTGACCCCTAATGTATGAGATGACCTTTGTGCCCCTGCACCATAGATTTGGCAATAATTACCTTTAAAAATCTTATAGTACTATTGCAATGAATTTGCATTTTAGTACTTAAATAATTATTTTAAAAAATTATCAATTATAAGCAACTATTTTTAGGAAAGTATAAATAACCATATAACAACACTAGAGCTTAAACCTGCAAGCACATTAAATAAGTGAAGGCCTTGTAATCACCACTTAACCTTAACCAACACACTATAAGAAGAACCCTAACATTATAGTCATTTTAGTTGTAAAATGCAAATATAACTACTGTAAAACATTAATATCAGTGATTTTTATATACTAATTATTATAAAATAGAAAAAATAATATAATTATATCATTTATTAATTATATATTATTATTTTTATATTATAATGATATATTATGAATAATTATTTTATATATAATAATATTAATAATAAAAATATAAGATATATTTTTTATAATTATTATTATATATTAAATAAAAAAATTACATCTTATATATTTTATTATAATATATGTTTAATATTCATTTATGTTTTTAATTATATAATATATATCCTACATTTATTATATATTTTATTATGATATTTAGCTCTAACTTTAAAACAAAGTTATCTAAAGGTCACTACTTTTGCAATACCTTGTACATTTCAAGTCATATTTCTTTGTCATTAGTACTCTATCACTTATAAGTGGAATAGAATAAGATTTTATTAAAATACATCTTACTATTTCTAATACAAGCTCATTCCTCAAAATCAAAATTAAAATCAAATAACAATACATAAAATTTTAACGTACAATGTATATAATTTTAAGTTACAATTATAATTGAAAACACATTGACTATTTCTATTTCTAAATTATATAACTTCAACCTTACTAATTTACTTTCAAAAAGCTTTATTAATAAACTAATAATCAACTAATTCAAACAACCATTCTTATTCTTGTTGGCATATGATGAAGCGATGATAATGTATGTTGTCATTGATGTCAATAAGTGAACCGATATGCACTGGTATGAAGATCAGAAGTGGTTATGGTCAATTGGATGAGTGGACCGGTGTCGGGGTTCACTAAGTTTGACTACCGGTTGGTAGTCTCAGTTTAGCTCTGGGGTTTCTAGTTTGGCTTGTGTGGTGCAACTGATGATGTTTTGTGATGAGCTAGTTAAGAACAAGGATAAGGATCAAGATTCCACATCAGCTGTGTGGACGTGAAGGATTTCTTTGAGGATCTTGAGCGTGAAGATCGAATGCATTGAAAGTCTACCTCAAGAATGTGTGTTATTCTTAGCGGTATGTGAAAAGCGCATGATGGGTTATAGTTTTCCAAATGCGATGAAGATTGGACGATGCAGAATGACTTGAGATCTGTTTTAGATCGTTTCATTCTATGTAATATATTTGACGGTCAGGATTGGACCATTGTAATTGTAAACCTAAAATATTTAGGATTTAGGGTTTATGCTACCGATCTATTTGTTGTCTATAAGGTCGATGAGTTTTGTTATTGTAGGCATTGGCAAAAGTTGTGTTTGTGTCCCCATGTTGGAAATTTGATACTTGTCAAACGAGAGTGAGGAATCTGTAGAGTGTGATTGTAGAAGAGAGGAACTAAAAAGGATCTGCCTTAGCAAGGAGTGTTGTTATCAGATCAGAGTTTTACCTGTTGTCTTCTAACCATTTCAACAGAAGGGAAATCCCTTGACTGGTTATCTTTAACAGGCTTTGTTGTAAATCCTCTAACCAGGTGGCTCAAGTTCATTGAGTTATTTAAATCCTCTAGCGAGGTAACCTTTAACAAAGTATATAGCCATCCCTTAAGCGGGTGATCCCTAACAAGATCGGTTCCTAATAGAACCTTTATTGTAAAGTCCTTAACCAAACTAGGCTCCTAATAGAGCGGACTTCAAAAGAGTTCACAAACAAGCTTGTGGGTATTCATCCCCACCGTGGTTTTTCCCATTTGGGTTTGCACGTGAAAAATCTGTGTTATGGGTTGTGAGTTTTTCATGTGATGATTAGGTGATTCTAATTAAGTTAGATATGCATGTAGTGTTCAAATGGTTGTGGTATTATTGATACAACCCATGCATGATTATATGGGTGAAGTAGTCATCAAGACTTGAGATCTGTTGAATGATGTTTGAAGTATTTCTGTTTAACCGGTATTGCTATGGTTAAGTACAGTGGTGAAGACAACCGATTATCTGTGTTTTGATTTGTCAAAGTGTTTGAGCATTTTTTTGTGTGTACTGATTCACCCCCCATCTCAATATCATTTAGGACCTTAGTAGTTCATCATTATTCATCAATTGGTATCAGAGCACATCCAGGTCCTTGGTGATATAAGCTTAACCGCTTGAGGCAAAAGATCATGTTGTAATGATGAAAAGGGAAGGTCCTAAGTTCAACAGGGACAACTTTAAAATATGGAAGGATAGGATGAAGTTATATATCAAGAGTTTGGGTGCACAATATTGGAACTATGGTGAGAATGCCTATGTAATCCGCTCCGGCATTCTAACCGATGAACAAAAAAGAGAGATACAATAAAATGGGCAAGTCATGGAAGCCCTTATTATCAGCTTGCCTGATGTAGAGTTTATTGATGTACAAGATAAGGACGATCCGAAAGAAGTATGGGACAAACTGAATCCATTTATGGTAGTGATGAACATGTCAAGTAGGCTAAGGAAGAAAGCCTTAGAGGAAAGTTTGAACATATGAGGATGGTTGAAGGAAAGACCATTCAACAGTATGGCATAAGAATCAAGATAGTGGTTGGAGAGATCAAGAGAACTGGTGGAACAATTGATGATGCCACTATTGTCAGTAAAGTTCTAAGATCACTTTTACTGGTCTATGCAATCAGGGTTTCCACTATTCAGGAGCTAAGGTCTATCGGCAAAACCAAGGTATCTTTAGACTCTATTATTGCAAAGTTGGCTGTATATGAATTGAATAGCTATGATGGTAGTGTTTAGAAGACCGAGTCATCCTTTAGAGCATCTTCTTCCTCTGCATCGAACAGGAAAGGAAAAGAGGCTAGTACTAGTTATGAATCCAGGCCAAGCAGAGATATGGACGATGAGGAGATTCTGATGGAGTTTGAAGCTCTTCTTGCCAAGAGACTTCCAAAAGGCACCGGAAAATATAAAGGTAAGCTTCCTCTGAAGTGTTTTTCTTACAATAAGATAGGACATATAGTTGTTAACTGTCCTAACAATGACAATAAGGATAAACCAGAGAGGTTTAGGATGTATAAAGGAGTAGGTAGGAGAAATTGTCTTGTTGCAGTGGATGAAGGTGTTACCGATGGGGAATCTGAGGATGAAGAAAATGAGGACATAGTGTTTGTGGTTGTCAAGGAAGAGTTGTCTGACCACAAATCCCTTGTCTCACATATTGACAACTCTAACGAGTGGATCATTGATAGTGGGTGTTCTCACCACATGACCGGTGACCAGAGAAAGTTTCTGTCTCTTGAAGAATATGATGGTGGTGTTGTCTAGTTTGGCAATGATGCACCTTGCATGGTGAAAGGAAAAGGATCCATCTCACTAAATGGAAAGAGAAGTGTGGATGATGTCTACTGGGTGGAAGGCCTTAAGCATAATCTTTTGACTGTTGCTCAACTGAACAACAAAGGACTCATACTCGAGTTCAAAGGTGGAGTCTACAGAATAATTGGAAAGAGTGGTGAACTTATTGCCATCGGTAAGCAGACCAGAGGAAACCTATTTCAGTGGAATGCCAAGATTAGTCAGTGCCTGATAGAAAAATTTGATGACAGTCTGATATGGCATAGGACACTTTGTCATATAAATTTTGACAATATTGTAAAGGCTAGTAAGATCAAGGCAGTAAGAGGATTGCCTTTGTTGAACAAACTGGAGAATGCCTTGTGCAAAGAATGCCAACTTGGGAAGATGTCTTCCTCAACATTCAAAGGTAAGTCCTTTTCAACAGAGAACTTAGTTGATCTAGTGCACACCAATCTATGTGGTCTGATGAAAACTAGAAGTATTCAGGGAGATCGATACTTCATGATTCTTACCGATGATTGCTCAAGAATGATGTGGGTCACATCCTTGAAAGAAAAATCTGAGGCATTTGGAAGTTCAAAGCCTTTAGGGCATTGGTGGAGAAGGAGAGTGGTAGAAGGATAAAATGCCTAAGGAGTGATCTGGGAGGTGAATTCACTTCTGATGAATTCAATAAGTACTACGAAGAGAATGGGATTAAGAGGCAATTGTCTACCCCAAGGATACCACAACATAATGACATAGTAGAAAGAAACAACAGGACTATGGTTGAAGCGACCAGAACTATGTTGATCCAAGGAAATGTCACTCACACATTTTGGAGAGAAGTGGTGAGCACTGCAGTCTATACCATGAATTGGGTACTCATTAAGAAAGGTAAAGATAAAACCCACTATGAGTATTGGAATGGGAGAACTCCCAATGTGAGTTTTTTCAAAGTGTTTGGGAGTAAATGCTATATCAGGAGAGGTGAGCACCTGAGTAAGTTTGATGCTAAGTGTGATGAAGGAATATTTTTGGGATATTCCACTAAAAGTAAATCTCTCAAGTGCTACAAAATTAGGACTCAAAAGATTGTTGAGAGTATCAATGTCAGGGTTGATGAATCTTCTAAGAAGCCAGAGGAAACCGACAACAAGCAAATGGAAGATGAACTGGGTTTAGCCTTTTGGGAACCAGTTAAGAAAGAAACTAGTGACAAACACTGCAAAGACCTCAGTGTTTCTATATTGGTAGAAGCTTCAGTGGGTGATGAAGAAGATGAAGTGGAAAAAGAAGAGGAAAAGCAAGCTGAACTAGCTACGGTCATTCCTAGGTATGTGAGACTACATCATGATCCAAAGCAAATCATATGAGACAAAGATGCAAGAATACTTACAAGGAGAAAGGTGAAAGAAAATTCTTGCATGATTTCAGAATTTGAGCCTAAGACCACTAGAGAGGCACTTACCGATGAAGACTAGATAAAGGCAATGGAGGAGGAGTTAGACTAGATAGCGAAGAATGCAACATGGTCCTTGGTACCCAGACCAAAACACACGAATGTCATTGGTACCAATTGGGTCTTCAGGAATAAGTTGAATGAAGAAGGCATAGTGGTAAGGAACAAGGCAAGACTTGTATGCAAGGGATATGCTCAGGAAGAAGGAGAAGACTATGGAGAAACCTTTGCCCCAATGGCTAGACTGGAAGGTGTCCGAATGCTACTTGCATTTGCAGCATTCAAGGGATTTAAGGTATACCAGATGGATGTGAAGTCTGCCTTCTTGAATGGAATCCTAAAGGATGAAGTGTATATTGAGCAACCAGATGGGTTTGCTTTGTCAGAAGATAGTGACATGGTGTGCAGATTACACAAGGCCCTGTATGGATTGAAACAGGCACCAAGGGCATGGTATGAACGGTTACACTCTCATCTTGTGAAGATAGGATTTTTGAGAACAAGTGAGGACAACAACATCTACCTAAAATCTGAAGGTGGTTAGATTTTGATATGTGAAGTATTTGTAGATGATATAATCTTCGGTGGAGATGATGATATGAGTCATGCATTTGTATGTAAGATGAAAAAGGAGTTTGAGATGTCTCTGATTGGAAAGATAAAGTTTTTCATTGGTCTACAAATTCAGCAGATGAAAGAGTGTATCTTCATTACCCAGTCCAAGTATATCAAAGAGGTATTGAAGAACTTTGGCATGGAGGAGAGAAAACCGGTTGGAACGTCGATGGTGATCGGCTGCAAACTAACAAAGGAAGATGATACAACATTGGTGGATGAGAAGGAGTACTGGTCAGTGATCAGTAAGTTGCAATATGTGGTGCACAACACACCAGATATTGCTCATGCAGTGGGAATAGTGGCCCATTTTTAGAAGAGTCCAAGAGAATCCCACTTAGTAGCAGTAAAGAGGATTCTTAGATACCTGAAAGGGACAATTGATTATGGATTGTGGTATCCATACAATGGCAACTTTGATCTCAAAGTGTTTACCGATGTAGATTGGGTAGGTAATATGGACGACCGAAAGAGCATAATCGGTGGAGCGTTCTTCCTTGGCGGAAGACTAGTCTTGTGGACGAGCAAGAAGTAGAGCTGTATTTCCCAATCTATAGCTGAAGCGGAGTATGTGGTAGCATTTATGAATTGCAATCGGGAAATATGGATGGAGCATGTACTGAATGGCTTCAAAGTGATTATATCTAAACCGGTGAGTATTTTCTGTGATAATACTAGTGCGATAAACATTTCCAAAAATATGGTATTGCATGCTAGGACCAAGCACATTGAGCTTAAGTATCATTTCTTGAGAGAAAAGGTTCAGAATAAAGAGGTTGTGTTAGAACATGTTTCTAGTAAGGAGTAGTTAGCAAACATATTCACTAAGCCCTTACCGAAGACTACATTTACCTATTTGAGAGGTGAATTAGGGGTTCTACCCCTTCGTGAAGTAAATTAACGTTGTGTGCTCCACATCAGTCAAGTACTACCATGTCAGATCTTATAGGATTGATGTGTTTAAGGATGCTACTCCATAGGGGGAGCAGCATAGTGGAGCTTGGAAGCTTGTGCCTCCACTTTGGCATTGCTGTCAAAGGGGGAGAAGATATCTGATGATGAAGATATATGGGGGAGAAGATATATGGTAGAGTGCACACTGACTAGTCGAGGTGGTGGTGGTGGTGATCTTCTATGTTGAACCAGTATATGTTATTGAGAATGGTGTAGATACTGAGTAACGATTCACTGAGTATTGCCATCAATACCAAAGGGGGAGATTGTTGGCATATGATGAAGCGATGATAATGTATGTTGTCATTGATGTCAATAAGTGAACTGGTATGCACTGGTATGAAGATCGGAAGTGGTTATGGTCAATCGGATGAGTGGACCGGTGTCGGGGTTCACTAAGTGTGACTACCGGTTGGTAGTCTCAATTCAGCTCTAGGGTTTTCGGTTTGGCTTGTGCAATGCAACCGATGATGTTTTGTGATGAGTTAGTTAAGAACAAGGATACGAATCAAGATGCCATGTTAGTTGTGTGCACGTAAAGGATTTCTTTGAGGACCTTACGTGTGAAGATCGAATACATTGAAAGTCTACCTCGGGTAGTGCATTTTTCTTAGGGATATGTGAAAAGCATGTGATGGGTTACTATTTCTAGATACAGTGAATATTGGATGATGCACAATGAATTGAGATCTATTTTAAATCGTTTCATTCTATATAATGTATTTGACGGTCAAGATTGGACCACTTGTAATTGTAAACCTAAAATATTTAGGGTTTAGGGTTTATGCTGCCGACCTATTTGTTGTTTATAAGGTCAATGAGTTTTGTTATTGTAGGGGTTGGAAAAAGTTGTGTTTGTGTCCCCACATTGGAAATTTGATACTTGCCAAACCAGAGTGAGGAATCTGCAGAGTGTGATTGAAGAAGAGAGGAACTGAAAAGGATCTGCCCTAGCAAGGAGTGTTATTATCAGAGCGGAGTTTTACCTGTTGTCTTCTAACCATTTCAACAGAAGGAAAATCCCTTGATCGGGTAGCTATAACAGGCTTTGTTGTAAATCCTCTAACCAAGCGGCTCAAGTTCATTAAGTTATTTAAATCCTATAGCGAGGTAACCTTTGACATGGTATATAACCATCCCTTAATCGGGTGATCCTTAACAGGATCGGTTCCTAACAAAAACTTTATTGTAAAGTATTTAACCAGACTAGGCTCCTAACAGAGTGAACTTCAAAAGAGTTCACAAATAAGCTTGTGGGTATTCATCCCCACCATGGTTTTTCCCATTTGGTTTTCCATGTGAAAAATCTGTGTGTTATGGGTTGTGAGTTTTTCATGTGATGATTGTGTGATTCTGATTGAGTTAGATATGCATGCAGTGTTAAAATGGTTGTGGTATTATTGATACAACTCATGCATGATTATTTCAGTGAAGTAGTCATCAAGACTTGAGATCCGTTGAATATTATCTGAAGTATTTCTCTTTAACCAGTATTGCTATGGTTAAGTACAGTGGTGAAGACAACCGATTATCTATGTTTTGATTTGTCAAAGTGTCTGAGCAAGTTTTTGTGTGCACTGATTCACCCCCCCCTCTTAGTACTGGTTAGGACCTTAGTAGTTCATCATTATTAATCAATTCTTAATATTAAAACATAATAATTGTAATTCCTGCCAAACCCTATAGAAAACAACTAATCTGACTAACAAATGGTGATAATTGTTTTTTAACATCTACTAATGCAACATATTAATCTACCATTACTCATATCCATAAATTATAACATATCATGAATGCATAAACAACTTAAACATAAACATATTCACAACAACATTCATGCAAGCGGAATAATAGTACAACATGCTACAGTCATTCCTTAAGGTATCTCAACACCATTACTTACTATCATTAATACATAACACATCCATATACCATGATAATACTAACATTCATTACAATAATTACATTCTTTTTTCCAATTAATTACTATCTTCCTTATCATGATATTCAATGACTATCAATGCATATCCTAACATATACCCATTAACTCAAGTTCATTTTAAAGTGCCAATCCAATTTTCCTAGTTCCTTTAAACCATCTATCATAATAGCATCTTATTTTCACATAGAATATCACCTAATACACATCTAGATCATTTCCATTAAGTACAACCATATAACCTACAAGCTTCTCATTCCTATCCTTATTACAAAGATAACCAACATTAAGGAATAATATCTTCCAATTTAGTATATTCTTATAAAAATACATGAATCACTTATCATACTACCAACCATAGATATACACAAGACATTCCAATCCCATTACTTAACAGAACCTCATACATAAAGAACATCAAATTTCAGCTTATAATCCATTACAATATGTCATGATCTCATCCTACTACAAGTCTTAACACATATGTTCGCAAGGTACTAGCTACATAATCTTTTTTACAATTACATCTTTCTCATGATACAAAATACATGATTCCAATCTCAATTACATAGATAATTCTCCAAAGATCAAACCATATGAAGAGAAGATATAAATCCATATCCACACATGCTAGCAACCAATGAAGAACATCCCAATGGAACAAGGCATCTAACTACCTAACCATGTGGAACCAATAAGGAACCACCCCTCGTGCTAGGATATGATACAAGGTTCCAACTAACACCCTAGACCTAGGTTGACACCTAACAACCAATCGAATCAACATGACATCCAAAAAAGATAAACAACCTAATAGTAATAAATCAAATTACATCACAAGGATGATCATCAATCAATAAACTCCTAGAGGCATACCAATCAATCAAGGCATAAGAATCATGGACACATGTAGGGAAAGAGTGTCATCACATGCTATCCTTATAAAGAAGGGGAAAAACCACACCCTAATAGATATGTGGAGTTGTCACAACCTATGAGAAATCAAGGGAGTTTGGCTTACCATCGCAACAATCTTCCCAAGCTCATCCTAAGTCTCTCCTCAAGGGCTATGGGGTGGGGCCACAACAACTATTCATTATCTTGATTAAGTGAATCCTAATTACCCAACCCACTAATAAAATTAGTATGATTATCGCTTCCAAATTAAACATAAACTCTTCATGTGGCTCCATGATAGGTCTAGACCCTAAGCATCCTCTTTAGGAACCTCTTGGAGCCTATCACTCACGACCCCAATCCTACACATGCAAGAGCCCACTCCCCCTATCCATGGACTAAGACCTTAGGGTGAAACATAAAACATAATGACATCACAACAACATCATGAAGGCTCAACATAAGATCCATCAAGAGCAACATCATATTGATATAATACTGAAGCATAACAAGGACCATGAAGTCAACATCAAAAGTAAGAGCCTCAACCAACAAAAGCACAATAATAACAAGAGTAAGGCTTACAATATCCTACTCAACAATGCACAAATACAATCCTCTACAGTGAGGCATAACCATCCCATTGGAGCTCACATAAGATCAACCTCTAACTGGAGTTATAACCACAATTATGCACAATCCTCAACAACAAGGAATTAACCATCTTGCCAGAGCACAAATCAACAATAGAGTGAATGATACTGAATCATAAGCATCTCAAGAAAACTCAAACAACCACAAAAAAGCCTCTGGTACAAGCAACAACCCAAAAACTGACCTCACACGAGCAAGAACAATCAAACTAGAAAACTAGGGCAAAATGGCGCATGCATGGAGCATATTAGCACATCCATGGTGCACAATGGTGCATATAGGCCATCTTGTAGCGCATAGGTTACTTCCTGTAGTGAATGGTGCTAGGGACCCAAAAATGACAAAAATGAAAGAAAATAAGGTGATGAAACCACATATAATTGATCATGAACTCACCAAATGACTCAAACTCACTTCTAGAAGATATCGAAGGACAAAATAAAGTTGATTCAAAACACCAAAAATCCATACATGATCACACAAAAGAATCTAATTTCATTTCCTTGCACCTTCCTCTCACGGACATACTCAGATTTGTCCAGAACTCAAAAGGACAACTTCAAAGGATAACATAAAGTAGAAAAACCATCATCAATGATACAATTGACAAGACCCAAGCATTCTATAGGGCTGAGGGAAAGAATACAAATCACAAAGTTTACACATATGCATTCACGACAAGATACAAAATGCACTACCACAATATTACACACACACACACACACACACACACACACACACACACACACACACACACACACACACACACACACACACACACACACACACACACACACACACACACACACACACACACACACACACACACACATATCACCTATATCACCCTATACTTCCTGTAGCCCTCCAAAACATGAAACTTGGGCATATACTTTAGAGAAATACCTCAATCCCCAAAATCCTCATCATTTAAAATACCCTTTTACCTCTTATGAAACATATCTCAAAATTAGATTAGGTCACTTTGGAACCAACATTCCAAAAATGGATTGATATGATGTCTCATGACGTCAATTAGCCATCTTTTACAAAGGAACCTATCTCCAATCACCCAAAATTATCACAAAACCCAATTAGAACTCTTAGGAAGACATCAATTAGATGGACTCACAAGGTTTTGGAAATAGAAACAATCATTTTTCCTTGATTCTTACAAATTCATATGACTACACTGTCAAATGGACAAAAGATGCACAAGTAACATACTTAGGGCATCATCATATTGCCCCCAAACCTCATCCAACATGCCTAAAACCTTTGAAATCATCAATTAAACCCTTTAAAATTTAAAACTACCACTTTTCAAGAGTTTTCAATGGTGGAAAGAGGAGAAATCACATGTTTTGCATACAAACCCCAAAAACCCTATGTTCATGACAATTTTAAAAAATGGGCTTTGTTGACCCCTTAAAATGCATTATAAAAATTAATGGTAAAATGTAATTTTATCTGCAACATCAATCTCTTTTCATCCATCCAAGTCTCAGGTCCATACATTTCC
Source organism: Cryptomeria japonica (assembly GCF_030272615.1). Taxonomy (NCBI): domain Eukaryota; kingdom Viridiplantae; phylum Streptophyta; class Pinopsida; order Cupressales; family Cupressaceae; genus Cryptomeria; species Cryptomeria japonica. Next base: position 466,741,645 of record NC_081414.1, read on the forward strand.
GTACATGGTCACACTAACACATTTTCAAACTGTAAATTCTCGAAAACATTTTCAGAACTCACTACCCTCACCAAAATGGGTATAAATTACTCAATTCTTAATGAAAAGTGCTCAAACAAAATAAAAAAGAATATTAACTCATCCCTATACCAATTCCAATTTATAAATTTGTACAATAATTTCATACTAGGTCATACAAGAGTCCGAAGTAGCAAAAAGACAGTGAAAAACACATAAACCAGTAAGTTATTTCATTATTTTCTTCTCTCCATGCTTCCAACCCCCATTGGTAAATCAAATACAAGTATTTAAAGATTTCCCAACTTCCCAAACTAACCACAACTAATTTTTAAACTTCCTAAGAAAATATGACCCTTCATCTTTCTTATTTTACAATTTTGACAACATAAATGATAACTTTTACAATATTTTGCAACTTGTGCAATATTTGCAATATAACACCTAAATGGCCTTGTACAACTTAAAAATGATCCATAATGACCTTATTACACACAAAATTGACTCAAAATATCTAAACTATAACACCAAACCCCCCTAATTGCAAAAGGTGACCTTGGTGCTCCTACACCATACTCCCCATGGAAATGACACTCAAGTCCTTTGAGTGAGGACCTAAAAAAATATCATGTTTGATCTCTTCCTTCTTTGATCTCCAAATTTTTCTCTCATCTAGTGTACCTTTCCAATGAAATAGGTATTGAAAGCATGCATCAGCTCTTGATCTTGCAACAACATTTGGCCTCATCTTCACTCTTGGTCTGCCCATTTTCTTGCTAAGGTATTTGGACTTGCCAAAGGGTAATTGTTGCCCTTCCCAAACTGATATTCTTGATACCTACACTGAGATAAATAAAATAACAACTTCGTTGACAAAAAAATAGGATTAGTATCAATACTATTAATGCAATCTTGGTTTTTCTTCTCAAATATGCTTAATGCCTATTGCCACATGACACCATCTGATGGAGTTATCTGAATTATTTTATAAAAAATCTTACCATCAACCTGATCCCTAGCATTCATTGCTAAAGGTTCAATACCAACGTCTCTTTTCTCCACAGGACATAGATTTGTCCTATTCACACTTTCATCATACTTCTCCAACTCACTTGAAGTCTTCTCAAACACTCTATCAACATCACATATTTTGTTACTAAGGGACACAACACTTCCCCCACCATGATCTCAACTTTCTTCACAAGCCCATCTTGCCTTCCCATAGGCAACTCACTCTTACTTTCTTTATCCTCTTTCTCATCTACCATTGCATCATTCTACAACATTGTTGTCTTGGTATCTTCAAGTCTTAAAGTGGCTTCAACCTCTATCTCCCCTTCATCCTCTACTTGCACAAATTATTTCTTGCCACACATAAGCACCCTTGCTACTTCACTCTATCCCTTTTTCAGTTTCCATCAATGGAGTCAATGTAAAAGAAACCTCATCCTTCTCAGTATGATATGTAGTTTCTCTTCCATCATATAGGTCATACCTCTCATATTGCCATGGTATCCCTAACAACAAATGACATGCACTCATAGGTAATACATCACATAGAAGCCTATCTCTATAGCCACCTATCTAAAACTCAACAAAATCTTGCTCCTTAACCAAAAGAGAATGTTCACCATTCAATGAAGAAATATAATAAGGATTCTCATGAGGTAACCTTTCCAAATACAATTTGTCAACCATGTCTTGTGATACCATATTATCCAAACCAATAGAATCTACTATTGCATTGCATACCTTGCCCTTGCACTTGCATCAGGTTCTGAAAATTGCCTTCCTTTGCAACATCTCCTTCTCTTTTGCCATATTGTCCTGTCAACTTCCAACCTTCTTTTATGCAAACTTCAATCTATCTCCTCCAAGAGATATACTCCCTAAGATCTGATACCATTATGATGCAGAGGTCTCAAAGACATTAGAAACAACTCAAATCCATTCTCCAAAAGTTCTCACAAGATTCCAAAGGGAGATCTTTCTCCCAACTCACATTGCCTACTCACCATCCCTTCACACCTTGCCACACCAAGGTCACCTTTTGCAATTAGAAGGGTCTAGTGTTACAGTTTAGATATTTTGAGTCAATTTTGTGTGTAATAAGGTCATTTTGGATCATTTTTAAGGTGTACAAGGTCAGTTAGGTGTTATATTGCAAATATTGCACAAGTTGCAAAATATTATAAAAGTTGTCATTTATGTTGTCAAAATTGTAAAATATGGAAGATGAAGGGTCATATTTCCTTAGGAAGTTTAAAAACTAGTTGTGGTTAGTTTGGTAAGTTGTGAAATCTTTAAATACTTTTATTTCATCGACCAATGGGGGTTGGAAGCATGGAGAGAAGAAATTGATGAAATAACTTATTGGTTTCTATGTTTTTCATTGTCTTTTTGCTGCTTCAGACTCTTGTATGACCTAGTATGAAATGATTGTGAAATTTTATAAATTGAAATTGGTATAGGGATGAGTTAATCTTATTTTGGATTTTGTTTGAGCATTTTACATTAATAATTGAGTAATTTATACCAATTTTGGTGAAGGCAGCCAATTCTGAAAATATTTTCCAGAATTTACAATCTGAAAATGTGTTTGTGTGGCCATGTATGGACATGTATGTGTTGGAATCAATGAACAATAAGAGGGGGGGGGGGTGAATCGGTGTTCTACAATTAACAAATTTCTTTAACTGATTCTTTAACCACTAAATGCAAATGAATAAAAGCAAAGTGCAAAAACTAAAAGCAAACAAGCACAAAACCATAACACTGGAATTTTTACATCGAAAACCCGAAAGGGAAAACCATTGTTGGATTGGAACCCACAATATTATAATATTGTGATCAGGAGTATAATAATAATACAAGAGGGGAACGCACATGCATTCAGGCACACTACCTAGAGCTCACTACTTAATTACAAAGAGGGCTACAACCCAGAGGATGGCTCACTACCTTACAGAGATTACAAATGATTAAAAGAATGAGTAAAATAAATAATAGCATCTACTAATGCGAAAAAGAAGTTCAGTTTAGGCACAATTAGTCTACTGCCACTATTTTATCTTTTTGCTTTAGTTTTACTGCTCAATCATATACCAAATCACTAAAACCTTCAATCACACTCACAAAACTTTTCAAAATCACTCATACAATCCTTTCACACTCATACCATGTCACAAAATTCTCAAATGAATCTATCTTATATATTTGCATCAACAAAATAAATTGATTTCGATGTCGGCTTCCAAAAACCTCATAACACGCAACATGTAACATGTAACCATAAGTCGGCTCAATCTGATTACCAATCCATATGCGGACCTAAAAAAATTGATAATAGGATTCCAACATGCCATCTCAATCACCTCAAACACAAAAAAAATCACCAAAACCATCCCAAGGATTCCTCACAACATGTTACACCAAAATAACTTTGTTCTTCCTGAATTACCAGTTAGCGGATCTTCTATCTTACCCAAGAATCAATAGCGAAGGCTAAGATTGCGAAGTAATCTTCCTTGAATATCCAAACAACTAATTATTTCACCACAACCAAAACTACACAACCAAAATGGAGATATGCACAGCGTGCTCATACTCTACCGCATACTGTATTCCACCTTCCAAACTTAAGCATAAATGAATATCAAACTTCCCAAACTTCCTGTAGATCACTTCTACATATATTAGATATGATATCTGATCTGAATTTCCATCAATGACAACCTTAGAACAATCTTTAAGCACAAATCTCTACCAACATAGTGTCTCTTGCCAACAATCTCCCCCTTTGGCATTGATGGCAACACTTGTGAAAAATGATACTTTCACTACAAAACTTCAAAACTTAAAAACTCAATAAGCTCCCCATTAGAATGTACATCATTTTTCATACCTCTCTCTCCCCTTTTGATAGTAATTCCAAATATAGGAATCCACCAAAATTTATATACAAGGGTATACATAGCTACTTACAAAAAATTAAAAATATTTGCAAAAAATGTTTTTAGGGACTCCAAGTAGTCATCCCAACCTTTCTTCAAATTATCCAAAATGTTGATCAGAGAGCTAAAAAGATAGGTGTGCATATCTGCTCCTTTGAGATCTATCAAAACACTCTTCTTCATAGAATTCATGGCATCTTGCTAACTGCTCAGCAAGGTGTCCAACCAAGGAATTATCAAATTCTGGAGTTCTCCCACTCTCCCAATTACTCTGTCCTTTTCTTGATTAAGGCTCTTGATTTTGTCAAGTATGACAATCACATGAGCTTCATAGTTACTAGCAAAAACTGATTGAGGGGCATAGGATTGATAAATATTGGCTAATTTTCCTTCACATTCTTTGATCTTCTTATCAATTTCAACTATAACCTTAGGAAAAATAAGACATGAATTATATATCTTACCGCCTTCATCTAATGCCTCCTGAATAGTCTTCAAAATGGAGATCAAACTAACTCTATCACCTTCAACCATTTTCAAAATTGTCCTTAGCCACATGGAATTAAATTGTTTAAGGACCTTTGCATCACCTGCTTTCCTTTGAAGATACAAAATCAGAATCAATTGCCTTTAACATACTCCTCAGCTTACCGGAGGGTGTTTCTACAGTGTCTTGCTTAAAAGATGGCAAAATCTTCTCTAGAACATATGCAGCCATGGATATTAGCTCTTTATCTTCAGAGTGATACTTCAATAAGTCCTCACTCACCTTGGCTTGTGCGAGAGATGCAAGCTTAAGTTCTTGAACCAAAGATAGAGAATTAAGATCAATAGGTCCTTTGGTGAGATCAATTGTGTCAGTGATTATTTTCTTGCCCTTGTCCATAGTTTCATTGTATCTTGCCATTGGAACATGTTCAATCTTGTCTCCATATGTCTCCTTCTCTATCTTTTATGCTTCTCCACCTTTCTCTGCATCTTTACCCTTTTCATCTCGATCCTCCTCAGCTACCTTCTTTGATTCAACATTTGTCACCGGAGGAGTTTGATTAGCTTCAGTAGAGTCAGTGACCTTCTAAGTATCGGTAGTATCATCTCCAACTGTATCTTTCTCATTTATTTGCACATCCGAAGCAGATGTATTCTATACATGCACTATCAGAGGGGTGTCATTTTTGGCTGGGTTAACTTCATATATGTTCTCTTCCAAAACTTATTTCAATATTATTTTTGTCTCTTTAGCCACTTTGTCTACTTTAGCAAGGATGATCTTGTTAACTATCTTTTTGCTTCTAAATCTATCCTTTGCAATCTTAAGTAATCTGTCAACTTCAATCTTAGAACTTATAGAGTACATGTTAACTAATACATATTCTTTTATTCTTTCATCTTCTAAACTAGTTGTATGCCTTCTGGCATCCAAAATTTCATACAAACCCTTCAGAAGCAAAGATGGTGGTTCTATCAAGGCTTTGCTATATACATTCATATATTGTATAATGACTTCCTCTATTACTCTTTGATTATTTTCATCACAATTCTCATTATATATAGATATATTCTTCAAATTTCCTTCCTTTACTACTTCATCAACAATTTGACTAAGAGAAAGTGAGGGCACAATAGTGTATGTACCTTCTATTTTACCAAACTTCAAAGCTTCATCAAGCTCAAACTTGGGCTTCCTGCTAGGTCAAGGTCTACCGGATTGTTCAGCTACAACTTTAGGCTTTTTACTTGGCTAAGCTTCACTAGATTGTGGCTTCCTTACTACCCTGGTACAGGTAGAAGTCTTCTTCACTTCCCGCACTACTTCATCAGATTCTATCACTTCCTCAGTAGTGGCTGCCACATAGACTCTCTCAGGCTTCCCTTTCTTCCTCTTCTTTGCTCCACCAGATGAGGATTAGGTGGAGGGATAATATTTTGTATACTGGAGGAATGTGTTGACTTGGTTTTCCTTGGCTTTGGAGGAGTAGAGGGTTTAGTCTTCTTTTATTGCACCATGTCCTCCTCTTTCAGGATGTTATGTTCTCTATCCCCGCAGATAACTTCCTTTGTTATACCCATGTCTTTAGCAAGTTGTTCTACTTCTTTTCTAACTCTCTTCTACATACTAAGCTTGGAAAATTGAGAATGCAAGCTTAGACTCTTCTCCTTATAAGTACCAAATCTCTCTTCCTTCTCATCCACCAGATTACTCAAAATATGTTAAGAATACATGTCAAGAGTATTGGCATCAACTTCATACCCCATGGGCATGATCCACATTGTTCTAGGTTCTACTACTTCCATAAGACATTGGTCGATTTCCACCATAAAGCATATGGTGTCTACATAATTCTCTACAATTTCCTTCGAGATCATTTCCCTACTCTGCATGATGCCTTGGAAGGATTTGAAATAGCTCCATATGATTGCTTTTTTGTGTTTGAGCATCACCCAATTCTTGCAAAGTTTCCTTAATCTACACTGCCACCAGTTTATCATATGCCCATTTAATTTTACCTATATCAGGGATCTCATTGATGAAATAGAAGGCCGAATAGACAATCAAAGTACAAAACTTAAAGACATTCTTTTTATCTTGTTTAATATTCTTCAAATTTCTCTTCAATTCACTCAATAGTACTCCATACAAGTCAGATAACTTGTTCTCCTTTAAAATTTGATATGCTGCATATATAGCCACACCGAAGACTGGGTTAGCCCTGCTAGATTTATATATCTTGTAGCCTATCACCATGGATGCAAATCTCACATCATACTCAATGATATCACTTATTATCATGGATCTACTATCATGATGTGAACCAATTACCTCTGTCACAGTTATGTTCTACACATTTCTTAGACCGGGTACTTCACTAGCTGCATTCAAACATGTTACCAACTAAATTGTAGTCTTGGTGATCTTGTATGATTTGTCTATCCTTATGAATTCATCATGTACCTTGCTCAGAATATACCTATCCCATTCAGGTTCATCAAAAACTAGAAAGTTCATGAATTGTATGAAACCCTTATCCTATAAAGATTTAAAATCAGGTTTAAGATTGCCCATACCTTGAATTATGTGCTTAGTGTAAATTGATAGCATTTCTGCATTTCCAAGCTCCTCAATATTGCAGTGGATATATGCCCTAATGTCCTTGACATGCAATACCCCGTATGAAATAGTTGAGAATGAACCATTCGGATCGTCCTCCATTGATTTGTATGGATGCTTCTTGAATTGAGGTCTTGCCCTATCATTTATCTTGACAACAAGTGGATTCTCCATGCTAGAACCAAAAGATGCCATTATCAAAATCTAGGTTATGAACAAATAGCATCAAACTTAGAGAATACCTTTTGACTTCAACCAGATGCACGAAATCTTCATCGAATCTTCACAAGCTCAATTTTCACTGCACAAACTTCTTTGCCTCACTCTTCTGCTCTTTCTCTTTACACTCAATGTGAAAAATGAATGTTAAAATTCCCTTTTTATCTTTTGAATACCTAACTTTAAGGTACAATAAATGCTCAACCCTAAAGTCCTTTTGGATACCCTGAAACTCATGAACATTCTACCAGAGTATCAAATCAGCATTAGATATTCTGGATATCTCTCAGGATCATATGCACAATCATCTTTAATCTTGTACAACCTTCCACAACCGGTTATAGATGTTAGAAAGGGGGTTTTAAGGATCTGCATGAAAATCTTCCCCCTAAGGTCGAATGCCTTAGTTACCGGATGAAGATCCAACACTAGAATTAGGTGTGAACCCGTTAGCTGCATTTGAATCTTCCTTCTTAACCCACATCTTCTTTTGTTGTCTTTGATCTCTTCAACCTTTACTTTGCCCTTATTATCTGCTTTGTTCTTGTCTATTGGAGTATTCTTGCTCACATTATTGCTTCTACAATATTTTGCAATATGACTAGATTTGTTGCAAGCATAGCAAACAATGTTGTTTCTCTTATTAGGCCTGAAATTTTCTCGATTTCCTTTTGATATGCATTGGTTAGCAATATGTCCAAAACTTCCACAAGCATAACATCTTACATTTCTCCTATTTACCACACTTCTACATTCAACTGACTTTTGACCATATTTATTGCAATTGAAGCATTGACTGGAGAATGATGTAATATTCTGATTAGCTCTATTTCTACATTAACTTGCCATATGACCAAATTTATTACAAACAAAACACTTACTATTGAATTTATAAGCATTATATTGTCTTACCAGAGGTCTCTTGTTCTTTCGATGATTGCTTTGACCAGATTCAGATCTTTCTCCTTTCTCAAATCCAAGTCTTCCCATATCACCTTTGTTCTTTTGACTTTTTAGCATCTCATCTATCTTAGCCGTGCTAGTATTGAATTTTTCTTTGTACTCATTAGCAGTGGTAAGTTCATCTCTTAGAATTATGATCCATCTTTCAAGTTCTTTCTCATTATTCTGGGACTATATCAATTCAATCTTCAATAGGTTATTTTCATGATTCAATCTACAACATTCATGAGATCTATCCTTTAAAGACTGAGTCAGGCTTTCTTCATTCTTCTTCCTGTCTTCAATCTCCTTTGTCAGCTTCACCACAATGGATTGCATCTCATTCTTTAGGATTGTATTATCTCTAGCAAGTGTTTCACATTCATCTATCTTGTCTTGATTATCAATGCATTGCTCTTCTTTCTCCTTTAGTTTGTCCATCAACTCCTTTCTCTTCTCTCTGAATGTGTTCATTTCATCTTTCAATGACTCAATGAAATTTTCAGCATCACTCAAATTTCTTCTCAAGCCACTTGCTTCTTTCCTTGCTGTATCTAGGTCTTCAAATGCTACAATAAGTTATCTCTGCAAACTAGAGTCCATTGATTAAATTTTCCAAATCTTCCTCAAACTGTTAGGTTTCCACGAAGGAACTAGGCTCTGATACTATCGTGCCTGTGATGTGTGATAACTGCAGCTGCAACACAAACACTCAATAGATCATTACAAGCATGGTTAGCAAATCATAAGCAAACAAAGATGAACCATGACAAAGTGACCTATCACCTCCTAAGAGATACGAGTATGGATTTGCTCTCAGAACTGGATAAGAAATCCCAATGACTTGACTACAGCTAGATGGAGGATTTGAAATGATAATAATATGAAAAGATGAGATTGATTATGCTAGGTTGATCCAAGAGACTAATTAAGCTAATGATATGCATGATTAAGCTATGATGATGATGCAATTAAGCTAGAAAAGAGATTGATTAAGCTACATGATTCAACAATTATGCTAGAAAATGATCAAATTAAACTAGATCTAAGATGCAATTGCCTATAATAACAATGCTCAAATGATATGCTAGAATGGATATGCCTATAGTAACAATGCCTAAATTGATATGAGATGGGATCCTTATTGCTCCAAAATGGGGGATATTTATAGGATTTTCAAGACCAAGGGTGTGGTGGCAGGAATCAACGGTCAAGATTGAGTCTAAAGATATCAAGGGTGAAATTGGAGGAGGTTGGAGGAAGAGACACTTGTCATCTCTGTGGTGACAAGTGTCAAAGAGATTTTCTCATTATAGGGAAAGTGTCCAAGAGAGGAGACATGTGGCCAAAGTGCCATGTGTCTCAAGATGAAAATATCCACACCATAGGAGGTTAGGATAAGGAGGTCAGGATGTACAAGATAGGATAGGGTTAGGCAAACCCAAGGTTAGGTGGAATGAGTTAGGTTAGAGGGATGGTTAGGTTAGGTGGTTAGAAGCTAGGAGGCATGTGGGTAATTTGAATTTTAAAAATTCAAATAATAGGAGAAGACTAATTAATTTCAACAACCCATAAATTGATTTGTTTTAATTAATTAGAGGATTAGAAGAATTTGATTGAAGTGGGGGGAGGATTATTTTAATTTAAATTAATTAATCAAAGGGGACTATTGAAATGAACCTATTAAATAAATCCTTAGATTTGTTAATAAGTAGATGAAAGGGAGAATTTAATCAAATTGCATAATGAATTTAATTAAATTAGGAAAGGGGATTAATTAAATAATTGCTTATTTAATTTATTATCTTCAAACCATTTTTAGGTGTATACATTTTGTCCCTCTTTGAAGCAAGGTGTGATGACATGTTGATTCAAAGAATAATCTCATTTTGATGATTATATTAGTTAGATAGGATGCCCCAGCTATTGCTTGATAAATTCCGATACGATAATGCCCCCTCGGGAGATCAATTGAGATAATTGATCATTGGAGTGTTTGGATCTTTGCAAAATTGATATCTTGATTAGAAATGATTCGATGTCTACAACTGTGGTTGATAAAAATGCGAGTTCTACGATCACGGTGATTTGGTTCTTGATTATTGATAAAGTTTGATTGATTAGATTGATAAGATTGAGATTCAGTCTAGCTTGAGGAATGACACCTCCTGTATAAGACAAAGATGATCAAAGCGTCTGGTTTCAGGAACGATATATCCTGTATAAGACTTGATCAGAATGTCTAGTTTCAAGAAAGATACATCCTATATAAGACATGATAGGATCGATGAGATATGATTGATAGGATTGATAAGGTTGATTGGATAAAGAATTTACATTTTGTTGATATCAAGTTGCAGGAATCAGATATGCTGATGTTGGTTCTGTTGAGTGGGGAATATAAGATTTTCACTGGGTCAATAATATCTGGAGAGAGATGAGTCATCATTCTAATTGCGTATACACTCATGATGATGCCTTGATGATTCTTGTGATAGATTTAACCTTGGATAAAATGAGCATGCGGGATGCCATGCAAGAATGAAATGCAAGCTAAATGCAAAGCTACGATCAAACCAATCACTTGGTTATTGCATTTTGTCATCATTGAGTTTTTTAAATGTGGGAAGTAAGTGCAAACATCGATGGTATAATTAAACCATGATGACCTGAGCATGACTTTCCTGGATTTTGATATGGCAAGTTAGCACAAGCATCAAGGTATAATTGAACTGAGATGACCTGAGTGTTGCTTTCTTAAAATAGGTAGTATTAATCATTTCAATACACAAATCGGAAATGTCTTCGATGATACTCCAATGATCATGTCCCGAGAGAAATTTGCACATATCAATGATTAAGTTACAGACAACAAATAAGAAAAATATCATGTTCCTTCCTTGTTTCTCTAGTAAAAGACATCTTGGAGTCACTTAGAAATCATGATAGCATAAATCAAGATAGAAAAGTTGAACAATCATGTTAAAATCATTATCCAAAAGATATCATCCATGTGCTTAGACTGACTTTGTGATAGTTTGATGGTTGACAATTTGATCTCATGTTCAATGTTGGATATGTCTCAGTTTTCGCTTGATAAGAGTTGTCTAACTATTGTTCTACCTGTTTGATTAAGCTCAAAATGATAAAAAAATTTGCCCCCAACTAGGTGCAAGATTTTGCCCCAAGCCTAGAAACAAATTCATTATGATATACCCAATGATCCAAACCATGGTGAGAAGCCATCCGGGATGCCTGCGTATGTACAAGGATTTATGGATATGAACAACACTGAATGAATGCAAGTGGAAGGATGCATGAACTAATAGATGGAAAAACTAGCTGACAGATAGCACCTGTTTGCCAGGTTTTCACCATCTATTTTTATTGCACTTTTTCTCATATTTGATTTTTTTTTGGATTTTCTACTTTTTCATTGTTTTTGGATTTTCTGCTTTTTAACTATTTTGTATTTTTTTGTTTTTTCATTATTTTTGTATTTTTTTGTTTTTTCATTGTTTTTTGATTTTTTGCTTTTTCACTGTTTTTGGATTTTTTCTGTTTTTTAGACATAAAACTTCTTCAGATGCATGCTATTGATGGGTTCTTCAAGCTGATCTATGTCCTATGTTGATAGTTGATATGCTCCTGACCCAAATACTGTTGTGACCACAAACGGACCTAACCAGTTTGGTTCGAACTTTCCTTTCTTTTCTCGATCTGCCTGGTTGCGTGGATTTTCCTTTAGTAATAGTTCCCCAACTTGAAAGACTCATGGTTTGACCCTGTGATTATAACTTCAGAAAATTCTTTGCTGATATACCTTTAAATGATCAAAGGCATTTTGTCTTTGTTCATGGATCAATTCTAACTCCTGCAGTTTAGATACTCGATGTTCTTCTTCTGGAATAAGGCCTTTTAATGATACTCGTAGAGAAGGTATCTCTACTTCTATTGACAGTATTGCTTCTGATCCATAAACAAGAGAGAAAGGTGTGGCACCCATTTGTGTGCGGATACTAGTACGATAGACCCATAGAGTAGGGTTCAATTGAATATGCCAATCTCTTCCAACAACATTCACTGTCTTTTTGAGGATTTTCAAAATAGTTTTGTTTGATGCTTCTGCTTGCCTATTCCCTTGTGGATAGTAGGGTGTGGAAAATCTATGTTGGATCTTGAATTTCTCACAAAGCTCTTGTACATCTTGATTCTTGAATAGTCGCCCATTATCAGTGATAATGGTCATGGGTATTCCATAGCGATAGATGATGTAGTTCAAGATAAATTCAACAATTTGTTTTCTTGTGATATTTGTGAGAGGTACTGCATCAATTCATTTTGTGAAATATTCTGTAGCGACAAGGATAAATTTGTGACCATTAGATGAAGAAGGATTTATCTTTCCTACTAGATCAAGACCCCATTTACAAAAAGGCCAAGATGTTGCCAAAGCATGAAGTTCTTGTGCTGGTGCAAGAATCAAATTCCCATGAATTTGACATTGTTTGCATGTTCTAGCTATCTGAAAAGAATCTTGTTCCATAGTTGGCCAATAATAGCCCAAGCGTATGAGTTTTTTTGAAAGGGTAAGATCACTTTAATGAGTGCTACAAATGTTATTATGGACTTCATGTAAGGCCTTCTTAGATTCTTCTTGTTTAAGACATCTTAAAAGAGTACCATCTAGACCTCATTTAAATAGGGTATGCGCGACGAGAGTATAATGGGAGGATTAGCGAATAAAGTTTCTCTTTTGATTTTTCGATAAGCTAGGAGGGAGGATATTATCTTTTAGGTATGTGTAAGTTTGGCCATAATGGGAGGAATCATGCCCAACAAGGTGATAGATAGTTTGGGAATCAGGACAATTATGAGCAGGGTAAAACAACTCTTCTACCAGGAATTCATAAAACTGTTGATTTTCCTATGTCTGAAGGAGGGAAACAAGTGTAGCCATGGCATCTGCTGCTTTGTTGTCATTCCTTGGAATCTGCTGGAAAGTTATTTCTAAAAAGTATTTCTTGATATCATCAACCATCTTTTTATAAGGCATCAACTTTTTCATCCTTTGTTTGATAATTGTCATTGATTTGATTGATGATGAGCTAAGAGTCTCCAAAGACTTGAAGCTGTGTAATATTTAATTATATAGCTGTTTTGATACCTGTAACCAAAGCTTCATATTTTGTTGTATTGTTGGTGCATGGAAAGCTTAATTTGTATGCTTTTGGAATTGTATGACCTTGTGGTGTGATAAATAGAATACTTGATCCATGTTGTGTTCTATTATTGATGTCTGCTCCTGGACTAATATTTGGGTGGTGTATTGTAAGATATGGATTGAACCCTGGAATGTCTGTATATGACCAGGTAAAATTGATTTTCCATCTTTTGAAGGGTTCCAAATATTTTTGTCTTGCTAGTTCTAATGGAGAAGTTTCTGGATATAGATCAGTTGTGCCAATGATAACTGCCTCTGTTAGTGCTATTAGGATAGATGACCTCTCTTGATAGTATTCAAGTAAAGTGTCAAATCTCCCATCTTCTGGCGCCTCGAGGAGGTTTTCACCATTAGATGCATCCTTTGTTTTTACTTTTTCTCGGTCTAATGTTGCCAAGAAATGGTTTTCAACATTAGACCTGATATTGTTTTCTTTATTTTTCTTTTTGCAACTAGGAGATTTGGCACTCACTTGACTGGAAGATGCATTGCTGAAATTCCTTGTGAAAGTTGTTGCGGGTTCAATTTCATTAATAGATAAGGATGTGGCATGGTCATTAGGAAAGGTATCAATGGTAGTATGTCCTTCATTTTCCCAGTCCATAGGTTCAGGAGGGATTAAGGATAAAGGATCCTCATGTTGAATTATGTCAAAGATATTAGGAGTCATGATAGAGATATCAGAGCTTTCAATATGTATATCCATGTCTAGAATGATACTCTCGTCAGAATGACCTCGCGCAAGGAGCTCCTGATCATCCTCGATTAAGTCCAAGTCAATCGAATGTGATTCTGATTCAAGTGGGCTAGTTACTAACATTTGTCCTGCATACGCATGAACTAGATCGACACCTACATCTACTTCTTCCTTTTTAGTTTCAAGTTGCTCTTGTTTGTTTTTCCATGATAGAAAATATTCTCCATTCCCTCGATCTCTTAGTTGCATTTGTTTTTCCATGTTTGAAAAAATTGATGCAAATGATTGTCCTTTGGATTGTGTGCTTGAAGATGTCGTCTCTTTGTTATATAGAATAATAACCTCTTGAGTTGGTTTTAGATTACTAGAACACTATAGTGGATTTGAGTCTGCTGAGATCGTGATTTCTTGCCCATTGTATGGAAATTTCAGGCACTGATGACATGTTGATGGAATAGCCTATATATCATGTATCCATGGTCCTCCCAAGAGTAGATTGTATGGTAAGTCCAAGTCAAAAACTTGGCATGTTGTATCCTTTTGCAAAGGTCCCATGCTGATGGGTAATACCACAATTCCTTTAGAGGAATGTGATCTTTTTCAAGGGATCAACTGCATCTTCTGAATAACCTAGAGCACAAACAAGACTCAAAGAGAAAATGTTTAAGCCAGCTCCTCCATCTATTAGGACACGTTTAATGAGTGTTCTATGAATGAGGACTTCAATTTGCAAGGGAGCACTATGGGGATGTTGCAAGGAATCAATGCTTGGATATGAAGGAGATGAGCTTTGAATAGGATCCTCTGAAATAGGTTTGATGGGTATATTTTTTGGTGATGATGCTATGGAAGGTTCTTGCAAGCTTTGAAGAGGTGTAGGAACATATACCTTTGGAGATTCAATTTGGTTATGGGGGGATGAGCCATTGCTGGACATAGGTGCATGATTTTGATCTTCTTTAGCAAAATCCTTTAGGGATCTCTTTAAGAGTTGCATAAAAGAGCCACCTTTCTTTGAATATGTATTTGAATTCTTGTGAGGTTTTGACATAGTTGGATTTTGATTTTGGACTTGTTTGATTTATTTGATATGTTGGCTTGTTATGTCTTCTTGTATTTTTCTTTGGTATGCCATGTTGCTATGATCTTCAGCTATTTCAAATGTTTCAATTTTTGTTTCTACAATCTTTCATCTCTGAGCCCTGGTTAAAATGGGCATATA
Organism: Cryptomeria japonica; assembly: GCF_030272615.1. Lineage (NCBI taxonomy): Eukaryota > Viridiplantae > Streptophyta > Pinopsida > Cupressales > Cupressaceae > Cryptomeria > Cryptomeria japonica. Next base: position 466,757,029 of record NC_081414.1, read on the forward strand.
CATGTGTTAGATATTGTGCTAGGATTTGATTGTCTAAAATTTGTTTCAATAAGTGATCAATTGTCAATGTAAATGTGATAAAGTGATATGACATGAAAGGATGATTCAAGTGTTTAAAAGTTTGCAAGTTTTTCGATCTTCGGTTTTGGAGTGCAATGATGATGATTTTGATAAAAACCAAGTCCAATAGGAATGATATATCCTACGATGTGGGACAAGATTGTCTTGACCAAACATTGTAGTTTTGTGATAAAGGATGATAGATCCTGATGAGAAACTATGTTTTGAGTGATCAACTTATCAAAGAGCGTGATTATGCACTTTGAGATGTTTAGATCTTGAACTTCTTGAGGGTGAGTACTTGAAAATCTTGAGGTCTTTAGCTTTAGAATCCAATTTGACAAATGATAACTTGACCAAGTAAACCAATAAGACAAGCCAAGCATAAAATGATAGATGATAGGTGTTTATGATCACTGTAATTTTACTGAGCAAATAGGATAGATCTAAAAAAGATGTGCAAGAAGACAACTCTGGACCAATAGAGATAGAAATTCGTATGATAGTTTAAGCAGCTTCAGATGACAATACATACAGGCCCATACGACAAATCAAGAATTTTATATGACAAAGCACAAGCTCGTATGATAATTCCCACTGAGAAAAATGATAAACCAGAGGCCTCGTACGATAAAACTTTCTAAACCATACGAAAAACAAGAAGGCTCATACAACAAGACTTTCTAAACCATATGACAAACAAGAAGGCTCGTACGATAAAACACAAGCTCATACGATTCAAGATAGAATGGAGGTAAAAAAAAATGTTGTTTGGACAGATTTTTGATCATTGAAGTTTGATGTTTTGCTTCTGATTTCCATTTTTAGATGTCTGATTTTCTTGTTTTAGGGATGAAGACACAAAAAACATTCGATATGATAAGTGAGCTAAGAACATTATGCTACCTAAGGAAGTTGGCTGAGAGAGAAAACCTTTACTTGCAAACTTAGGTACACACCAAATAGCTAATCAGAATATGACCGCTGAGTCTCGCACAATGGATTCTCAATGCCATATTATCCGACTCCAAACGCTAATGGGGGAATGATATGGCAAGTGTCTTGGGAGAGTTAATATCTCTCTTGCACAAAGATTATCACCCTTTTGGAGGTGAATCAGGTAGTTTCTAATTTAATTGGAACTAGTAAGGGATCCGTTTGGCGCGTCGGGGTATAAACTCAATTAAGAGGTCTCCCAACCTTGAAAACCAAGGTTTGATATACCCGAAGGTATGGAGGAGAGCTATTCCCGAGCACTACCGTTGACTTGATTTTTATCAAATCATATTTATTTTATAGTGGGTTGGAGTAATTGGCATTAGCCATTCCCACTTGGGTCATTCCCCTCTCACTGGCCTTAATGGCTTAGAGTTATTAGCTCCTCAGGAGGGCAAGCCCACTAAAGATATGCAATAAGAAAAGCAAAGGACGAGTCTAGATTTTTGATCACCTAAGAAAGGTGAGAGCATACTCACCTATCATTAAAACACATAATACATGATTGTTCATTTCCATTAGCAAAATCAAGTGTGCCTAGAAAATTTAAAGAAGACATAAAGTTTGGTTGAGTCCCCCTAGGCAACCTGCAAAATAGATGCATTAGTAGTCACGATGTTTGGATGAAATGAAGCTTTGAAAAGTGTAGTCTTCGACAATCATCCTGCAAAAACTAGTTAGGCTGCCAAAAAACTCACAAACAGACCAGGGTTAGCATTAGTAATAACCAAATTGAAGCATAAAAACCTTAAAATGCAAACTGCTTTGAAAACACATAAGCAGAATTTTGTACGACACTATTTACCTGATCACACGAGTATCCTTTCGTGACCGTACGAGTGCAAAATAGATCTCATATGATAATTCAGTATCCTTAAAAGCTCGTATGAGTAAGAAAGAATTCTCATCTAGGTGCACAAAGGAGCTCGTACGAGGTTGAAAAGGAACTCGTACGAGATTCTGATTCCGACCCGGCTAGAAATGAAGATTTGATGATGCTTGAGAGGCCAAAACATAGATTTCCGACCCCATAGTGGGCGCCAAAATGTCGTGCCTATGATGTGTGATACCTGCAGCTACAACACAAACACTCAATAGATCATTACAAGGATGGTTAGCAAATAATAAGAAAACAAAGATGAACCATGACAAAGTGACCTATCACCTCCTAAGAGATGCGAGTATGGATTTGCTCTTAGATCTGGATAAGAAATCCTAGTGACTTGACTACACCTAGATGGAGGATTTGAAATGATAATGATATGCAAAGATGATATTGATTATGCTAGATTGATCCAAGAGACTAATTAAGCTAATGATATGCATGATTAAGCTATGATGATGATGCAATTAAGCTAGAAAAGAGATTGATTAAGCTACATGATTCAACAATTATGCTAGAAAATGATCAAATTAAACTAGATCTAAGATGCAATTGCCTATAATAACAATGCTCAAATGATATGCTAGAATGGATATGCCTATAGTAACAATGCCTAAATTGATATGAGATGGGATCCTTATTGCTCCAAAATGGGGGATATTTATAGGATTTCCAAGGCCAGGGGTGAGGTGGTAGGAATCAACGGTCAAGATTGAGTTTGAAGATATCAAGGGTGAAATTGGAGGAGGTTGGAGGAAGAGACACTTGTCATCTCTATGGTGACAAGTGTCAAGGAGATTTGCTCATAAAAGGGTAAGTGTCCAAGAGAGGAGACATGTGGCCAAAGTGCCATGTGTCTCAAGAAGAACATATCCACACCATAAGAAATTAGGATAAGGAGGTTAGGATGTGCAAGATAGGATAGGGTTAGGAAAACCCAAGGTTAGGTGGAATGAGTTAGGTTAGAGGGATGGTTAGGTTAGGTGGTTATAAGTTAGGAGGCATGAGGCTAATTTGAATTTTAAAAATTTAAATAATAGGAAAAGACTAATTAATTCTCAACAACTCATAAATTGATTTGTTTTAGTTAATTAGAGGATTAGAAGAATTGATTGAAGTGGGGGGAGGATTAATTAATTTGAATTAATCAATCAAAGGGCACTATTGAAATGAACCTATTAAATAAATCCTTAGATTTATTAATAAGTAGATGAAAGGGAGAATTTAATCAAATTGCCTAATGAATTTAATTAAATTAGGAAGGGGGATAAATTAAATAATTGCTTATTTAATTAATTATCTTCAGACCTTTTTTAGGTGTATACAGATATCAATTGTTGGAATCAATGAACACTGAGAGGGGGGGTGAATCAGTGTTATGCAATTAACAACTTTCTTTAACTGATTCTTTAACCACTGGATGTAAATGAATAAAAACAAAGTGCAGAAACTGAAAGCAAACAAGCACAAAACCATAACACCAAAAATTTTACGTGGAAACCTCGAAAGGGAAAAACCATGGTGGGATTGGAGTCCATAATATTATAATACTATTATCAAGAGTATAATAATATTACAAGAGGGGAATACACATGTATTCAAGCACACTTCCTAGAGCTCACAACTCAATTACAAAGAGGGCTACAACCCAAAGGAAGGCTCATTGCCTTACAGAGATTAAAAATGATTACAAGAATGACTAAACTGAAGAATAACATCTACTAATGCCAAAAAGGAGTTCCGCGTAGAAACAATAGTCTTCTACCACTGTTCTATCTCTCTGGTTTGTTCTGCTGCACTATCATATGCTGGAGCACTAAAATATTCAATCATGCACAATACTTTGCACAATCGCTCATACATTCCTTGCACACTCATACCATGTCACAAAATTCTCAAATGAATCGGTCTTATATAGCCACATCAACAAAATAAATCGATTTCCATGTCGGCTTCCAAAAAATGCATAACACACAACATGAAACGTGTAACAATAACTCAGCTCAATCTGATTACCAAATATGCATACCTAAACAAATTGATAATAGGCTTCTTACATGTTGTCTCAATCACCTCGAACACAAAACAAATCACCAAAACCATCTTAAGGATTCCGCACAACACATTACACCAAAATAACTCTGTTCTTCCTGAATTATCAGTTACCAGACCTTCTATCTTGCATGAGAATCAATACTGGAGGCTAGGATTGCAAAGTAAGCTTCCTCAAACATCCAAACAACTAATTCTTTCATCGCAACCAAAAATACGCAACCAAAATGGAGATCTGCAAAACATACTCATACTCTGTCGCATATTTTATTCCACATTCCAAACTTAAGCATAATGAATATCAAACTTCCCAAAATTTTGGTAGATCACTTCTACATATACTGAATATGATATATGATCTGAGTTGCCATCAATGACAACCTTAGAACAATCCTTAAGATTAAATCTCCACCGATATAGTATCTCTTGCCAATAGTACGAACCTAAGACTTTGATGGATGGAAAGAGCTTGATTTGTGGACAAAATTTCTTTTTACCAGTAATTTTTATAATGCCTTTTAAGTGGTCAACAAAGCCCATTTCTAAAAATTGTCCTGAACATAGGGTTTTGGGGGTTTGTATGAAAAATATGTAATTTCTCCTCTTTTCACCATTCAAAACTCTTGCAAACTGGTAGTTTGAAAGTTTAAAGGGTTTAATTGATGATTTGAAAGGTTTTAGGAATGTTGGATGAGGTTTGGGGTCAATATGATGATGCCCGAAGTTTGTTACATGTGCATCTTTTGTCCATTTGACAGTGCAGTCATATGAATTTATAAGAATAAAGAAAAAATGATTGTTTATATTGCCAAAACCTTGTGAATCCATCTTATTGAGGTTTTTCTAAGAGTTTTGAGTGGGTTTTGTGATAATTTTGGGTAATTCAAGATAGGTTCGTTTGTAAAAGAGGGCTAATTGACCTTGTGGGACATCGTATTAGTCCATTTTGGGGATGTTGGCTCCAAAGTGACCTAATCTAATTTTGAGATATCTTTCATAAGAGGGGAAAGGGTATTTTAAATGATCAGGATTTTTGGGATTGAGGTCTTTCTCTAAAAGATATGCCCAAGTTTCATGTTTTGGAGGGCTATAGGAAGTATAGGGTGGAGTTGTGAAAATATGTTGAGTTATGGTTATAAGGGCTAAAATATTGTGGGAACCTAAATAGTTTGGATTTGTTGGAGGTTTTCCACCCCACCTCTGCATCAATTTATCAACCCCCCAATTGTTAATATTCTATAAACAATATTATTGATGAATAATGATGAACAACAAGTACCCCAACCGGTACTAAGAGGGGGGAGGGGGGGGGATGAATCAGTACAGATAAAAACTCTCCTAACAACTTATCTAGCTAAAGCAATACCAACTGGTTGTCACCATTACTGAACTTAACCATGGCAATACTGGTTAAACATAGTAAGACATCAAATACCATAAACTGATAAGTCTGATCACTTCAAATACGATCAATACTTGACATCAACTTCACCCATAAACATATGCATGTGGTATACTAGAAATACCATAACCTATTAACTCTGCATGCATAATATTTCAACCAAACAATTCATAAACATCACATGAAAATTGCATAACACATAACACATAGATTTTTCACATGGAAACCCAAATGGGAAAATCCACGGTGGGGATGAATACCCACAAGCTGGTTTTGAACTCTTTTGAAGCTCACCTTGTTAGGAGCCTAGTACAGTTAAAGACTTTACAATAAGGTTTGCTAGGAACCGATCCTATTAGAGATCACCCGGTTAAGGGATGGCTATATACCCTATTAAAGGTTGAAACCCTATTAAAGGTTACCTCACTAGAGGATTTAAAGAACTCAATGATATTGAGTCACTTGGTTACAAGTTTTATAATAAGCCTATTAAAGCTACTTGGTAAAGGGATTTTTGAACTATTGAAATGGTTAGAAGACAACAGGTAAAACTCTGATTTGATAACAACACTACATGCCAAGGCAGATCTTTTTCATTTCCTCTACTCTGCAATCACACTCTATAGTTTTCCATTCATTGGTCTGGCAAGTATCTCATCACTTAGATACACATAGCATTTGCTAAAAAATTTACAATAAAAACATCAACGACCTTATAGACAATAGTTAGGTCAGTAGCATAAACCCTAAACCGTAAGCATCTTAGATTTACAACATAGGTGGTCCAATCCTGACCATCCAAACACATTGCATAGAACATTACAATTTTAAACAGAGCACAAGATAATCTGCATCGTTCATTCATCATCGCTCATGGGAATTAGTAACCCATCATGGTTTCTTCTCATAGACTAAGAAGAATGATCATTCCCGAGGTAGAATTGAAACGTAGTCGATCTTCTCATACCTCAATCCTTCATGCGTACAAGGCTGACGTGGCACCTCGATCTCATTCACATCTCTTAGCTAACTCATCACAGAGTATCATTGGTTGCATCGTACAAGCAGGATTGCCAAACCGATAACCATAGAGCTGAGACTACCAACCGGTAGTCACACTAAGTGAAACCTTGACACCGATTCACTACATCTCTTCATGCCTCTTCATACCGGTTCACCAACTTCTTTCAATCTGCATACTGGTTCACTTACACTTATTGACATCAATAATAACATACATTATTTGTCATGCCCAAACTTTTGGGCACGAACGAGATAATTTTTTTTTTTTTAAATCACAACTTAATAACATTAAATTTACTAATATGAAATGCACTAGCAAGTTTTGTCTTAACTATGCGTGAGTTAACTCTAACACTAACTCAAGTAAGTGAAAATGATTTAAATCAAATGCGGAATACTAAAAGAATTATTTTATTATTTCCTCAATTTTAATCAATAACTTAAATTAATCAATACTCTCTAAGATAATTGACGAAGATATTATTAATCTCCAATAATCATTAATTTCTTTTAGGAACTAGTTAAATTAGTCATAGCACTTAGTTTATAATGTCTAAAATTCAATTTATTCAATAATTAAAATGTGCTTAAATTAAATCGACTAAAGGGTCAATTAAATTCATTATGACATAAGTCCTATAAAGTTTAATCTCATAAACCTATATCTAGGTGGGCTAAAATATTTCCCCATAGCCAAAATAACTTACCCCATTTGTCATAACATTTCTAAAAGATTAAACTTCATAGTATTTTAAATTTAAACTTTTTTTTTTTGAAAATAAACCCATATGTATATTAAAACATATATAAATTATAAACACTTAATAAAATATTTAATTTAAAAATTTGCCCTATCCATTCACATTTTTAAACTTTATATAATATATATATATATATATATATATATATTATTAAAATACCCTTCATTTTATAATCTCTTCTTCCTTTTATTCTACCCTAACCCTACTTGGGCTAGGGTTTATTTTTTTGTTTTGTTTGTATCACGCAGGGGGGCCGAATTGGCATATGGCGGAGGGCATGGGAAGAAGCGGTAGCCGAGCTTGAAGTGGGGGAGGAAGTGGTGGTGCGGGGTTTCCCCGGTCGCCACTATGTGAACACACAGCGACGACAGCGTCGGGTGCCGCCCACTGTGTGTCCACACTGTGGTGGCCGCAGGGAATGTCCACTGTGTGTCCACACAATGGCGGCCGCAGGGGCCGTCCACTATGTGTCCACACAGTGGCAGCCGTGGGGGCCATCCACTATGTGTCCACACAATGGCGGCCACAAGGCCGTACACTGTGTGTCCACACAATGGAAGCTGCGGGTGCCACTGTGTGTCCACATAGTGGATTGGCCCTTCGGCTCCCCCCCGAAACCCCTATTTTTTCCATTTTCATTTTATATTCTTTATTTATTTATTTTATAATATATATATATATATTTATATATATATATATGTATATATGTATATATATATGTGTGTGTATATATATATATATAGGTATATATATATCTTGCATGTATAACCATTTTGTTTTAAATATTTAAATGTAGTGTTTATCTATATATATATATATATTAAAAGCATTTGAACTTAGGCTAACTCTACTGTGCAAACATACAGATGTTGATAGTTCTGATACTTAATATAAGTACAGATCCAATAGCCAACAAGATGAGAGGTGGGGGGGGGGGTGGATCATACAAACTTAATCATCCATAAAAATATCAGATTCAACCTCGGTAACCTATATTTCAGTAATATAACCAAAACTATCAAACATGCAAACACAAAAGCATATAAACATCATAAACCTCATAACACCAGATTTAACGTGGAAACCCAAATAGGGAAAAACCACTGTGGGATTTCAGACCCACTAAGAAATATACTCTTCTAGAGTATGCTTGGTTAAAAGCAAATCCTGTTAAAGATTACAAACACATTGCTAGATGTGACCCGGTTAAGGGATTTCCCTCAGATCTATTAGGATCTTCACCTTGTTAGAAGTGACCTTGTTAAAGGATTTCAAACACTCAATCAGAATGTCACCTTGCTAGAGGGTTTTACAAATAAGATTGTTAAGTCCACTCGGTTAAGAGATTTTCTGTCACTTTCACAAAATAACAATAATAAAAATCTATCTGCAACTTCACATCTAAAATGCTAAAGCAGATTCCTATTTGTTCAATACAATCTAGACATAGAACTAATCTTGTCTATCTGCTGGGCTTCTATACTCTATTATTCAAACAGGTCTTCAAGCTTCTATGCTCGGTAATCACTATGTAGTATCCCTGTGCATACACTTGCCAGCATACATTGTTTATCAATAGTTTCCTATTTATAAACAATTAGGTAACCGCTTAAGCTCCTTGATCACATTTCCTATGATCAATCATAGCCATCAGATCTTTGATCTTGTCCAGGTTCAATGCATCTTTCGATCTGAAAATGTTTTACCCCGCCTTGGAACTTGTATACATTTCTTGGAACTTGTACCAAGGTATTGCGGTTCAATCTGAGCTATAGATCTTCATGCTAACTTTCCATTGCCTTAGATTCGTTAACAAACTTCATTCACGGCTCACCAATCATTTAATCAGTTCCAGCTCATTAGCTTCCTTCATTAAATAATGCATGTAAATATTTAATGCATTCTGTTATAGCTCAGTTACAACTCAGTAACAACTCGATGAATACTAAACTTCAGTCAGTAGACATTCTGCCTTCATTAACCGATAGTGATAAACATCATTGTATCTTACATTGTCAAGAAGTGTTATAGATCCTTTACCTCTTATCGGACATGGTGCATCATTACCAAATTTGACATAGCCTCCATCATAATCTTCTAATATAACAAACTTGTGTTTATCTCTTGTCATATGATATGAGCATCCACTATCTATAATCCAAGAATCATTAGTGTTTATGTGAGATATTAGGTATTTTTCTTCATACCTTTCTTCATCTGATCCATCTTTGATAGCCACATAAACTACTTCCTCTGTATCAGTCTCATCTGATTTATCATCATTGGATTCTTCATCAGCTATTAAGCATGTCTTTCTATCTCTTCTTCTGAAGTCTCGGTGTCCTCTGTAATGATTATCTTTCTGTTTGTCATCTCGGTAATCTCTCTTTTCAGTAGAATCTTTCTCAGGACAGTTAGAAGCCATATGTCCTATCTTATCACAATTGAAACATTTCAAAGGTAGTTTTCCTTTATACTTACCTTTGCCTCTCGGTAACCTTTTGGCTAATAGTGCTTCAAACTCTTCTTGCTTTCTGATTTCCTCATACAGTTTGTGTACTGCCTCCATGTTCTTAGGAAATATTTCACTTGCTCCACTGTGATCTCCTTCAGAATACTTATACTTTCTTTCATTGTAATCATTAGATTCATCAAGATGAAAAGAACTAAATGCAGATTCAACTTTATTTACCGAAGATCCACTGTTATCAAAATTACTTAACTCAAATGCATGTAGCTTACCAATAGTAGCATCTAAAGAAACTGACATATTAGGTACAGACCTCAATTCATTGATTGTAGAGACTCGGATTGCATAAGGCGGTAGAAGGGTTCTTAACAACTTACTTGTTATGTCCTTTTCTTCAATAGTTCCACCTACTTCTTTGATTTGATTGACAATCTCCTTTAGTCTTGTACTATACTGAGTTATGTTCTCACCTTCATTCATCCTCATAGATTCAAGTTGTCCTCTTAGACTATCTAATTTTTCTCTTTGAGCATGTTCATCTCCTCCATATACTGATATGAGCTTATCCCACAAAGCCTTTGCATCATTGCAGCCTTCTAGATCATTAAACTCTGAGTCGTTCAATGCAGATGTTATTTCAATCATTGCTTGAATATGTTCATGCTTTGCCTTTATCTTTTCCATAATCAATGGATAGGTGCTTGGTGTAACAAAATCATTCTCCAGATAGTATACAACATATTCTCCAGCTCCTGATAGATGTAGCTTCATCCTTTTCTGCCATGTAGAGAAACTTGACTTGTTCAGCTTCGGTGCATCCCTCTTATACATCTTTGGATCTTTAACTCAAGTGCCTTTAAACTTTCCTTCCAGAGTCCAAAGCTATGATACCAATTGATAGTTCTGATACTTAATATAAGTACATATCCAATAGCCAACAAGATGAGAGGGGGGGGGGTGAATCATACAAACTTAATCATTTATAAAAACATCAGATTCAACCTCGGTAACATAAATTTCAGTAATATAACCAAAACTATCAAACATGCAAACTCAAAAGTATATAAACATCATAAACCTCATAACACCAGATTTAACGTGGAAACCCAAATAGAGAAAAACCACTGTGGGATTTCAGACCCACTAAAAAATATACTCTTCTAAAGTATGCTCAGTTAAAAGAAAATCCTATTAAAGATTACAAACACATTGCTAGATGTGACCGGTTAAGGGATTTCCCTCAGATCTATTAGGATCTTCACCTTGTTAGAAGTGACCTTGTTAAAGGATTTCAAACACTTAATCAGAATGTCACCTTGCTAGAGGGTTTTACAAATAAGACTGTTAAGTCCACTCGGTTAAGAGATTTTCTGTCACTTTCACAAAATAATAGTAATTAAAATCTATCTGCAACTTCACATCTAAAATGCTAAAGCAGATTCCTATTTGTTCAATACAATCTAGACATAGAACTAATCTTGTCTATCTGTTGGGCTTCTATACTCTGTTATTCAAACAGGTCTTCAAGCTTCTGTGCTCGGTAATCACTATGTAGCATCCCTGTGCATACACTTGCCCGCATACATTGTTTATAAACAGTTTCCTATTTATAAACAATTAGGTAACCACTTAATCTCCTTGATCAAATTTCCCATGATCAATCATAGCCATCAAATCTTTGATCTTGTCTAGGTTCAATGCATCTTTCAATCTGAAAATGTTTTACCCCACCTTGGAACTTGCATACATTTCTTGGAACTTGTGCCAGGGTACTGCAGTTCAATCTAAGCTGTAGATCTTCATGCCGACTTTCCATTGCCTTAGATTCGTTAACAAACTTCATTCACAACTCACCAATCATTTAATCAGCTCCAGCTCATCAGCTTCCTTCATTAAATAGCACATGTAAACATTTAATGCATTCTGTTATAGCTCGGTTACAACTCGGTGAATACTAAACTTCACTCGGTAGACATTCCGCCTTCATTAACCGATAGCGATAACCTTAGGGTTACCGAATAGGTTCCTTAGGGTTTGCCGACTAGGTTCTTTGCTTGATAACATAGTATAGTATTAACCTTTACATTTTACAACATATGCATGATGTTAAAACAATCTAAAACATCATGATCTCATCATTGTCTGACTCGGTAATAGTTGCCCATTGAATACCTTATTCATCCCTTTATTCATTATATTCTTTCCTGTGTCTTTTACCGGCATCTTTATAATCTTCATATCATACTTCTCAAGATATGGCAACATCATACTAAATTAGAAAATCAATTTCTTGACATCAATGAGAAAATAATAATATCAAGACAATAAACATCCTTAATCAGTTATATCCATAATCATCAACAACCTTCTCAATATCCTTATGAAATGCCAACAATCTTTCATTATCTGTTATAATGCTATATTGCCAATAGATGTTATATTTATTTTATTTTTTTTGAAACTTTTACAAAGTTTGATTAAGATAATCTGATTTAATACAATGTATATATATATTTTTTTAGTACCTTAAATCAGAGATAGAAAATTAATTCAGATTTATTTTCTGCAATAAATGATTGATAGAATCCAATAAAATTAAACAACAACTATAAAAATATGATATTATTTAATTCAAATAGTCTATTTAACTCTAGATTTAATTTTCTGCAAATAAGTAAATGACAAAATTTAATAATTTTAATAACAACTCTATAAATGACAGAGTTCAATAAATTTAACAGCAACTAAATAAATGTGTTATTATTTAATTTTAATCTTAGAAGTATGCATAGGAAATAAACTGATTCTTTCATTTTCAGAATTTACATGCAAAATAAACTTTCATTTTCAAACTAACATGCATACTACTAATAGTAACTATAGGGAACTTAATCCAAGATAGACATTCTTTTTTTTTTTTGCAATCAAATAATACTTAACAAAAATGATGCATTTCTTTAGAGTACATTTAAAATACCTTATAGTCACCAATACAAATGGATGTGATACCCAACTAGTCTCTCATTTGTATTAAATGAGGACTTTAATTAAAATAAATACATTTTCTTTTCAAAGTAATTACAACATGTAGTTCCCTTTACATTTCTGCAACTTAGTATATAATCTATTCCATCCCCAATTTTTTTCAGAAAAACAAATAAATCCATCAACTTCTACTTGTTCTTTTCTTTTCTTCCAACAACCTACAATTAAATCATAGGCTATGACCATGGAGTGCTCACCTCCCAGCCTAGGCTAACTAGTAGCCACCCTTGAGCTTGGAGAACCAAGCCCTAGATAGGTTACACACATGCAAACACAACAAACAAGGGAAAACAATCACAAACATATTCCCAACCAAGGCTTCACTACACACACATTGTGATGTCTTTACAAGGGTGGTAGTGGACCAAGTACCCTGAGGAGACTGCAAGTATGGCAAAACACAAAGCCACCTCATGGCAAACAAAGATATATCATAAGTATAATAACCCCACATCCTTATGCCCCCCAAGACATTCATGCCTTATTTCCCTCCTTATGACCCTCAAATGCATAAACAAGCCATGCAACATGTAATGCCCCTACCCTAGTCGGACTTGTAAAACCCGTTTGACCTTGATTGACTTCCTATGTGGCATTCTTGAATGGTAGGTTAACCATGATGCAATGTGTAGTTTAGATAATATAAATAATTGTGCATACTTATTATTGTGCTCTTGCATCGATTCTTGTGTAAATGTAATTGTTTCCTAACTCTTGTGATAAATCTCGAGCTAATGCCCTCATTGAATATGTATATGTATATGTATGCTTGCATGAATTCATGGGTGCAGGAGATTGCAGGTACAACATCGCCTAGGGCGAGGTTCATCTTCTTTGGGATTCGCAGGGTGGAGTATACCTCCTTCATCCTTAGAATTCGGATTTGGTGGTCATAAAACTCTCGTCTTGCCTTAACCATGGTCAGGTGAGTGTCGTGTGTGGTTTTCTTTTCATTGGGTTGCATGTCGTGTGATTTGGTGGACTTCCTCGGTTTGCATGCCTAGCGTGGGGTAAGTGGAGTTGTTATCCCAAATATTCAATTCAATTTAATGTGTGGATGTGCGCATTTGTAATTTAGAAATTTAAAATAGGAAGTTTTCTTTTATACAATTAATCGTTAATTTAAAGAGATTGCTTTAATTATTATTGTAGCAAGCTTAAGGTATTTAACTTGGATTAATGTGCTCATTTACGCATTTGTGGTTGAGAAAATTAGATTAAATAGATCTCCTTCATGAAATTAGTCATTTATTTAAAAAGGTTGCTTTATTTTGTTATAGCGAGTTAGTTTAATAGTTAATTTTAATAATAATGAAATTCAATTAGTTATGCGTTTTTAGAAAGGAGAGATTTAGAGTCATTTGAGAAATAGAAATAAATTTATCATTTTCGCATTTTGGAATAGAAAGGGTAGATTTTATTATTTAAAAGGAAATTATTCTGTTTACTTGCAAAATTGATATAGTATAAAGGATTGATTTTTGAAATTTAAATTAATTTAAATACCTCACCCTTGTTAACAGTTCAAAATATAAATGTAGGCCTAAATTGATATTGAGAGATTAAAATTAGAATTAAATAAGAAATAGAAGCATGTTAATTTTAATTAGAATAAAACAAGTTAGATTTATTGAGTAGTGGAAAATAATGATTTCCATTTTCATGTTTCTTTTAATTTCAAAAAAAAAAAAAATGCCTAAATTCGAAATTGAAAATTAGGTCAAAAAAAAGAGGTTTCTCATTTAACCTAGTTTTTGAAATATTTTTGGGGGTTCTTTCTTTTTGGGGTTTTATGGAAAAAAAAAATGGTTTTTGGGGAAGGAAGATGAAAAGATTTTGGAAGCATGGATTGTTCTAGAGGTGGGCTCTTCTTCAAATTCTTGCCAGGAATGCTAATGGGAGGTAGGCTTCTTGTTTATTTTTTTTATTTTCATTTTAAATCAAAAGAAATGTGTTTGATTCTCTCTTAGGAAATCTGAGTTCTAGTTTGAAATAATGGTGGACATTGGGTCAAGATTGTTGTTACTGCCTTATGATTTAGCAAATCTTACCTACCTGAGAGTTATTGTTTCTTTTTTTTGTTTGGGGGAAAATCATGAGCTTCTATTTGGATATTCTTTTCTTTTCATTCTGATATTTTGGTCATTCTGGAAAAAAAAAGAAAAAAGAGAAATGGCTGTGACTGTGTTAAATGGCTAATGGAGGTTTGATGTTATTGTAGTTATTTTATTATGTGATTTTAAAAATAAAAAAAATGGCTTGGGTCGATTCTGGACTTTTTCAAAAGAAAAGTATACAAAAAAAATGAACACACGAAAAAAAAAAGAAGGAAAAAAAAAAAAAAGGGGTTTCAGGGGGGGAGCCGAAGCTCAACCCACCCCTCCCCGCACGCTGCCGTAGTTCGCAGTTCTCCCCGCAACCACGTTGTGGGCCGCAGGGACTGCGTCCACAATGTGGGCCACAGACTGCGACCACAATGTGGGCCGCAGGCTGCGCCCACAATGTGGGCCGCAGGGATTGCGACCACAATGTGGGCCGAGTGTGGGCCGTAGAACCTGCGTCCACATTATGGGTCGCAGGGTCCTGCATCATAGTTTAGGGTTTACAAAAAAAAAATATAAAGTTTGTTTTATATTTTTTTTAATATATATTTTATTTGTTGTTAAAAAAAAATAATATATAATATTGACATATATAAAGCGAAAGAAAAATGTCATGGGGAAGTATACAAGAAGTTGTAATAAATTTGTAGGAAGACCTATTTTATTTGAAATTAGATTTTAAATGTCAAATATATATATATATATATATACACATATACATATACACATATATATATATACATATATATATATATGTATATATACATATATATATATGTATATATATGTATATATGTATATATGTATATATATATATATACACGTTAAATACATAGTTGCGTACATTTAAATTTGTGGATTAAAAAAAGGGGGTATTCATTAATCATGGATTTTTAGATTTATATTAGTTAAGATTAAATTTTGGGGACCAATTCTAATCGGGGAGTATTCTTTGGAAAGGAGATTAAATATGGTCTTAGTTGGAGATCTTTGAAATAATTATACTCTGGTTAACGTTTGGTAACACATGTGAATGAGAAGTTTTCATGGAATATGAATCTAAATTTATCTTCATATATTTTGTTATTACTTCAACGATATGCTAGTAGGATGCATGTAAATTTTGATATCGTATCATTTTTAAAAAAAAAGTTGTAAGTTTAAGTTCCGTATTTGCCTTGTTTAGAGTGGCGGCAAACCTTGATGTATTTGTTTCAGACCCTGTCATCTAGTTACTTGTGTTGGTCATAGCCGAGTTACGCCCCTAGTTAGGGTATCATCAGCCATTAGAACCCGTATTTGCTTTGAAGTGTTCAGTTGGATCTGCTTTAGAAGGGTTCATTATGTAAATTTCGACCGAAGTGTCTATTGTATATTGGTTGTGTTCGCCTAAGAGGCAAAGATGTAAAAGACTTATAAATTATATATTCCTAACGATATAATACCAAAGGGGTCTTGCAGTTGAGCAGACCCGGAGATGTAGCCCTTTAGGGGTGAACTCCGAGATCATATCTGTGTTATGCGATGTTTTAGCTTCCTTTGTTTCATGCTTTAAGTTATCATGTATGGTTGTTATCTTGTAAAGTGTACGATGGGAAATTAACGAAATTGAATCTAAGTGCTTAAAATTACTCATCTTGATAAATGTAGTAATCAGGTCCATAAAAGATTGTAATTAAGATTATGAAAAAGGATTTTGCTAAGGTTAATTAAAAGTAGTAATAGTGGAAAGAATCTTGCTGGGTTACATCATTGGATTAACTTGTGATTAAGCATGTAAATGGAACGAACATGAATTGGGAAACAAAGTTAGAATTAATGTTATAATTCCCTAGATTGAAATCTAATGGATGAACATCATATAGGTATTTACCTTTTTATCTTGGTATATGAGTATCGCCATGTTAATCATACTTCACTATATTGGATGAATTTGTTTAGTATTTCACGTTTTAATCTTAAAAAATAATCCCTACCAAATTAACTTGTTAATTGGGTGAACTCAACTATTTATCCATCATTATAACCCTAATAAAAGAATCTCTTTATGATTGCTAAATTTGAACTAAAAGGGGAAAGATTCAATCAGTTGTTTATACCTTAATCTTAGTAAATGTATCTCTTCATATTAACTACATTTAACTAAAAAGAGTGACATGCAATAAGATAATTGTACTTTAATCCTAATGGAAGAACGTCACTATGAACTTATATTTTAATCTTGTAATGATGGATTTCATCTTGTTAACTATATTTTAATTTAAAGGATGAACTCATGTGTCCTAATACATTTCCACCTTAATAAGTTGAGCTCCTTCTATTTGCATTTATTAAAACTTCAATGAATGAACTCTATGGCTACTTGCATTCTATCCTCCATAAAGAAACTATGAATCTTTAGTTTGGTTATGCTCAAACCTTAATGAGGGAACCACACTCTATTAATGGAAGTTTAATTCCTTAATGAACGAATCTCATCTTATTAACCATACTTTTAATATTTAAGAAATATATCAATTGTGGGTGGTTACCTTAAAGCCAAATGAATGAACTTCATTTATTTAAAATGTGTTGAACCTTTTTGGGAGGCCTCTTAATGTAATTATGATTTAAAGTGCAATGAGTAAATAACCTCACAATGGCCTCCTAACCACCCAAGTAAATGAACACTTCCTAAGATTATAAGATGTCAAATCATTAAACATATGTATAATCAAGTCTTATGCATTATCTCATATTTAAGTTACCCAGCTTATTGGATCAATCGACGCAAGTTGAGTTAGGTGTTAGGTTATGTAATCGCGTTGGGAAACTCCTTAGGATCGTTTAGCCTTCCGCTATGTTATATAAGTTCTTAGTTAACTCCAAATTATCTTAACGTTGTATCTAATCAGTAATACTCTTAAATATTATTATAAAAAAAAAATATTTACACTCTATTTGAGTGTTTTTAACTTAAACCCTTTGGGGTTTCCTGGCGGGGCATTACACAGCAAGGGTCACATAAATATCCCTTGAGATTACTCTCATAACAAGAGCCTCTCACTCGAGGGCTGTCAAACTTCTACCACCCACAAGACCATCCTCTCTCCCAAGAGTAGGAGGCCTTGGTTACTCCCAAAGCACAGAAAATGCATACAAGAAGTAAAATATATAACACAAAATAATTTTCACAAGGAAAAAAAAATACAAGAAACTAACCTTTTCACACAAGCAAATCTTTTCAACATATCATGCAACATGAACACAATACAAAGAGAAGTTAAACCAACCTTCAAACTGCCCAAAGGTATGCTAGATTAGTTGAGGATGAGCAACCCTATTTCACAATCCTTGTTTCACTACACTTAGCCCAATTCCTATACCAAATCCTTTCTTTTCAAAATTGCATTATCTCCCAAAAATGGAGAGTAGGTGATTACCCACAAAGTCTCTCATTCTTTCCTAAGAAGACCTCAGTGAGAGTTCTCACAGGTTTCTAAAATTTAAAAAGGAAAAAGTAAGAAAAAGATCCAAAAGGATCTCTCAGCAAAAGGGAAGGTTATCTAACCTAGATGGCACCTTCTAATTTTGAATTTTTGCACATCTTAGAAAACCCACTTTTAAAGGTGTCTAAATGGTCACATGGGAGTTGTCACATGCCTAAAATTACTCCTAACCCTTAGGTATACCTTATGGGCTTTAGGAAACACCTTTAAACTACCCCTAGGAGTCCATTTAACCCTTTTTAAACCCATCTGAAGTTAACTTTCGGGTCAAACCTAGGTTGACCACCCCAAAGATTCTCTACCCAAGGAAAATATAGAACCACATTAAATTATTTGAAAAATCTATGATTAAAACAACTCCCTCCAAGAGACAATTCAAAAATCAAGACATAAATCAACACGTGTCAAGTGACACAATAAAATACTTTACAACATTACACATGAAATTTTGTCTCTTGTTGGATTTACACAAATTAATAAATTCAAATAATTTAACACACACGTAACATTTACTTTCACAAATAAAATATGATACATACAGTGTGTTGTCTCTTCAAATAGACAACCCTTGGCTTTACGAACGTACATAGGTCTAGGTTTGGTTCTCCATAATATTTCCATGGTCATATGGATGATTTTCCTGCGCATCTCAATTACACATTAGTAATTCCAATAACCTCATATAATATTAAACACATGAATAAGAATACACATCAAACACTCTGCATACAATTTACATTTAAACAAATCGATATATCTTATACCCAAATAAATCCACATAAGCAATTATCATAATCCACATAATCCTGATCCATACATAAAATATGCATCCTATTTCTATCATCATAGTAAAGTCCTGCAAATCCAATAATGACATACATCATACCAAGGTTATCCTATTCTATAATCATATAAAGTTATGTATCCATAACACATCGAAATGTACACCTCAAGGTGAAATGATTCTGTAACCTAGTTTAATTACTTTTCTCACCAATCTATCCATCTAACATAGCCCATCCTATTGAATTATAGAATTTATTAGTAAGGTCAACCCTGGTCAACTGAGTTAAGCGAAGCTTGATTGGGGAGGGGCTCTACATCCTCCTCCCCTACAGATCGACTTACTCTTGGAAGTCGCATGAGCAGAATACGAAATAGGGACATAACATTTCCCACAATTTTGAATAGGTTACTCTAAATCTTATCTTGCCTACTAGAAAGATGCATTACTAAAACCAACTTATTATTGCAATTATCTTACTGTCTTCATAAGGTAAAATTCGTACATTTCCCTTCAATCTTAGGTAGGTGTTTACAAAATTCTATCTTTCAACAACTTGCGTTAATGCACCATCCAAATTATATCAATAACACACATCAACTTCCATAATCAAGGTTACACATGATAGTTTACTAATTACTCTCTAGGAGTCATACTTATTAAGGTTTCGTGTAAAACATGTTTATCCCACTGCAATTGTCATCCATGCTCGCCACTAAAGAGAATTGACACCACAATTTATCCATAATGAATCTACTTATTTTACATCAAGGTGCCTTCTAAGGGGGTTAATCACATATTTGGTAAACCACCCTAGATGCATGATTTCTTCCAACATCCTTAGGCAACAAGGAATAATCAAGTTTAAGTTCTTTGAATCTACCCATAAGTAGGGAAATTTTCTACTTCTAGGGCCCACAATACTTGGTATTTCTAGGCACCAAGGCTTTAGTTTCATATGTACATTATTCGCAAAACCCAAACCTTAAGGTACATAACCATCCCATTCTAAGGGAGTGATGAAAATTAATAATTCTTATTTATTTTTTATCTCATCCACGCAATCATCTCCATACACATGCCAAATTTACCAGTCTGCGATTATCATCACTTTCGCAATTCAGTAGGTCTAGATCACACACACACACACACACACACATATTTATTTTTACTTTATTTAATTTTTTTGTTATAAATTTCCTCTCTTATATTACTCACAAATAATTTTATTTAGGAGAATATTCCTTTCTTTACCTTATTTCTAAATAACATTCTTTGTTTATTTTGTGTGCCTAATTTCACTCCTTGCGGTATTCTCTCTTGACACACTATCAGTGGTTCAACGAACATGATAGCCATTTACACAAATCACATCACTAGGGCTAGCTATATCAACCATCAAAATGACCACTTCACACTTTAAAAGGTCAAAATAAAAATTACTTTTACCAAGTCCCTTCAAAAGAAGAAAAAAAATGTGAGCAATTGAAAGATATTAAAACTAGAAACATGGTAAGTGCCATAGTTCCAATAAAAAGAAACATAAATTTAGTGGTCCTCTCTTCATAAAAAAAATAAAAGAAGGTACTAGCCCCTAGGTCACAATATACTTTTCAAAGAAAGTTGAAAATACTGATGAATCAAAACTCAAAACAAGATGACCATACTGGTCATACCCTAGGGAGTAACCGCAACACATCACCCAAGATCACATGTCCTGAGTGTGTTAGGAAGTGATTGTTAGACTCTTAAGGTTCTTAGATTCTTTATAATCCTTTATTGATTTATGAAATAAATTCTTATATACAAGAGATTGCATTCGTTTTTATAAATCGTGTTCCATTTTAACCTTCACGTGCTTACTATTTCAAGAAACACTTTTCGATATAATCCACTATCTATTTAGGGTTATTAACATCCTTAATTATATTCTAACAAGTGATTGCACTAAATCTACCATTCTCCGTCCATTCCTCTTGCACTAATTTTTTTTGAACACTTAATTATACACAATCTATGCTTAATTAGAGGTTAAAGCTTAACAAGCTAACCCAACGAAACCTTACGTCTCGATAAAACTCCTAGGCGATAGGATTAAGAAAATTACTAACATAACAAATACGATAACTCCTATTATCAAGTGGATTGAATAAATTTTATAAGGGCAATAATAATTTCACTCAAAGGTCCCTTTCATTATAGTTGCATTTAATAGTACTTAATTAGATCATCTTCTACTAAATAGACATTTATATAGTTACTTGGTTCAATATCAATTATTTAATAAATATCCAATTTCCTCCATCCTGTTAATACATCCCTCCTAATAACTTAATTTAATATGGCTTCTATTAATTATCTTAATATGATAAACCTTGATTCAATGTTACGTGGTAGCTCAAGTATCGACACTTTCATGTCTTACACACACGGTTGATAGTTCGGTACAAAATTGACACTTGTTCACTTAGAACCACTTAGGATTTGTATAATGTAATCATATAATTTTATTGGGGACATCATTTGTTTTCTTAGCACCTTATGCTAGCTCCTTATATTTTCACCTCTAACATTCGCTTTCCTTCATTAGGTAGGAGCTTATTGTCAAATTACTAACACTTATGGTTAAGAACCATTTGGGGTGGAATAAAGATCAATAACGGTTGACAACAATTTCTACCCACACATTTCATGACATATTTCAAACAACTCGAAGAGTGGACTTATTCTCTCCTACTTCACATTTGCAACTATGAAATCAAGGGGGTGTGCACTCAAGAAGTGACCAACACCCACCCTTTTAAGTAAAATTTGGTAAGAAGGAAGCTATCTCTTTCCATATTACTTAGTTATATTTACTTACTGGCCAAATCTGACATATCACAACTTACGATTTCCTTCAATCCACAAAAAAAACAAAACAAAAAAAAACCACCTTATCATCATAATATCTTGTTACCTAATTACAGTATAACTTAAAAGTGTCCAATAATTACCAATGTCTTAAAACTCCCATAATTTTCCAAGTCCTCCCTTGGCTAACCACAAAATTCGGCTCCTTATCAATGTTCTCATAAAATCTTTTATATTGCCAACTAATTCTCATTAAAACTTTAGTATTATATTGTTGTTATACTATCTTTCCATAAGCCATTTCCATCTGCATGTTGCTTCATCCATACTTAATGTTTTTGCATACTTCTAAATTTGAGTGCCATAATTTGCAAAACTTCTTCGATTGTGCCTAGTAGTTAAATTGTGTTACACACTATCTTGTACCTAGCGTCTAACCATGATTGGGTTGCACTTTTCTCCTTAGTTTTCTAAACAAGAATTAGTTACTTATTCCTAGATTATAAGATCCTAATACTTTTACACTCCTTGCACTTCAATGGGGATTTTTGTACGATTCCCAAATCAACTCTACTCTCTCTTCCATTATTTACTTTCTCCAAAATTATCTTCCCATAAAGGAACTAGTTGAGGTTTTACTTGCTTGTTTCCCCAATTACATAACCACAGATGAACTTAGGGTTTATTTTAATTACGTGTTTTAACCCAAGAAGTTCATGCCCCCTTTCTCCTTATTTAACTCATCTATAGTATTACTAGGGTTTTCTGATCAAGGAGATTGCCATTCATCATTTTAGTTCTAATCTTCAGGGTTATCCAACTCTAGCTTCACTGCATTACTACAAAAATTGTCTAACAAATGCTCTTGATAAGAAATCTAGCATGACCACGTTCTTAAGGTACCTAGTCATTAGGATAGGTTAATGCTTCTATCTGAGATTTACAAGAGTTCCTTTTAACTCTTCTTCATTTATGTCTCCAATGATGGCCTTGATCTTTTTAACCATCATAATTTCACATAGCTTAAAAACTTAACTTGAACTGTCTCGATCTTATTTATCTTGTTTATTGTGCCTTTATCTTAGGTCTAAGTATCTTGCTTGACTTGCCATGTCAAGAACATATCTCGATGGATGGCATTCTCTTAGTTACCATCAAGAGTATTTTATTGAAGAATTAACTCCTCATACTTGATTTGATTAGGGCAATTATTGCGTTTAGGTTCCAATTGAATGGTACCCCATAAGTACTAAAGAGCTAAATTCCGTGATTAAACACCGAAAATACTTCATATAAATAAATAATTGAAAATTTCATAGCCTTTGGGGTTTTATTTAAGCCATAAATATTATGACTAATAAGTTTCAATTTTAGGGCTTACAGTGATCCTTGGAATCCCCTTGAATTGATATATGTTGATTTGTTGATTTAAAAGAATTTTCACTTATGTTTCTCTTTGTTATTTCACAAGTTTTCCACCTAGGTGTTATACTTCAAGCCATAGTTTGGTTTCAACTAAGTTATGAATGTAGCCCATGTTCACCAGTGTTTGAACCTAGGGCTCTGATACCAAAATGTCATGCCCAAACTTTTGGGCATGAACGGGATAATTTTTTTTTTTTCAAATCACAACTTAATAACATTAAATTTACTAATATGAAATGCACTAGCAAGTTTTGTCTTAACTATGCATGAGTTAACACTAACACTAACTCAAGTAAGTGAAAATGATTTAAATCAAATGCGGAATACTAATAGAATTATTTTATTATTTCCTCAATTTTAATCAATAACTTAAATTAATCAATACTCTCTAAGATAATTGATGAAGATATTATTAATCTCCAATAATCATTAATTGCTTTTAGGAACTAGTTAAATTAGTCCTAGCACTTAGTTTATAATGTCTAAAATTCATTTTATTCAATAATTAAAATGTGCTTAAATTAAATCGACTAAAGGGTCAATTAAATTCATAATGACATATGTCCTATAAATTTTAATCTCATAAACCTATATCTAGGTAGGCTAAAATATTTCCCCATAGCCAAAATAACTTACCCCATTTGTCATAACATTTCTAAAAGATTAAACTTCATAGTATTTTAAATTTAAACTCTTTTTTAAAAAAAAATAAATAAACCCATATGTTTATTAAAACATATATAAATTATAAACACTTAATAAAATATTTAATCTAAAAATTTGCCCTATCCATTCATATTTTTAAACTCTCTATATATATATAACTATGTTTTCACATTGTTATAATTTTATCCATGCAAAACCCTAATTAAAATTATATATATTATTAAAATGCCCTTCATTTTATAATCTCATCTTCCTTTTATTCTACCCTAACCCTACCCTGGCTAGGGTTTATTTTTTTGTTTTGTTTGTATCACGCAGGGGGGCTGAATTGGCATATGGCGAAGGGCATGGAAAGAAGCGACGACCGAACTCGAAGTGGGGGAGGAAGTGGTGGCACGGGGTTTTCCCGACAGCCACTATGTGAACACATAGCAGCGGCAGCGCTGGGTGTCACCCACTGTGTGTCCACACAGTGGCGGCCGCGGGGCCGTCCACTGTGTGTCCACATAGTGGAAGCCGCGGGTGCCACTGTGTGTCCACATAGTGGATTGGCCCTTTGGCTCCTCCCTGAAACCCCTATTTTTTCCATTTTCATTTTATATTTATTTATTTATTTTATAATATATATATGTATATATATATATATTTTGCTAACTCTGCCATGCCAAAATACAGATATTATATTTTTTTTTGTATTTAAATTTGTTTTATATATATAGTTTAATATATATATATATATATATTCAAAGCATTTGAACTCAGGCTAACTCTACTATGCAAAAATACAGATGTTATATTTATTTTTATTTTTTGAAACTTTTACACAGTTTGATTAAAATAATCTGATTTAATACAATGTATATATATATATAGTACCTTAAATCGGAGATAGAAAATTAATTCAGATTTATTTTCTGCAATAAATGATTGACAGAATCCAATAAAATTAAACAACAACTATAAAAATATAATATTATTTAATTCAAATAGTCTATTTAACTCTAGATTTAATTTTCTACAAATAAGTAAATGACAGAATTTAATAATTTTAATAGCAACTATATAAACGATAAAGTTCAATAAATTTAATAGCAACTAGATAAATGTGTTATTATTTAATT
Organism: Cryptomeria japonica; assembly: GCF_030272615.1. Classification (NCBI taxonomy): domain Eukaryota; kingdom Viridiplantae; phylum Streptophyta; class Pinopsida; order Cupressales; family Cupressaceae; genus Cryptomeria; species Cryptomeria japonica. Next base: position 466,782,160 of record NC_081414.1, read on the forward strand.
TTAATCTTGTAGGTATGGATAGGAAATAAATTGATTCTTTCATTTTCAGAATTTACATGCAAAATAAACTTTCATTTTCAAACTAACATGCATACTACTAATAGTAACTATAGGGAACTTAATCCAAGATAGACATTCTTTTTTTTTTTTTTTCGCAACCAAATAATACTTAACAAAAATGATGCATTTCTTTAGAGTACATTTAAAATACCTTATAGCCATCAATACAAATCGGTGTGATACCCAACTAGTCTCTCATTTGTATTAAATGAGGACATTAATTAAAATAAATACATTTTCTTTTCAAAGTAATTACTGTGATGCTAAAAATGTGGTTAGTATAAGAGGCATACACATATAATGAGACAATATAATATAATTGAAAAGCTTAATTTCAAAACTAAATTAAAGATGCAAACCATAAGCCTTCCTTGAAATGTCCCATTTTCCTCTATTCTTGAGGACCTTGAAGGTGTTGGATTGATGGGCTCTCAGCGGAGCAATGACCTCCAAAGTGACAACTCAAGAGTTGAGTAGCTAATTGATCATGATTGACTATGGAGATGATATGAAATGCATGATTTAAGAAACTAGATTAACATGCTATGATAAATCCAAAGCTAATTACTAGATAATTGAAATGCAAATTGCCTATAGTAATGATGCCTAAATTGATATGAGATGGGATCGATATGCCTATAATAACAATGCATAAATTGATATGAGATCCGATCCATATTGCTCCAAAATGAGGGGTATTTATAGGATTTCCAAGGCCAAAGATGAGGTGGTAGGAATCGACGGTCCAGATTTGATCTGAAGATATCAAGGGCCAAGATTGAGGAAGTTGGAGAAGAGGTTGGAGGAAGGGACACTTGTCATCTTTGTGGTGACAAGTGTCAAGGAGCCTTGCTCATGAGAGGGCAAGTGTCCAAGGGAGGAGACATGTGGCAAAAGTGTCATGTGTCTCAAGGAGAGAATATCCACACCATGAGAGGTTAGGATAAGGAGGTTAGAATGTACAAGATAGGATAGGTTTAGTTAGACCGAAGATTAGATTGAATGGGTTAAGTTAGGGGATGGTTAGGTTGGGTGGTTAAAGTTAGGAGCCATGTGCTTATTTGAATTTAAATTCAAATAATTGGAAAATGGTAATTAATCTCAACAAACTTAAGTTTGTTAATCTTAATTAGGGATTAGAAGAATTGATTAGTATGGGGAGACATTAATTAATTGAGAATTAATTAATCAAAGGGGGATGTGAGATGAACTATATAAATAAATCATTTAGATTTATTTACTAGTAGATGAATAGAGAAATTAATTAAATTGCTTGTGAATTCAATTAATTGGGGAGGGGAATTAATCAAATAATTGCGTATTTAATTAACTATCTTCATACCATTTTTAGGTGTATACATTTTGCCCCTCTTTGAAGTGATGTGTGACGATGCGTTGGTTCAAAGAAAGCCTGATTGATGGTGTTGCTGATATTGATTTTGATAGTATGTTGATTCGATCTTGATTGGATGCGGATTTGGTTTCGATGTGATACTGATTTGATTTGGAGATGACAAATCTCGATATGATGTCGATTTGATTTTGGAGATGATAAATCTTGATAGATGTTGATTCGATATTTGAAATGATATGATGTCGATATGATGTGGATTCGATGTTTGAGATGATAAACCTTGATATGCTGCCCCAGACGTTGATTGATAGATATTGATATGAGGATGCCCCCTCGGGAGATCAATTGAGATAATTGACCTTTGGAGTTTTTTGGATCTTTGCGAAATTGATTTCCCGATAAACTATTGGATGAGTCCTACAACTGTGGTTGATGAAAGTGCGAGTTCTTTGATCACTTTGATGTGGTTCTTGATGTGATGATTGATAGAATTTGATTGAATTGATAGGATTGATGAGATCGAGATCAAGTCTGGTTTCAGGAATGGCACCTCCTGTATAAGACAAAGATGATCAAAGCATCTAGTTTCAGGAACGATATATCCTGTATAAGACTTGATCAAAACGTCTGGTTCTAGGAAGGATTCATCCTGTATAAGACATGATAGAATGGATCAGATAAGATAAAGAACTGACATTTTGTTGATATCGTGTTGCAGGAAGATTCATATATGCTGATGTTGGCATATTTGGGGGAGTAGCATAAGATTTGCGTTGGGTTTTTTCAGATTTTAAAAAAAATTCCATACGCCTCCGAATTTTTTTTATTTCTGCATGCATGTATTTTCCAAAAAAATACATTAAAAAAAATTTATTTTATTTTTTATTTTTGATTTTGATTTTCGCAATTTTAAAAAAAAAATGTCATTTTTGCAATTTTAGATTTTCGCAATATTTTAAAAAAATGCCATTTTTTTTTGGGGGGGGGGAGCCGGTGGTGCGGAGACGGAGGGCAAAGCAGAGGGTGGAGCGGAGGAAAGGAGGGCGGAGGTGGAGGCCCACCACCGGCGCCACGGGCGCCATCGCCGGCGCTGCGGGAGGCACCGCCAGCGCTGTCGGCGCTGCGGGAGGCGCCTTCAGCGCCACCAGCGCTGCGGGAGGCATCTTAGGCGCCACCACAGGCACCCACCGAGGGGGGGGGGGGATTTTTATTTTTATTTTTTTTTGTTTTTTTTTTCGATTTTTTTGGTTTTTGATGATTTTTTGATTTTTTGGTTTTTGATGATTTTTCGATTTTTTCGATTTTTTGATTTTGATTTTGACGATTTTTTTATTTTTGATGATTACTGATGATTTGATTATTCTGATTTTTTGATGATTTGATTATTTTTGATTTTTCGCTCCGTGTCTTAGTGGTCACACTGATATGAGACAGTGATGTATTCATGTACACACCCTTTTGTGATGAGATATTGATGATTCCCGTGATATATATTTGTGATGTATCTCATATATTTTGTGATATCATTGTACCTTGGACATTGATTTTGTTTTGATGATATGATATGCAGTTGATCCTATTCGCTCTACATGACCTATGAGATGATGGATGCATTTTGTTTGGTATATGATTATGATGTGCAATTTACTTTCATGATGTATGCTTGATGTACACTTTAATTCCTATATGCTTATGAATTCTAGATGATGGATATATGATGATGCAGTATTTACATGATGTATGCAAATTTGTATGGTGATGCTTATAATTTCTATGTGATGTTTGTGCGATGCAATGTTTTCTATGTTTATGATATTTTTTTATGATTTTCTCATGCATGTTAATATGAGATGGATGCAATGCAATGCAATGGTGTTATTTTATATGATTTGAGATTTGATGAATATCATGCAATGATCTTATTAAATGAATGAATGATGCCTTCGTATGCAAAAAAAACATGATATGAACTAACTTATCATGCAGGATGAATGAATTGATTATTTTTGTTATTGTCCAATGTACTCAATATGTAATAAGAGAGATAACACCACGTTAGCTTTGGCCTTGGAAAAGATGAGCATTGTGATCCCATGCAAAATGAAATGCAAATCTATCTTAAAATGTAAATGTAAAACAGTGATCGGACCGGTCATGGAGTCATTGCTTTGTTTCATCATTGAGCCTCTAAAATGTGGGAAGTGAGTGCAAACATCAATGGTATAATTGAACCATGATGACCTGAGCACTACTTTCCTAGGTTTTGATATTGCAAGTTAGCACAAGCATCAAGGTATAATTGAACCAAGATGACCAGAGTGTTGCTTGTGTAAAACAAGCAGTATTAACCATTGCTATATGCAAGTCCGAAATGTCTTCCATGATATTCTGATGATCATTTCCTTAGACAACTTTGCACATATTATTGATTAATTTACAGATAGTAGACAAGAAAAATATCATGTTCCTTCCTCGTTCCTCTAGTCAAAGACATCCTGGAGTTACTCAGAAATCATGATAGCAAAAATCCAAATAAAATAGTTGAACCATTACTGCCAAAGTGTTAAAATCATGAGTCAAGATATATCATCCATTGATATGTGTTTTGTCATGTTTAGATTGATATGTGATAGTTAATGGTTGATAATGTGATCTTATGTTCAATGTTGGATGTGTCTTAGTTTTTCGCTTGACAAGCATTGTCTGACTGTTGTTCTACTTGCTTTGATTAAGCTCAAAAATGATCAAAACTTTTTGCCCCCAGCCTAGAAACAAGCCTTATTATGATATAGTCAATGATCCAAACCATGACGATAAAATCACCTGGGATGCCTGCGTATGTACAAAGGCTTTATGATGAATATGAACAACATTGATGGAAAAGAATGCAAGCGGAAGAAAGCATGAACCAATAGATGGCAGAGCTAGTTGACAAATAGCGCCTATTTGCCAGGTTTTCACCATCTTTTTTATTGCACTTTTTCTCATTTTTGATTTTTTTTGTTTTTGCTTTTTCACTGTTTTTGGATTTTTCTACTTTTTCACTGTTTTTGGATTTTTCAGACATAAAACTTCTTCAGATGCATGCTACTGATGGGTTCCTCGAGCTGATCTCCATCTTGTGTTGATAGCTGATATGCCTCTGACCCAAATACTGCTGTGACCACAAATGAACCTAACCAGTTGGGTTCAAATTTTCCTTTCTTTTCTTGATCTGACTAATTTCGTGGATTTTCCTTTAGTACTAGTTCTCCAACTTGAAAGATTCGTGGTTTGACCTTGTGATTATAACTTCAGCACATTCTTTGCTGATATACCTTTAAATGGTCAAAGGAATTTTGTCTTCATTCCTGGATCAGTTCTAATTCTTGTAGTATAGACACTCTTTGTTCTTCATCTGGGATGAGACCTTTTAGTGATACACGTAGAGAGGGAATCTCTACTTCGATAAGCAATATGGATTCTGATCCTTATACAAGAGAGAAAGGTGTGGCACCTGTTGGTGTGTGGATACTGGTGCGATAGGCCTAGAGAGCAGGGTTTAGTTGAATATGCCAATCTTTCCCAGCATCGTTCACTATCTTTTTGAGGATTTTCAGAATAGTTTTGTTAGATGCTTCTACCTGCCCATTCCCTTGTGGATAATAGAGTGTGGAGAATCTATGTTGGATCTTAAACTTCTCACATAGCTCTTGTACATCCTAATTCTTGAATGGTCACCCATTATCAGTGATAATGGTCATTGGTATTTCATAGCGATAGATGATGTAATTCAAGATGAATGCAACAATTTGTTTTCCTATGATATTTATGAGAGGTACTGCCTCAATCCATTTTGTAAAATATTTTGTAGCTACAAGGATGAATTTGTGACCATTTGATGAAGAAGGATTTATTTTTCCTACTAGATCAAGACCCCATTGACAGAAAGGCCAAGATATTGCCAAAGCATGAAGTTCTTGTGCTGGTGCATGGATCAAGTTTCCATGGATCTGACATTGTTTGCACGTTCTGGCTACCTGAAAAGACTCTCGTTCCATAGTTGGCCAATAATAGCCCAAGCGTATGAGTTTTTTCAAAAGGGTAAGAACACTTGAATGAGTGCCACAAATGCCATTATGGACTTTCTTTAAGGCCTTCTTAGATTCTTCTTGTTCGAGACATCTTAAAAGAGTACCATCTAGACCTCGTTTAAATAGGGTATCTACGACAGGAGTATAATGGGAGGATTGGCAAATAAAGTTTCTCTTTTGATTTTTTGATAAGTTAGGAGGTAAGATGTTATCTTTTAGGTATGTATAAGTTTGGCCATAGTGAGAGGAATCATGTCCTATAAGTTGACAAATGGTTTGGGAATCAAGACAATTATGAGAGGGGTAAAACAACTCTTCAACCAGGAATTCATAACGCTCTTGATTTTCCTATTTTTGTAATAGAGAAGCAAGTGTTGCCATGGCATCTGCTACTTTGTTATCATTTCTTGGAATTTGTTCAAAAGTGATTTCAACAAAATATTTCTTGAAGTCATCCACCATCTTTTTGTAAGGCATGAGTTTGTCATCTTTTGTTTGATAGTCATCATTGATTTAATTAATGACGAGTTGAGAGTCTCCAAAGACCTCAAGTTGTGTAATGTTCCATTCTACAACCATTTCGATTCCTGTAACCAAAGCTTCATACTCTGCAGTGTTTTTGGTGCATGGAAAGCTTAATTTTTATGCTTTCGGGATGGTATGACCTTGTGGTGTGATAAATAAAATTCTAGCTCCTGATCCGTGCTGCGTATATGAACCATCAAAGTATAGCTGCTATGCTTTTGTTGTGACTGTTAGGATATCAACGTCAGGAAACTCAATCTGTAGAGGATGATCATCTTGAAGTGGTGCCTCTACTATGATGACTTGTCCCTTGATAGCCTTTCTATCTACATACTCAATATCAAACTCACTTAGGATCATGATCCATTTTGCTAGTCATCCTATCAATGTTGCCTTGTTGAGCAAATATTTCAATGGATCAATTTTAGCTATCAACTTGATGGAGTGAGACAGTAGATAGTATCTTAATTTTTGAGAAGCAAAAACTACCACCAAGCATGCTTTTTCTGTTGGGGAATAGTTGAGTTCGTATCCCACTAGTGTTCTGCTGATGTAGTAGATGGCTCGCTCTTTTCCTTCATTATCTTGTTGAGCAAGCAAAACTCCTAATGATACTTCAGTGGTCGATACATAGAGCAATAATGGCTTGTCTAGAATTGGTGACATTAGAATGGGTGGTTGCATGAGATATGCCTTGATCTTGTTGAATGCATCCTCACATTGATGGTCCCATTTGAAATGAACATTTTTATATAATAGATGGGTGAATGGTTGACATTTATCTGCTAGTTGAGCCACAAATCTTCTGATTGACTACAATCTTCCTTGTAATGATCTGAGTTTACTTATATTCTTGGGAGATGCCATTTCCATGATTTCTTTGACCTTAGCTGGATCTACTTCGATACCTCTAGTTGAAACAATGTATCCCAAAAGCTTTCCTGAAGTGACACCAAAGGCACATTTCTTAGGATTTAGTCGTAGCTTGTACTGTTCTAACCGATCAAATATCTTTTCCAGTATTTCAATATGTTCTTCTCTGTTGTATGATTTTGCCAAGATGTCATCCACATAGTCTTCCATGAATGTATGCATCATGTCATGGAATATTGTTGTCATAGCTCTCTAATATGTGGCACCTGTGTCCTTTAATCCAAAAGGCATGACATTCCAGCAGAAAGTACCCCATGGACATGTGAAAGCTGTCTTTTCTTGATCTTTAGGTGCTATTTTAATCTGATTGTATCCAGAGAAACCATCCATTAGAGAAAACATGGAGTGTCCAGCTGTTAAATCTACAATGATGTTAATGTTAGCAAAGGAAAGTCATCCTTTGGACATGCATTATTAAGATCTCTGAAGTCTGTGCATACTCTGATACTTTTGTCTGGCTTTGAAACAGGAACAATGTTTGATACCCATTGAGGATATGCTATAGGTCTGATGAATCCGACATCCAGTAATTTTTTTAGTTCTGCTTTAACTAAGAGAGCAATATGTGGATGCATCTTTCTTAATTTTTGTTTGATTGGTTTGGCTCCTGGATTGACATTCAAGTGATGCATAATAAGCTCTAGATCCAACCTTGGCATGTCTGCATATGACCAAGCGAAATTGATTTGTCTTCGTGTAAAGAATTCCATATATTCTTTCCTTTCCTTTTCTATCAAAGAAGTTGTTGGATGTAGGATCTTGGGTTGCTCTGATGTCCCAATGTTAACTGCTTCCGTTGGTTCAATCAAAATTGATGACCTTTCTTGATAGTACTCAGGTAAAGTGTCAAATCTCCCATCTTTCGGCACCTCGAGGAGGTTTTCACCATTAGATACATCCTTTCTTTTTACTTTTTCTTGATCTAATGTTGCCAAGAAATGGTTTTCAACATTAGACCTGATATTGTTTTCTTTATTTTCGCTTTTGCGACTAGGAGATTTGGCACCCACTTGACTGAAAGATGCGTTGCTGAAATTCCTAGTTGAAGTTGATGCGGGTTTGATTGCATTAAGATATACGGATATGGCATAGTAATTTGGAAAGGTATCAATGGTAGTATGTCCTTCATTTTCCAATTCAATAAGTTTGGGGTGGAGTAGAGGTAAAGGATCATCTGGTTGAGATGTTTCGAGAGTATTTAGAGTCATGATTGAGTTATCAAAGTTTTTGATATGTATGTCAATGTCCAGAATGATACCCTCATCAGAATGACCTTGCCCGGGAAGTTCTTGATCATCCTCAATTAATTCCAAGTCAGCCGAATGTGATTCTAATTTAAGTGAACTAGTTCCTAACATTTGTCCCGCATACATGTGAACTACATCGACTCCTACATCTTCTTTAAAGCAATTTTCTTCAGCTGATTCTTCAGAATGATAGGAATCCCATTCCCATTCGTTAGAATCTGTCTCACTTGTAGCTTGCAATCTATAAATTTATTCATATAGCTTTTGATGTGTTTCTTCTACTTGTCTTGCTATATCTTCCCTTCTCTCATATTCAACTTCTTCTGGACTGAGATTGAGTTCTGTCAACTTTACTATCAGTTCTCCTTGATTAGTACTAGGTTCATGCTTGTTTTGATTGAGAGTGAATGCTGCTTGGGAGGTGTTATTGGTTTGTTTCTCTTGTTGATTTGAGGATTGTTTCTTTTGCCATTTCATGTTTGGTTGTGATCGTTGCTTTGCAGATGTTTCTTCCCTTTCAATTGCAAGTTGTTCTTGTCTGTTTTCATATTCTTCTTTTTGTTGGTTAGAAGATGTGTCTTCTGGTAGAGTAACTTGTCCATACCCTAAGCCTTCTTTGTCTGTAGCTTGCTGATTATGAGGTTGGATAGGTTCTGAGATACCTTCTTTTCTTTTTCCTATAGGACCTATTCCAGTGTATCCCATCTTTTGAAGAATGTTGAATCCTTTTCCATATTTTTCTATAGGTATTCTGACATTGTTGACCTTTTGTTGAATTTCTTTATCTTTGTATAGCCATTGTAGCACATCTTTGTCTTCTGTCTCCTCTGACAAGGTTCTAGCACTAATGAATGCTCCATCAAATATCGGAAGATGTTTCACAATTGGTTGTTGTTTAGAGTTTGATGGTTTTCCAAAGGATTTAGGAGAGAGTGGTAATTGTGATATTGAGTATTCTCCATTTCCTTGATCTCTTAACTGCATTTGTTTTTCCATACTTGATAAAATAGAGGCAAAGGATTGTTCTTTGCATTGTGTGTTCCAAGATGACGCCTCCCTGTTATGTGGAACAATGACTTCTTGAGCCATTTTTAGATTGCTGCAATATTGGAACGGTTTTGAATCTATAGATATTGTGATTTCTTGTCCATCATAGGGAAATTTGACACACTGATGATAGGTTGATGGGACAACTTGCAATTCATGTATCCATGGTCTCCCCAGGAGTATATTATATGATAAGTCCAAGTCTAGAACTTGGCATGCTATGTTTTTCTATAAAGGTCCTACTCTGATGGGTAGTATCACAATTCCCTTGGAGGAACATTCTTCTTCGCCATAGGCTTTTATGGTGATCTTTTTATGGGGATCAACTGCATCTTCTGAATATCCTAAGGCACAAACAAGACTCAATGAACAAATATTTAGGCCAACTCCACCATCTATTAGAACACGTTTAACTCGTGTTTTGTGAACGAGGACTTCAATATGCAAAGGAGCGTTGTGGGGGTGTTGCAAGGACATGTCGTCTTCTTCGGTAACTAATAAGCAGTGAGGAGTTGTGAGGTGTCCCACCATGTTTTGGAATTGATCAATATCAAGATCTTTGGACAATGTGGTATCTACTAATGCTCGTTCAAGAATCTCTTTGTGTGGAGGTGACAGTTTTAAAAGTTCTAAGATGGATATTTGTGCGGGTGTTTTCTGTAATTGATCCACTAGATTGTATTGTTTTGTAGTGAATGATGTGTTTGTTGTAGGACCCGGCAAAACAACTTTGGCTTTACTTCATGTGATAACATGTGCAGGTTCGTGTTGTTGTTGTTCTTTAACAATGATTACATTTACCACATTGTCATATGCATGAGCATAGTTTACCTTTGCTTTACCTTTACCGTTCTGCCCTATTGATGATTCACCCTTCTCATAATTAGGAAGTGGAGTTTTGAAAGTTGTGTGAGATTCGTTTGTTGTATGTCCATCCATGGTTATTATTCCATTATCAATCAAATCTTGGATGACATGTTTTAATCGTTGACAAGCATCTGTTTGGTGTCCTTTGTTTCAATGGAAATCACAGTAATGGTTGTCATTCCACCAAGCAGGTTTTACCTTGGGTTCAAAGTTTCTTTCTTCTAGTAAAGCAATCAATTTGTTTGCAATAAGTGTTTTTAATGCAGACCCAAGGGGTTCACCAATGTTTGTAAATTGTCTTCGAAAGAAGTTTTTGATAGTTTCTTTTTGGTGATTGTTGTTTTGTTGAGCTGCTGCTGAGTGATTGGATAAGTTGAAAACTGGTTGCTTTGGTTTTACATTGTTGTTATCCACTATCCTGTCATTGATGACATTATGATTTCTATTCCAAAATTTTGGTTTATCATTGTGATTATTGTTGTTAGGAGGGTGAACTCCTGCTTTGAATATTTTCAACTCACCTTTCTTTATCATGGCTTCTTCTATTCTGATTCCATTATCAATCATTTTTGCAAAACTTTGATTTCCTTGCATTTTCAAGTAATAACTCATTTGATCGTTTAAGTTGTCTATGAAAATGTCCATTTTTTCATACTCCGGCACTGTACAAGGATACCTCGAAGCTAACCACCTCCATCGTTGTAAGAATTTCATGAAGGGTTCTCCGCTTTTTTGTTTTGTGTTACACAGGTCTAGCATGGTTATTTCGTGTTGAATGTTATAAGCATATTGGGATACAAACTTATCCACCAATTCTGAAAATGATCTGATTCCTGGTGGAAGTTTTGAGAACCATTCCATGGATAATCCAGTTAAACTTTTTGGAAATAGTCTCATTAAGTATGTATCTTCATGTGCAAACTCCATGCTCATTGTGCAAAATTCTCTTATGTGATCTTAAGGGTTAGTGCTTCCATCATATTTTTCATACCTCGGAGTCTCGAAACCTATAGGAAAAGGTATCATGTTGAGGTTTCTGTCAAATGGATAAGGACATATTTCTTGAAGCGAGTATTGCCTAACATTTCCTCTTTGCATATCTTGGATTTGTGTTTGCAATGTTTGTAGTTGTTGTGTGAGAGTCATGATAGGATTATCAACATGATTTGTTCTTGTATGACCATGATTTTGCATTCTAGGAATATATTGATATCTTCTTGTATCATCTTTATCCCTTGTATCTTCGTTGGATTGAGTGTTATTTAGAATTTCTACTTCCTCCCTTGTGGGAATGTAAGTTTCCTCATTGTTTCTGGTGTTGCTAGGAATTGACATGTTATTCATTTTGAGACCAAAGATGTCCTCATATTGTTTGTCATTAGGAGGAGGACCACTTTTCTTTTGTTTCAATTTGTTTACATCAAAATCTTGGGGGAGTGTAGCACCAGATTTGGCTAACATTAGGAAATATTTTTCTTTTTCTCCCTCTAATAATTTCTTCATAAATTTGTCAAATTGAGGATCTTTCTTGATGTCTTTGATATTTTGTTCTGTTATTTCCTCTTCAACTTGTATTTCATCTTCAACTTGTATTTCATCTTTGTGTTCCATGGTTATATAGTCTTTGGTTATCTCAAATGTTTCTATTTCTATTTCCGCAATTTTCTGTCTCTGAGCCCTGGTTAGAATGGGCATACACGTGTTTTGAATGTTTTTTGGGGTTTAAATCTTGAGTAATGTGTCGTTATAAGTGATCAATTGTTGAGGTGAAAGTTGTAGATGTATAGACACGAAATGATCTTTTCAAGTATTTTATTGTTTACAAGTTTTTCGATCTTAGTTTTTGGAGTGCAAATTTTGTGATTTTTTATATGACCAAGTTCAAATAGAAACGATATATCCTATGATAAAGAATGAGGTTATTCTGATCAAGCATTGCAGTTTCATGATTATAGGATGATAGATCCTGATGAGAAACTATGTTTGAACAATCAGTTTATCAAAGACAATGTGTTGTTGCACTTTAAGGTGTTTTATCTTTAACTTGTTTGAGGTGAATACTTGAGACTTTTTGTGTGTCTTGTTTTGAATATGTTTTTGACAGAAGATAACTTGATTAAATGACCCAACAAGATGACCTATTCTCTATGTTTGACTGTTTGAGAAATGGGTTGTTTTTGTTTTCTAATTTTGATATATTTTACCAAAAATGTTGACAAAATGACCAGGAACTCTGCTGTTTAGACAAGAAACTCTGCTATTTAGACTAGAAACGCTGTAGTTTAGACCAGAAACATTGTGTTTTGGACCAGAAACACTATCAGACTTACCAAAAACACTACTATATAGACCAAAAATGCTGACATACAGACCAGAAACACTGACTGACAAACCAGGAACTCTGTTCTCCTATACAGTGACTTTAAAGTTCAAATAATGATATGTAGGTTTAGCAAATTGAGTGTTTGAACTTAGGAGATTACAATTTTGACCCAACTCTGTAATATGCTCAACTTTGAGAGTTAATGTTGAAATATGATAAATTTGACATTAACACCAAGAGAGCTGACCTTTGGATTGAAAATGTGCCGGTTTGGACTAAAGGTGCAACCGTTTGGACTGAAAGAGCTAATGTTTGAGCTGTAAACGCTAATGTTTTGACTGAAAGTGCAACTGTTTGGACTGAAAATGCTAGTGTTTGGATTGTTAATGCGATCATTTGGACAGAAAACACTAGTGTTTGAACTGTTAATGCGACTGTTTGGACTGTAGGTGCGACTGTTTGGTTTGAAGGTGCTAATCTGCTGCAAAACTTGTGAATTTGATAGTTTGAAGTTTGAGTTTTCAATGTTTGTTGTATTTTAATGGATGATATCTTGACTTGACTTACAAACACAGAAATCAGATTATATTTTTGTTTCAAAGGTTTTTAATTGTTAAAAACATATCAATCAGTCTATCCTAAGGAGATTGGTTGAGAATGAAAACCTTTGCTTGCTGACTTAGGTACACACCCAATAGCTAATCAAAATACAGCTACTGAGTCTCACGCAATGGATTCTCAATGCCATATTATCCGACTCCAAATGCTAATGGGGGCACGATATGGCAAGTGTCTTGGGAGAGTTATTATCTCTCTTGCACAAATATTATCACCCTTTCGGAGGTGAATCAGGTAGCTTCTATTTTTAAAGTTCTTAGTCAAGAATTCCATTTGAAATTACCCCTTGAAGTCACGCAAGAATGATTGAGGCCTATAGCCCAACAAGGTACCGAAACAAGCTGTAGTCACGTAAACGTGATTGAGACCGCAAGGCCCTACAAAAGTCCCGATATGAGAGATCTCAAAGAGAAAACTCAAATAATCCCATTCTTTGAGACTTTAATCATTAGAGACCTATTTATTATAGTGAGTTGGAATGCTCAGGTCCAACTGTACTCACTTGGGTCATTCTCATAGGGTGATTACTTTTGCCCACTGTGACAACCCTCTAAAGATATGCAATTGAAAGCAAAGGACGAGTCTAGATTTCTGAACACCTAAGAAAGGTGAGAGCATACTCGCCTATCATCAAGACATGTAAGACATGTTTGTTCATTTCCATTGTAATTAGTCTATGTGCCTAATTTAACAAATATAAGTGCAAAATCCCGTGGTTGCAAACAAAGTTAGTAGTTTATATTGCATTCTTTGCCGGTGAAATAGTTTATAACTTGGTCTTTCACATCAAAATAAGTACTTGCAAAACCAACAATCTGCAAATTAGGTTCGGGAAAATGACAGTCTAGAAGCAGAAATGAGGAATGCAACATACAATATTTGTAAAATTAATAAAAAACTGAAAATGCCATCAAATTGACCAAGAACGCCATCATATGTGCCAAGAACGCTGCTCTACACACTAGAAACGCTATTCTGCACACCAAAAATGCTATTCTGCAAACCAGAAATGTTGTTAAATAGATTGAAAACACTGATAAATTTGCCAAAAATGCCACCATACATACCAAAAATGCTAAAGTATAGACTGAAAGCGCTAATGTATAGAAAAACTTAAAGCAGAGTTGAGGAATCTCCCATAAATGTCATTTGAGGTGTCGGAACGCCACAAAAGATGCCAAAAACACGATTCGGGAGCCCAAGAGAGCTAATCTGCACTCTGAAAGAGCTAATCAACCTATCAATGAAATTTCCTACAAGCAAACTTGTTAAAGATCAAAGGGGCTAGGCCCCACGGTGGGCGCCAATTAATGTGATGCTAAAAATGTGGTTAGTATAAGAGGCATACACATATAATGAGACAATATAATATAATTGAAAAGCTTAATTTCAAAACTAAATTAAAGATGCAAACCATAAGCCTTCCTTGAAATGTCCCATTTTCCTCTATTCTTGAGGACCTTGAAGGTGTTGGATTGATGGGCTCTCAGCGGAGCAATGACCTCCAAAGTGACAACTCAAGAGTTGAGTAGCTAATTGATCATGATTGACTATGGAGATGATACGAAATGCATGATTTAAGAAACTAGATTAACATGCTATGATAAATCCAAAGCTAATTACTAGATAATTGAAATGAAAATTGCCTATAGTAATGATACCTAAATTGATATGAGATGGGATCAATATGCCTATAATAACAATGCATAAATTGATATGAGATCCGATCCATATTGCTCCAAAATGAGGGGTATTTATAGGATTTCCAAGGCCAAAGCTGAGGTGGCAGGAATCGACGGTCCAGATTTGATCTGAAGATATCAAGGGCCAAGATTGAGGAAGTTGGAGAAGAGGTTGGAGGAAGGGACACTTGTCATCTCTGTGGTGACAAGTGTCAAGGAGCCTTGCTCATGAGAGGGCAAGTGTCCAAGGGAGGAGACATGTGGCAAAAGTGCCATGTGTCTCAAGGAGAGAATATCCACACCATGAGAGGTTAGGATAAGGAGGTTAGAATGTGCAAGATAGGATAGGTTTAGTTAGACCAAAGATTAGATTGAATGGGTTAAGTTAGGGGATGGTTAGGTTGGGTGGTTAAAGTTAGGAGCCATGTGCTGATTTGAATTTAGAAATTCAAATAATTGGAAAATGGTAATTAATCTCAACAAACTTGAGTTTGTTAATCTTAATTAGGGATTAGAAGAATTTATTAGTATGGGGAGACATTAATTAATTGAGAATTAATTAATAAAAGGGGGATGTGAGATGAACTATATAAATAAATCAATTAGATTTATTTACTAGTAGATGAATAGAGAAATTAATAAAATTGGTTGTGAATTCAATTAATTGGGGAGGGGAATTAATCAAATAACTACGTATTTAATTAACTATCTTTAGACCATTTTTAGGTGTATACAATTACAACATGTAGTTCCCTTTACATTTCTGCAACTTAGTATATAATCTATACCATCCCCAATTCTTTTTCAGCAAACAAATAAATCCATCAACTTCTACTTGTTCTTTTCTTTTCTTCCAACAACCTGCAATTAAATCATAGGCTATGACCATGGAGTGCTCACCTCCCAGCCTAGGCTAACTAGTAGCCACCCTCGAGCTTGGAGAACCAGGCCCTAAACATGTTAAACACATGCAAACACAACAAACATTGGAAAACAATCACAAACATATTCCCAACCAAGGCTTCACTGCACCACACATTGTGATGTCTTTACAAGGGTGGTAGTGGACCAAGTACCCTAAGGAGACTGCAAGTATGGCAAAACACAAAGCCACCTCATGGAAAACAAAGATATATCATAATTATAATAACCCCACATCCTTATGCCCCCCAAGGCATTCATGCCTTATTTCCCTCCTTATGACCCCCAAATGCATAAACAAGGCATGCAACAAGGGTCACATAATTTCCCTTGAGATCACTCTCATAATGAGAGCCTCTCACTCGAGGGCTGTCAAACTTCTACCACCCACAAGACCATCCTCTCTCCCAAGAGTAGGAGGCCTTGGTTACTCCCAAAGCACAGAAAATGCATACAAGAAGTAAAATATATAACACAAAATAATTTTCACAAGGAAAAAAAAATACAAGAAACTAACCTTTTCACACAAGCAAATCTTTTCAAAATATCATGCAACATGAACACAACACAAAGAGAAGTTAAACCAACCTTCAAACTACCCAAAGGTATGCTAGATTAGTTGAGGACGAGCATCCCTATTTCACAATCCTTGTTTCTCTACACTTAGCCCAATTCCTATACCAAATCCTTTCTTTTCAAAATTGCATTATCTCCCAAAAATGGAGAGTGGGTGATTACCCACAAAGTCTCTCATTCTTGCCTAAGAAGACCTCAGTGAGAGTTCTCACGGGATTCTAAAATTTAAAAAGGAAAAAGTAAGAAAAAGATCCAAAAGGATCTCTTAGCAAAAGGGAAGGTTATCTAACCTAGATGGCACCTTCTAATTTTGAATTTTCTCATATCTTATAAAACCCACTTTTAAAGGTGTCTAAATGGTCACATGGGAGTTGTCACATGCCTAAAATTGCTCCTAACCCTTAGGTATACCTTATGGGTTTTAGGAAACACCTTTAAACTACCCCTAGGAGTCCATTTAACCCTTTTTAAACCCATCTGAAGTTAACTTTTGGGTCAAACCTAGGTTGACCACCCCAACGATTCTCTACCCAAGGAAAATATAGAACCACATTAAATTATTTGAAAAATCTATGGTTAAAACAACTCCCTCCAAGAGACAATTCAAAAATCAAGACATAAATCAACACATGTGTCAAGTGACACAATAAAATACTTTACAACATTACACATGAAATTTTGTCTCTTCTTGGATTTACACAAACTAATAAATTCAATTAATTTAACACACATGCAACATTTACTTTCACAAATAAAATACGATACATACGGGGTGTTGTCTCTACAAATAGACAACCTTTGGCTTTACGAACATACATAGGTCTAGGTTTGGTTCTCCATAATATTTCCATGGTCATATGGATAATTTTCCTGCACATCTCAATTACACATTAGTAATTCCAATAACCTCATATAATATTAAACACATGAATAAGAATACACATCAAACACTCTGCATACAATTTACATTTAAACAAATCGATATATCTTATACCCAAATAAATCCACATAAGCAATTATCATAATCCACATAATCCTGATCCATACATAAAACATGCATCCTATTTCTATCATCATAGTAAAGTCCTGCAAATCCAATAATGACATACATCATACCAAATTTATCCTATTCTGTAATCATATAAAGTTATGTATCCATAACACATCAAAATGTACACCTCAAGCTGAAATGATTTCGTAACCTGGTTTAATTACTTTTCTCACCAATCTATCCATCTAACATAGCCCATCCTATTGAATTATAGCATTTATTAGTAAGGTCAACCCTGGTCAACTGAGTTAACCGAAGCTTGATCGGGGAGGGGCTCTACATCCTCCTCCCCTAGAGATCTACTTACTCTTGGATGTTGCATGAGCAGAATACGAAATAGGGACATAACATTTCCCACAATTTTGAATAGGTTACTCTAAATCTTATCTTGCCTACTAGAAAGATGCATTACTAAAACCAACTTATTATTGCAATTAGTTTACTATCTTCATAAGGTTAAATTCTTACATTTCCCTTCAATCTCAAGTAGGTGTTTACAAAATTCTATCTTTCAACAACTTGCGTTAATGCACCATCCAAATTATCTCAATAGCACACATCAACTTCCATAATCAAGGTTACACATGATAGTTTACTAATTAATCTCTAGGAGTCATACTTATTAAGGTTTCATGTAAAACATGTTTATCGCACTGCAATTGTCATCCATGCTCACCACTAAGGAGAATTGACATCACAGTTTATCCATAATGAATCTACTTATTTTACATCGAGGTGCCTCCTAAGGGGGTTAATCACATTTTTGCTAAACCACCCTAGATGCATGATTTCTTCCAACATCCTTAGGCAACAAGGAATAATCAAGTTTAAGTTCTTTGAATCTACCCATAAGTAGGGAAATTTTCTACTTCTAGGGCCCATAATGCTTGGTATTTCTAGGCATCAAGGTTTTAGTTTCATAGGTACATTATTTACAAAACCCAAACCTTAAGGTACATAACCATCCCATTCTAAGGGAGTGATGAAAATTAATAATTATTGTTTCTTTTTTATCTCATCTAGGCAATCATCTCCATACACATGCCAAATTTACCAGTCTGCGATTATCATCACTTTCGCAATTCATTAGGTCTAGATCACACACACACACACACACACACACACACACATTTTTATTTTTACTTTATTTTTTTTGTTATAAATTTCCTCTCTTATATTACTCGCAAATAATTTTATTTAGTAGAATATTCCTTTCTTTACCTTATTTCTGAATAACATTCTTTGTTTATTCTGTGTGGCTAATTTCACTCCTTGTGGTATTCTCCCTTGACACAGTATCAGTGGTTCAACAAACATGATAGCCATTTACACAAATCACATCACTAGGGCTAGCTATATCAACCATCAAAATGACCACTTCACACTTTAAAAGGTCAAAATAAAAATTACTTTTACCAAGTCCCTTCAAAAGAAGAAAAAAAAATGTTGGCAATTGAAAGATATTAAAACTAGAAACATGGCAAGTGCCATAGTTCCAATAAAAGGAAACATAAATTTAGTGGTCCTCTCTTCATAAAAAAAATAAAAGAAGGTACTAGCCCCTAGGTCACAATATACTTTTCAAAGAAAGTTGAAATTACTGACGAATCAAAACTCGAAACAAGATGGCCATACTGGTCATACCCTAGGGAGTAACCGCAACACATCACCCAAGATAACATGTCCTAAGTGTGTTAGGAAGTGATTGTTAGACTCTTAAGGTTCTTAGATTATTTATAATCCTTTATTGATTTATGAAATAAATTCTTATACACAAGAGATTGCATTCGTTTTTATAAATCGTGTTCCATTTTAACCTTCACGTGCTTACTATTTCAAGCAACACTTTTCGATATAATCCACTATCTATTTAGGGTTATTAACATCCTTAATTATATTCTAACAGGTGATTACACTAACTCTACCTTTCTCCGTCCATTCTTCACGCACTAATTTTTTTGAACACTTAATTATACGCAATCTATGCTTAATTAGATGTTAAAGCTTAACAAGCTGACCCAATGAAACCTTAGGTCTCGATAAAAATCCTAGGCGATAGGATTAAGAAAATTACTAACATAACAAATACGATAACTCCTTTTATCAAGTGGATCGAATAAATTTTATAAGGGCAATAATAATTTCACTCAAAGGTCCCTTTCATTACAGTTGCATTTAATAGTACTTAATTAGATCATCTTCTACTAAATAGACATTTATATAGTTACTTGGTTCAATATCAATTATTTAATAAATATCCAGTTTCCTCCATCTTGTTAATACATCCCTCCTAATAACTTAATTTAATATGGCTTCTATTAATTATCTTTATATGCTAAACCTTGATTCAATGTTACGTGGTAGCTCAAGTATCGACACTTTCATGTCTTACACACACGGTTGATAGTTCGGTACAAAATTGACACTTGTTAACTTAGAACCACTTAGGATTTGTATAATGTATTCATATAATTTTACTAGGGACATCGTTTGTTTTCTTAGCACCTTATGCTAGCTCCTTATATTTTCACCTCTAACATTCGCTTTCCTTCATTAGGTAGGAGCTTATTGTCAAATTACTAACACTTATGGTTAAGAACCATTTGGGGTGGAATAAAGATCAATAACGGTTGACAACAATTTGTACCTACACATTTCATGACATATTTCAAACAACTCAGAGAGTGGACTTATTCTCTCCTACTTCACATTTACAACTATGAAATCAAGGGGGTGTGCACTCGAGAAGTGACCAACACCCACCCTTTTAAATAAAATTTGGTAAGAAGGAAGCTATCTCTTTCCATATTACTTAGTTATATTTACTTACTGGCCAAATCCGGCATATCACAACTTACAATTTCCTTCAATCCATAATCAATTGTTCTTTTTAGATATCTAAGAATCCTTTTCACCACTACCAAGTGGGATTCTCTTGGACATTTTTGAAAACAAGCTACTATGCCCACTGCATGAGCAATATCTGGTCTGCTATGCACCACATAGTGTAGCTTACCGATCATTGACCAATACTCTTTTTCATTCACCAGTGTTGAATCATTTTCCTTAGTCAGTTTATAGCTAGTCACCATCGGTGTACCAACCGGTTTGCTTTCCTCCATGCCGAAAGTGTTCAATACCTCTTTGAAATACTTGGACTGGGTAATAAAAATACCCTCTTTCATTTGCTGAATTTGTAAACCAATGAAGAACTTTATTTCTCCTATCAAATACATCTCAAACTCTTTCTTCATTTCATCTGCAAACGCATGACTCATTTTATCATCTCCTCAAAAGATTATGTCATCCACAAACACTTCACAGATCACAATCTGATCACCTTCTGATTTCAAGTAGATGTTGCTATCTTCACTTGTTCTCTAAAATCCAATCTTCACAAGATGAGAGTGTAGTCTTTCATACCATGCCCTAGGTGCCTGTTTCAATCTATACAGGGCTTTGTGTAATCTACACACCATGTCACTATCTTCTGATAAGGCAAACCCTTCTGGTTTCTCTATATACACTTCCTCTTCTAGGATTCCATTCAAAAAAGTAGACTTCACATCCATCTGATAAACCTTAAATCCCTTAAATGCTGCAAATGCAAGTAGCATTCAAACACCTTCTAGCCTAGTTATGGGAGCAAAGGTTTCTCCATAGTCTTCTCCCTCCTCCTGAGCATATCCCTTACATACAAGCCTAGCCTTGTTCCTTATAATTGTTCCTTCTTCATTCAACTTATTCCTGAAGACCCATTTGGTACCTATGACATTTTTATGTTTCGGTCTGGGCACCAAAGACCATGTCACATTCTTTTCTATTTGGTCTAGCTCCTCTTCCATTGCTTTAATCGAGTCTTCATCTATAAGAGATTCTCTTGAAGTCTTGGGTTATAATTCAAAAATCATGTAAGAGTTCTCCTTCACTTTTATTCTTGTGAGTATCCCTGCATCTTTATCTCCTATGATTTGCTTGGGATCATGATGTAGCTTCACATACCTAGGAATGATTCTAGCCTGATCTGCTAGCTTTTCTTCTTCTTCTTCTTCACTAACTTCTTCTTCTTCTCTCATTGGAGCTTCTACCGGTAAAGAAACACTGAGATCCTTATAAGTTTCTTTCTTAACCGGTTCCTAGAAGGCTATACTGGTTCATCTTCCACTTCTTCACTGCATGTTTCCTCAGGTTCCTTAGGGGATTCACCAACCTTGAAATTGATACTTTCAACAATTTTCTGAGTTCTATTATTGTAGCACTTGAGAGCTTTGCTCTTAGTGGAATATCCCAAAAATATTCTTTCATCACATTTTGCATCAAATTTGCTTAAATGATCACCTCTCTTGATATAGCACTTACTACCAAACACTTTAAAGTAACTCACAGTGGGAGTTTTCCCGGTCCAATACTCATAAGGGGTTTTATCTTTGCCTTTCTTGATGAGTACCTGGTTCATAGTATAGACTACAGTGCTCACCGCTTCTCTCCAAAAAGTGTGAGCAACTTTTCCTTGGATCAACATTGTTCAAGCCGCTTCAACTACAGTCCTATTATTTCTTTCTTCTATGCCATTCGGTTGTGGTGTCCTTGGGGAAGACAACTACCTCTTGATACCATTATCTTCACAGTACTTATTGAATTCATCAAAAGTGAATTCTCCTCCTTGATCAATTCTTAGGCATTTTATCTTTTTACCACTTTCTTTCTCTACTAATGCTCTGAAAGCTTTGAACTTTCCAAATGCTTCAAACTTGTCTTTCAAGAATGTGACCCACATCATTCTTGAGCAATCATCAATAAGAATCATAAAATACCTATCTCCCTAAATAATTCTAGTTTTCATAGGACCAGATAAATCACTATGCACAAGATCAAGTAAATTTTCTACTGAGAAAGACTTACCTTTAAAAGTTGAGGAAGAAATATTCCCAAGTTGACATTCTCTGTACAAAGAATTCTTGGGTTTGTTTAGCAAAGGTAATCCTCTTACCGCCTTGATCTTACCAGCTTTAGCAATGTTGTCAAAGTTCATATGATAGAGTCTCCTATGCCATATCCAATTATCATCAAACTTAGCCATTAGACACCGACTTATCTTGGCATTCAACTAAAATAGGTTACCTCTGGTCTACTTACCAATCACAATAAGTTCACCACTCTTCCCAATTATACTGCAAATTCCACCTTTGAATTCCAGAACTAATCCTTTGTCATTCAGCTGAGCAATAGTCAACAGGTTATGCTTAAGACCTTCTATCTAGTAGACATCATCTGCAATGCTCTTTCCATTTAGTGAGGTGGATACTTTACCTTTCACCAAGCATGGTGCATCATTGCCAAATTTGACAACACCTCCATCATATTCCTCCAGAGACAAAAACTTTCTTCGGTCACCAGTCATGTGGTGAGAACAACCACTATCAATTATCCACTCATTGGAGTTGTCAATGCGAGAGACAAGTGCTTTCTTACCAGACACTTCTTCCTTTACTACTACAAACACTATGTCTTCATTTCTTCATCTTCTGATTCTTCATCAGTGACACCTTCATCCACAACAACTAGACAATTTCTTCTGTTTCCTCCTTTATATTTTCTAAACCTCTCTAGTTTATCCTTATTTTCATTATTAGGACAATTAACAACTATATGTCCTATCTTGTTGTAGGAAAAACATTTCAAAGGAAGTTTACCTCTATATTTTCCAGTTCCCTTTGAAAGTCTTTTAGCAAGAAGAGCTTCGAACTCCATCAGAATCTCTTCATCATCCATATCTCTGCATTGTCTGGATTAATAACTGGTACTAGTTTCTTTTCCTTTTTTGGATGGTATAGTAGATTCTTTAAAGGCTGACTTAGTCTTCAGAACACTACCATCATAGCTATTCAACTCATATGCAGTTAACTTTGCAATGATAGAATCTAAGGATACCTTGGTTTTATCAATAGACCTTAGTTCTTGGACAACAACAACTATGATTGCATAGATTGGTAACAATGATCTAAGGACTTTACTAATAGTAGTGGTATCATTAATAGTTCCACCAATTCTTTTGATATCACCAACCACAGTCTTAATCCTAATGCCATACTGCTGAATGGTCTCACCTTCAACCATCCTCATATCCTCAAATTTACCTCTAAGGCTTTCTTCCTTAGCTTGCTTTACATGCTTATCACCACCATATATGTTTTCCAATGCATCCCATACATCCTTAGGTGTGTCCTTGTCTTGTACATCAATAAACTCAATATTTGACAGGTTGCTGATAAGAGCTTCCATGACTTGCCCATTTTCCTGGATCTCTCTCTTTTGATCATCAGTCAGAGTGTCAGTGGGAGTCACATAGGCATTCTCAACATAGCTTCAATGTTGAGCACCCATACTGTTGATGTAAATCTTCATTTTTTCCTTCCATATCTTAAAGTTATCTCTATTGAACTTAGGACCTTCCCTCTTCATCATTATAGTAGGATCTTTTACCTCAAGCAGTTAAACTTATATCACCAAGGACTTGGAGGCGCTCTGATACCAATTGATGAATAATGATGAACAACAGGTACCCCAACCGATACTGAGAGGGGGGGGTGAATTAGTACAGATAAAAACTCTCCTAACAACTTATCTAGCTAAAGCAATACCAACTGGTTGTCACCATTACTGAACTTAACCATGGAAATACCGGTTAAACATAGTAAGACATCATATACCATAAAGTGATAAGTCTGATCACTTCAAATATGATCAATACTTGATATCAACTTCACCCATAAACATATGCATGTGGTATACTAGAAATACCATAACCTATTAACTCTGCATGCATAATCTTTCAAGCAAATAATTCACAAACATCACGTGAAAAATGCATCACATAACACACAGATTTTTCACGTGGAAACCGAAATGGGAAAAACCATGGTGGGGATTAATACCCACAAGCTGGTTTTGAACTCTTTTGAAGCTTACCCTGTTAGGAGCCTAGTCTAGTTAAAGAATTTACAATAAGGTTCTGCTAGGAACCGATCCTGTTAGAGATCACCCGATTAAGGGATGGCTATATACCCTGTTAAAGGTTGAAACCCTATTAAAGGTTACCTCGCTAGAGGATTTAAAGAACTCAATGATCTTGAGTCACTTGGTTATAGGTTTTACAATAAGCCCATTAAAGCTACCCAGTAAAGGGATTTTCCAACTATTGAAATGGTTAGAAGACAACAGGTAAAACTCTTATCTGATAACAACACTACATGCCAAGGCAGATCCTTTTCATTTCCTCTACTCTGCAATCACACTCTGTAGTTTTCTACTCATTGGTCTGGCAAGTATCTCATCACTCAGATACACACAACATTTGCCAACAACTTTATAATAACAAACATCATGGACCTTATAGATAATAGTTAGATCGATAGCATAAACCCTAAACCCTAAGAATCTTGGGTTTACAACACAGGCTGTCCAATCCTGACCATCCAAACACATTGCATAGAGCATTACAATTTCAAATAGATCACAAGACAATCTGCATCGTTCATTCATCACCACTCATGGGAATTCGTAACCCATCATGGTTTCTAATACCACTAAGAAGAATGATCATTCTCGAGGTAGACTTCAAACATGGTTCTTCTCATACCTGAATCCTTCATGCACACAAGGCTAACGTGGCAGCTCGATATCATTCACATCTCTTAGCTAACTCATCATAGAGTATCATCGGTTGCATTGCACAAGATGGATCGCCAAACCGATAACCATAGAGCTGAGACTACCAACCGCTAGTCACACTAAGTGAAACCCTAACACCGGTTCACTACATCTCTTCATGCCTCTTCATACCAGTTCACCAACTTCTTTCAATCTACATACCGGTTCACTTACACTTATTGACATCAATGACAACATACATTATCATCATATCAACATACCAGTTCATCATATGCCAATGATATCCAACAATCTCCCCATATGCTGACAATATCCAACAATTATTCCCCCCTACAAATAATCTTTAAGTAGTCACAGAGTAAACAGTTCCCTTAAAATAAAAATACAAGAATGAATGCATAGCTGCAACTTGGAAAATAGCCTGATCACTAGCAAATTTGAAGAAGAGTGAAAACCAGTCCAACAAGCTTTCCAAAATCCAAAATCCAAGTCCAACCAAGCAATTCCAACCCCAAGCAAATCGAAATCCAAATGTTGCAGAAAATTATCCAGAAGCTAAACTCCAACAATGCACAGAGAATCAATTAAATAGAAAATTAATTCAAAAATATAGAAATATATCAACCAATCAGAAATTTCCAATAAACTATATTATTTACCTACCTTGCATAGCTTTGAGGTAAATAATATAAAATAGTATTATTTGTAATACCCTAAAAATGGTCATCTAAACCATGGGCCCCTAATCTCGACAACATCACCAAGGTCCTAACCAAAGGCAATTAAATCAATCTTGAGCACATTATTAATTCTTTAATCATCAAATATCACATGGCAAATCAATTACTCAATATTAATTAAATATTCATTTAATTAATTGAATCATTTTCAAGAATATCATTTTGATCAATTATCCCATTTTAATTTATTAAATATCCTTGCATATTTAATTAATTAATAATTTGCCATTTAATCATGCAAAAAGAATTAATTTATTACAAAAGAGGAATTAATTACAAAACAAGAGTTGAATTGAAATTAAAATAAAAGAATTGAATTGAAAGAGAAATCAAACTTGAGATATTATTTCTTTTTCTAAATTTAGAACTTGAAATCAGAAAAGCAATTTAATTGAATTATTGAATTATTCTCTAAAATTGGAACTCAAAGCTTTTTAGAAAAAGAAGTTCGGTTGCATTGAAAAGACTCTTTTCTTGAATAAATAAAAGAATTATCTATTTTTATCACACATGCATGGAATTAATTTATTATTATTTCCAATGCAACTTGGACTTCTAATTTGAATGCATTTCAATTAAACTATAATTGGAATCTATCTCAAGGTTAACTAAACCTGATTTCTCAATTATTTTCAATTAATTCTAAATTGAGCTTTTCTCTTGGTAATTCTTTATAAATTCAGTCTTCAGCTCTCATTCCAATTTACCCCAGAGATTTTTGAGAACACGCTTGGAGATTATTATCACGCTAATTTCGCTCTGGAATCATAGAAGATTATTGTGCTTTTTAGATTATTTGCATCCATTATTGCTTACATCCATTATTGCTTGAATTGATTATTTTGCTTGAATTATTCATCCATCTTGCATCCATATAGTTAAATATCATATAGATTAAATCTTTCATCTTGGTGTAGTCTAGTCACTGGTATTGCTTATAACAATCTGAGAGCAATCTTATACTCGCATCTTTTAGAAGGCAATTAGTCGCTTTGTTATGGTTTATTACTTATTGATTATTGATTACTAACCATGCATATAATGACTTAATTGAAGTGTTGTTCTTGCAGCTTACAGACTACTTTTTCACACACACATCTCTGGCACCCACTGTGGGGCCGAAGACTACATTTTTCTGCCTCCAAGACCGACTGTTTTGTTTTTTGTTATTTTCTGGATTTCAGAGATTTCAATTTTTTTTTCGTCCGTACATCTGGTACGACAATTCCCACAGGTTGAAACGACAAACTGCAGATGTCGTACAAACTGGAATCCTATCTCGTATGAGTTGGGATCATGTATCGTACAAGTTTTTATACTATTGTACGACTTTGTATTTTCTGGTTGAAAGGCAAATTTCATGATTTTTAATGATTATTCTGACGACTGATCCTAACCGATTATCTATCTATCTCAGAATTTTTCATAGCCTAATTAGTTTTTTGCAGAACGCTTGTCAAAGAATATGCTTGTCGAACAAAGACAATATGACTATTGATTCGTTGTCTTTGCAGGTTGCCTAAGGAGAATCAACTAAACATCATGTATTCTTTAAATTCATTTTTTAGGAACCTAACTTGCTATCTGGTTAAAGAACAAATTCGTCTTTCATATTTTTTAGAAGATTCTGAGAGGTAGGAGAGTATGCTCTTGTCTTTTTCTAGACAATCAGAAATCCAGACCCTTGAGGCTTTTTCTTTGTTTGATATTTGTACATCTTTAGCAGGCTTGCCCTCTCGAGGGGTTGAAAAACTCTTAAAGTTGTTACGCCCGGTGTGAGGGGAACGACCTAAGTGGGAAATGCTAGACACCAAGTACTCCAACCCACTATAAAATAAACATGATTTGATGAAAATCAAGTCAATGACAGTGCTCGGGAATAGCTCTCCTCCGTACCTTCGAGTATATTAAACCTTGGTTTTCAAGGCTAGGAGACCTCTTAATTGAGTTTATACCTCGACATGCCGAATGGATCCCTGACTAAATCCAATTCAAAATTAGAAGCTACCCAGTTCATCTCTGAAAGGGGGATAATCTTTGTGCAAGAGAGATAGTAACTCTCCCAAGATACTTGTCATTTCGTGCCCCTATTAGCGTTTGGAGTCACATAATACGACATTGAGAATCCATTGCGTGAGACTCAGTGGCCATATTCTGATTAGCTATTAGGTGTGTACCTGAGTCTACAAGCAAAGGTTTTCTTTCCTCACCAAATTCCATAGGGTTTGCATGTTGTGATTGGAGTCACTATACATTCTACTTGTTTTCTGTGTTTTCATCCCTGAAAAAAATTGAAATAGCAAAAATTGGAGAAGACAAGAAACAACTCAGTGATTCGAAACTCTGTCTATGTCAGAAACTAGTCCGTCCTAAGTCAAAACTCTGTCCATGTCAAAAACTAGTCCGTCCTAAGTCGAAACTCTGTCCGTGTCAGAAACTAGTCCGTCCTAAGTCGAAACTCAATCCGTGTCAAAAACTTGTCCATGTTAAGTTGAAACTCTGTCTATGTGAGAAACTAATCCATCTTAAGTCGAAACTCTATCCGTGTCAGAAACTTGTCCATCTTAAGTCAAAATTTTGTATCCTAGTCCAAAATCAGTCCATCTCAGAATCGGTCATACTCAGTTATCATACTCAGCAAATCAAAAAAACTGAGAATTTCTAGGCTCTATCTTGCGAACAGTCGTATGAGTCTGATAATTTATCATGTTGCACTTGATCCTGTCTCGTACGAGTCTTCTGATTTGTCATCCTAGACCTGATTCTGTGTTGTATGAGTCATTTTAATCTGTCATCTAGTTCTTCATCCTGTGTCGTATGAACCAGAACTACTCCGAGTCTTTTGTTGTCCTGCACATACCCATCTATCATACGGTAAGAAACAACAACTCATACGAAATAGAATTTTTGTCATCCTATAACTGCTAATTTGTTGTCCAGTTCAGAAAATCCTGTCGTACGAGTCTCTGGTTTTGTCAGAATAGAATAGTCAAACTTGCCTAAAAACAGTCTATAGAGAACATAATACTGGTTATTAATTTACCTAAGCATAAATAGATCAAGATAGTGTACCTCTGCCATTTACATTGCACGATTTGGTCGATCATCTTTCAGCTAGTTCAATCAACTACCTATCAAATTTTAGTCACTTAGATTAGTCACTTAGATAACATCTTTTACAGGATAGATCATTCCTGAAACCAGACTGAATCTTACACTACGCTTAGAATCAACTTAGATAAATGTCTTATACAGGATAGATCATTTCTGAAACCAGACCGAATCTCAGTTGTTTCTCCCAAACAATAATTTAACCGAACAACTAGCTCTGAAATTGATCTTGACCTCTGCATCACAAACAACTTTAGGTCTCACTAATCCATAAAAATGCCTATACAAACCAGGAGTTCTAGTAAGAAAGAAGCCAAAGGCAAAGGAATACCCTTTTCATACACCGACAATCCATTTTACGAACAGGATCCACTCACTGACATACCGTCATCATCAGGTGAACCAATTTTTGATGAGCCTAAATCTCCCACTATATATGAGACAGAACACAATGACGGAAACAAGGATGATAATAACATTCCCAAAAATGATAATGATTCCTCATCATCAATTGAGGCTGATGAAGACACTGAACCTCCAGAAAAATAAATCCTTGACTATCAAAAGGACAAAGAATTTAGAAAAATGATGAAATCTATCATGAGCCGAGAGAAGGAAGACTATTTCTTAGAACTAGCAAAACAAGGTGCTAAACTTCCTACTGGATATGATGTTTAGACACTCATTACTAAAAAGAAAGAGTCACCTATACTCATGGTACAAAAACAATTACTAGCCTTATGGATGGAAGTCACAGAACTGAAGAATAAGGACAATTCCCCAAAGCAATATTCTCTGGAAACAATATGTTCCTTTCCATTTGACAAGAATCTATACATGCCTCCATTTCCTTCACGAGTGGAGATCCCAAAATTTGATAAGTATGATGGTACCTCAGATCCCCAAGATCATGTCAGAGAGTTTTGTGTTGCTTGTATGGAGTTCATGCATGATCAAGCGTACCTCATGCGCCTTTTCCCGAGGAGTTTAGGGGGTCAAGCAATGGAATGGTTCTCAAGTCTACCCAAAGGAATAGAAATGTTTGAAGAACTAATCCAACTATTCTTACAACAATATTCATACAACATTCGACATCCTGTGACTATGATCAATCTTTGTAATACTCAACAGAAAACATGGGAACCTCTTCTTACTTTCCTCCAATGCTGGAGAAAGATGTTTTCTAGGTATCCTCAACTTATTCTAGACTCTAAGAAAATGAATATATTTGTCAATAACTTGGTCCCCAAGCTGAAATATAGTATACAAATGCAAGTACACCCATCATTTAACAAAATGGTAGATAATGCCATTCAAATGGAAGGTGTGCTCATAAAGAAGGGGGATATCACACCTTGGAAAGAAACACAACCAAGATTTAGCTCTAAAGAGAAGAACAAGTATTGGAAGTTTGGCAAAGACAATAACAAGAATGTTGTTAACGATGGAGTAGTAGACACTGTCAAAACCAACTCAAAATCCATAATATTCAACTTGGCTAGTTGTACACAAGCACTTAAAGCCACTGAGGCCGTAGCAGAAAATCTACCAAAGAAAACAAAAGAATGGTTCAAAGAAAAGCCTTGGCTTTCCAAACCTAAGCGTGATTTTACTTCTCTCAAAGAATCATATGAATCTGCTTTCAAAAATCTATTGGAAAACAACTTGATAATGCTACCAGATAACTCCAGACCATATGATCCAGATGTTAAACCAAGATGGTGGAGAGAAAATGAATACTGTGACTTCCATAGAAATAAAGGTCATAACATAAACAATTGCATGAAGCTAAAACATGAGATTCAAGATCTCATAGACACTGGTAAAGTTGTTGTTGGGAATCATCCAACTAATGCAGATCATAAAGCATTTAAAGACCCTTTGCTTGTTTACAAACAAGGTGATTCTTCAAAGACCAAAGGAGGTGCCAAGGTAAATTATACTTATGTCAGTCAGGACAACATTATCAACATGATTGAGCCTTCCCACTCAGAATATTGCAATGTGATTATAGTCCAAGATAAACCAAATGAATCACAATATGAAAGAGCTCTGACATGTTCTTAGAATAAAGTCACTCTCCAAGGAGCTAGTTCTTCCAATCCAACTCAAGCAATATTGAACCCATCAGCCTTGCCAAACAAACAAAAAGAATCAACCTTGGACAAATTTAAAAGGCTAACTTCATCATCATCTTCTGGATATAGTGTCGTTGAACAGTTGAAAAGGACAAATGCTCAAATCTCAATCTTTGAATTGTTAAAACTCTCATCTGCTCACAAAGAGATCCTAGACAAAGCATTACTCACCACCAACGTTCCAAAAGATTTAGACATTGATCAGTTTCAGTCTATGGTGGGTCATCTGACTTCACCTCACTATGTGACCTTCTCTGAAGAAGATGATAACTCACTAAATCATCCACATAACCAGCCATTGCATATTGAAGCCATGATCCACAAACACAAAGTCAAACATGTTTTGATAGATGGAGGTGCAGAGTTGAATATTTGTACTTACAGTCTGCTTACACAACTAGGATTCTTTGAAAATTTCATTGATCCTGGCAAGAAAATAACAATAAAAGCCTATGATGAAGAAGAAAGGACTTCCAAAGGTCTAGTGTCATTACCAATTAGAGTGGGATCGGTAGAGAGAGATGTTCTTTTCCAGGATCTTGATATTCTATTGTCATATAATATATTACTGGGTAGGTCATGGATTCATGAAATGAAGGTAGTACTATCAACATATCATCAATGCTTAAAGTTTCCTTATAACGGAGCTAAAGTCAATATTCCTGCTGATACAAATGTCATCTGTAATGCATTGATAAAAGGTGCAGATACTTTTGTGCCTCATAATAGGGTAGCCTCTCCAAATGTAGATCCAGAAGAACTAATGAAAGACTTAGAAAAGAGATTGAAGATTACAAATACTGGCATGGATGGCTACAAGATAGAACTAGTACTTTCATTAGTTTCTCTCCCTCGATCACCAAAATAGCTGGGCAAGCCATGAGAGGCTATGAGAACACAAACTTCAGCTCCGAATACCATATATGATGGTCTCTTTGTACAGTCTTCTACCTCCTTGGCAGATGAAATAGAAGAGGATGATGTTCTTAACTGGCTTTTTAAGGAAGATAGTCAAAATGAGGAGGTATGACATTGTGAGATTTCCTCCAAACAATATGGTCCTGGCTACAAAATGATCCAACACATGGGGTACTCAGGTATTGGTCCTCTGGGTAAACAAAAAGAAGGTATTACTGAACCAAATCAGCTACAAACCAGATCCACAAATGATAAGACTAAATTGAGTTACGATCCGAAAAAGACATCAGACAAAAAACATGTTTCTAAGTCTAAATGGCAAAAAATAATATCGCCTTTAACATTACAGGAAGTAGACACTCAAACAAAAGCAGAGTGTAGAAAAGAGAAAGAGGAATCAACAGTCAAGAAAGAAGAAACAGTCAGTGCTCAAGCTTCAATGGTATCAGCTACAATAATACAAGAAGTTGAGGTCCCAAAAGATATAAGAGATGAAGTAGTAAGAATCAGAGAATTATTTGCACCACTAAAATTTCTAGTCACATATACTGGCAGGAAGCAAGTAGGTGATTTGAAGACTAATTCAAATGAGTATGAATGGGGTCCTAACAACCTCTCAGACACATCCACTATAGAAACTCCAGAAGAGTCTAATGATGTCATAGATGATACTCAAGAGCTGATACGCATAAAACTAGAGAAAGAAATATAGGAAATTAGACAAAAGAGACACACAAATTATGAACAAGGACTAAAAGAAGGAAGAATACCAGAAAGCTTCTCATCTATGTACCCCTATCCTAAAACAGAACAAATCAAGTATAGCACTACACAAGAAGAGTTGGAAGCTACAGAACAAGAACTAGTTATCAATCCAGAAGAAGCTGAATGGAGTAGAAGACAACAAATCATAGAAACATCAAAATCATGTCAACAGGTGTGTCAGATACAAGTGACAAATGAACCACAACATGAAGGAACTTGCAGTATTAAAGATGTTGGTGTTGATACCATACATACAATTATTAAATTACTCAAAGAAGACTTAGAAAATTCACCTGATGAATATGATGATAGTCCTATTTAAGATAATATTTATTCAGCCTCAAATTCTGAATCATTCGATACAAACAATGAAAATCTGTCTACTGATCTTATCACTGTTAAACCACGATATGATGTCCAGTTTGGCATAGTGAATGATGTTACAAGTATGTCTATCAAACTAGATCAACTAAATATTAACATGAACTTTAATAATAATGATCTGACTCTTCCTAGTTTCAAGACACTTACACAAGGTATCATTTTGGAACTTGACTTTTCGATCTGCAACTGTGATAACAATATTGTGAATGCTCTTGAACCTATCCAAGATTTATCCTTAGTACATCCCAAATTGATTGACTGTACTTTACAAAACCAGCCCATGAATATACCTACTTTTTGCCAATGACTATATGTTAGCCTATTATCTCAATGCAGTCAAACCTATAGACTCTTCCACCAATGAACAGAGTGAAAATATGACTGAAGCAGATATCAAGTATCTTAGTCGCAAAAAAAAGAAAAATAAAAATAAAAGATCTAATGGCAAAAACCACATTGTGGTGGTGTCAGAATCTAAAAAAGAGAAAATAAAGGACGTACCTAAAGGTGAAAACCTCTATGAGGTGCCTGAAGGTGAGATACTTGATATACTGCCAAGTCATTTCTAGGAAAGGTCCTCCATATTGATTGAGCCAACTCAACCAGTGAACATTGGGAGTCAAGAGACACCACACATCATTCATGTAGCTCAATCACTATCAGCAGAAGAATTGAAGGAGTTCACTCAGCTATTCTTAGAAAAGAAAATAAACTTTGCATGGACATACTTTGATATGCCAGGCTTGGATCCTGATCTCATTATGCACCATCTTTCAATTATACCATGAGTAAAACTAGTTAAGCAAAAACTCCGTAAGATGCAGCTGCATGTAGCGCTATTGGTCAAGGCTGAACTAGAAAAACTATTAAAAGTCAGATTCATCAGAGCTATAGATTATGCCAAATGGATTTCAAACATAGTACCTATGTCAAAGGCAGACAAGTCTATCAGAGTTTGCATGGACTTCAGAGATCTTAACAAAGCATGTCCGAAGGATGACTTTCCATTACCGAACATTGATATGATAGTCGATATGACTGCTGGGTATGAAATGTACTCACTAATGGATGGATTCTCCAGATACAATCAAATCAAAATAGCTCCGGGAGATCAAGAAAAGACAGCTTTCACCTATGCATGGGGAACCTTTTGCTGGAACGTCATGCCATTTGGGTTAAAGAATGCAGGAGCAACCTATCAAAGAGCAGTTACAACTATTTTTCATGACATGATGCATAAGAATATGGAAGATTATGTTGATGACACCTTAGTGAAGACTATGAAAAGATCAACGCATATTCAAGAGTTAGGTCCTATACTCGACAGAATGGAAAAGTTCCAACTCTGATTAAATCCAAAGAAGTGTGCATTCAGAGTGACATTTGGTAAACTACTCGGCTATATCATTTCAAAGAAGGGCATCGAGGTTGATCCTGAGAAGGTCCAAGCTATAATGGAAATGCCACCTCTGAAGAACACCAGTCAAATGAGAAGTCTACAGGGACGTCTACAATCCATCAAATGATTCATTTCTCAGCTAGTAGAAAAAGCTCAACCTTTCACAAAGGTATTGAGAAAAGGAATAATATACAACTGGGATCAGCAGTGTGAACAACATCTTCAGCAGATAAAAGAGTACCTATCAAATCCATCGATATTGATGCCATCGATTCAGGATAAACCACTAATTTTATATATATCAGCCACTGATTCATCACTGGGGGCACTTCTGGCGCAACAGGATGACAACAAAAAGGAATTATCTATTTATTACATCAGTAGGACATTGGTGTCTTATGAAATGAACTACACTATAATAGAAAAAGCATGCTTGGCATTAGTCTTTGCATCACAAAAACCGAGACACTACATGCTAGCACATTCAGTCAAGCTAGTGGCCCAAATTGATCCACTCAAGTATCTTATCAATAAGGCAACACTTACAAGAAGATTGGAAAAATGGGTCATGATCCTTACAGAGTTTGACATTGAATATGTGGAATGCAAAGCCATAAAAGGATAGGTAATTGCTGATCAACTTGCTGAAGCTCCACTTGAGGACACTCAACTGCTACACATAGAGTTTCCAGATGAGTTAATAATGCACCTTACTCAACAACCTTGGAAAATGTTCTTTGATGGGTCCTTTACTCAAAATGGTTTAGGTGCTGGCATATTATTCATTACTCCTCAGAAGTATTCAATCCCAAAGTCTTATAAGATTCTATTCTCTTGTACAAACAAAATTGTAGAATATGAAGCTTTGGTGAATGGGATAAAACTAGCTATTGAATGGAAGGTTGCAGAATTGTATATCTATGGAGATTCTCAGCTGGTGGTTAATCAAATCAATGATACATATTAGACTCAAGATGAGAAATTGATGCCTTACAAGAGGATGGTTGATGATCTTAAGAAGTATTTTTCTTTTGTATCATTCCAACAGATTCCTAGATCCACAAATAGAGCAGCAGATGCTATGGCTACCTTGGCATCTATACCTGAGCTACAGGAGTCCAATTTTTGCTTTGATTTCCTGGTGGAAGAGTTACATTACCCCGCTTATGATAGTCTATTCTATTATTGGACATGACTCATCTCAATACAGCCACATCTATTCCTATCTACAAGACCAAATTATCCCTAGAAATCTTACCTGAAATGAGAAAAGAAACCTAACTCGAAACACTTCACAGTATGTTATCATAGCTAACGATTTATTTAGATGAGGTTTGGACGGTACATTGCTTAGATGTCTAGAAACTG
Source organism: Cryptomeria japonica (assembly GCF_030272615.1). NCBI lineage: Eukaryota > Viridiplantae > Streptophyta > Pinopsida > Cupressales > Cupressaceae > Cryptomeria > Cryptomeria japonica. Next base: position 466,817,931 of record NC_081414.1, read on the forward strand.
AAGAATCTAAACATGCATTATCAGAAGTTCATGAAGGTATTTGTGGATCTCATTCGAATGGCCTTACTTTAGCTCGGAAACTACTACGAGCTGGCTACTACTGGCCAGACATGGAAAAAGATGCCATCCAATTTGCTAAGACTTGTGAGAAATGTCAGCTTCATGGAAATTTCATACATGCCTCGATAAGGGACCTCATACCATTTATAACACACTGGCCTTTTCATCAATGGGCCTTTGATCTCATTCGTCAGATATATCCTGCTTCATCCAATGGACATAAATTCATCATAACTACCACTGAGTATTTCACCAAGTGGGTAGAGGTGGTTCCACTCATCAAAGCAAGCGGTAAACAAGTCGCCTTGTTCATCCTAAATTATATCATCTGCAGGTATGGGATACCTTCGTCCATTGTGACTGATAATGGAAGATAGTTTAAGAATAAAGATCTAGACGAGCTTTGTGAGAAATTCAAAATAAAGAAACACTGGTCATTGGTATATTACCCTCAAGGTAATGGACAAGCTGAGGTGTTTAACAAATACCTACTGACTATCTTGCACAGAACAGTGAATAAATCCAGGAAGGATTGGCATCTGCAGCTCAATCCTGCATTATGGGCTTACAAAACAAGTATTAGAACACCTACTGGGGCTACACCTTTCTCTTTGGTGTATGATTCTGAAGCAGTATTACCTATTGAAGTAGAAATACCATCTCTAAGAGTTTCTTTGCAAGGTCTTGTTACTGATGAAGATCATAGAATATCTAGATTGCAAGAGCTTGAATTGCTGGATGAGCATCAACAAGTGGCATTTGATCATCTCAGAGTGTATCAAATGAGAATGTCCAAAGGATATAACAAGAAAGTTAGACAAAGAGAATTTCAGGTTGGTGACCTAGTTTTGAGAGAAAATCCATAAAATCAACAGTTTCGTGACAATAAAGGGAAGTTTGAACCCAACTGGCTGGGTCCCTACATTGTTACTGCAGTATTCGGCTCTGGTGCCTATCAACTCTCAAACTTAGAAGGAGAATAGCTCCGTGAACTGATTAACACCATCCACTTGAATAAATTTTTTGCTTAGCATTCTCTATGCCACCAACTTGTACAGTCGGAAAAAGTCCTGAAAAAATACAAAAAAATGGAAAAAAAAAAAATACAAAAAAAAGAAAAAGCATCAAATACAAAAAAAAAATATAAAAGAGAGAAAATGCCTTGGTGAAAACCTGGTAAACAGGCACCTTGGTAAAAAAGAAAATGAATCTCTGTCAAGTAGGTGAAAACCTAGCAAACAAGCACCTCTTGTACTCAAGCGCTCTGTCTATCAACGCAACGTTGGCATTTCTTGCTTTCATGCATCTTTGCTTTCGTATGTACATATTTTTTAGTCACTTTCATGACATCTTGGTTTGTTGGAACCCTTGTGACTTGAAACTGATCAACTTCCTAGTCTTACATTACTCGACATAGCAATTTACATATCCTAAGAAGTGTCAAACAAGTCATCTTTCCGTCAGTGAATCGTGGTCGTCCACTCCGAGTCAGTCACCTATCTCCTAACTACCAAAGAGTTTTTATCACTGAGTAAACAAGCAAAACAATGTAACAAAAAACAATCACTAAATAGTTTGAGCTATGAATGAAATTTTCTTTGTGTGTTGTCTTTTATATTGGTTTTTGATTATTATCCCTCTGAGTAACTCGAGGAAGTCTATTGTGACTAAGAGGAGCAAGGATTGGGGGCATAATATTTTCTTTGTTTTTTGCTTGTAGGAATGATCCCAATGATCTAGAAACATATAAATTAGTTGGGTGTCTGTGATAAGAGCCTTCACAACAAGGTGAAATCACCTCACATACCTCGACTTCACTTATTTGTATGCTATAGGGAGGTTGATATCATTTCTTTGTCTATTTTGAGTGAATTTATTTATGATGCAATTTGGGTCCCTACGAAATCTGTCCAAGAATATGAACGAAAAAAGGGTCATTACAAACAAGATAATAAATATTGCACATTTGAGAAAGAAAGGAACTCTAACCTGCCTTTTGTGTTCGTTATGCTCAGTGATGAATCTTAAGTATTTTAAATCCAGTGACTAGGTTTAGGATGCATTTCGCATATTATTTTGCATATCATTCTGCATTTTTGTGAATTTAGAGTGATTTCGGTATGATAATAATCTCTTTATCTTCTGAATGAGAGCTGAAAGCATTATCATTTCTTATGCTAAGTGGTCTATTTATCATCATTTCTTCGATCAAGTACTTATGTTTTGAGATGTTTAGCTTCATAGATTTCATTATTTACTCATCTGCATTCATCTTATTGCATAGAAAAATGAAAACATTGCATTACTCATTACTCATACTCATTCATTCATTTGCATATGAAAAGAACCAAAAATAGACATCCATAATCATTTGCATTACATACATTCATATTGAAAAGAAATGCATACATATAGAATAAAGCATATAAAAAACATCTCATAAATGAATCAACACAAGTATGATGAAGTCAAATTGGATCTCGTATATATATATATATATATATATATCATGTCAAATATAAGAGTACAAAATGATGTCGAATGACATATACAAACTCCCATCGGAGCAAGAATCGTGTAGGTTATAAAAAATGGGTGTGTCTACAAAAAATATCTGAGCTACAAAAAGAATTAATCTAGCTAGCACCCTCTCCCTCATCGCCTGGTGGAGGAGGAGGAGCCTAATGCTCGGGATCCTGATGAGGTGCCCGAGCTCCCTTTGATCGTGCCATATATTGTGAGTAGGGTATCACCTGCTACGCAACAGGAGCTGCGACACTATATGCTACCACATAATAAGCTACCCTACTACTCTAGAGAAGGACCTCATGTCGTAAAGCCTCTATCTTTTCTCTCGACTCTACTCTCAATGCTACGATCTGACAATCACGCTTGACCCTCACCTCAACAAGCTGTCGGTCTCACTCTACCAGCTGAGTCTGAGCCACTATCAACTGTGATTGCATCTCTGCAAGACGTGCTCTCATCGACCACCCTGTGTCAGTCCCCTGCTCTCTCACAGGCTCTCCACCCCCATCTCCACCTGTAGCTCTACCTTTCTCATCCCACCGCTGTCGAACCTATCTCGAAGTTGTTCACTCCTCCTCAGTCCCACCCAATCTCACTCCTACATGTCCTAGGGATTTGCCCTCACCCCTCTGCTGTCCAACATCAGCTGGCACCTTGCTGCTGCTAGCACCAGGATCACCACCACTCCATCATGGAGCCTCAGCTCTCTTTGCCTGTCCCTACCTGTGGCCCTATCCCTATCCCTGTGTTGGTGCAGGGGCATCATCCTAAATATCCTCAATATGAGGAGCCTGCTCTGCTGGATCTGTGAATTGAGGGAATGGATGTTGCTGAAACCAATCTCTATACTAGGGCAATACCCCTTCATCCACCACATCATCCATATAATCCCACCTTAGGTGGTGTAAACCAGTCAACTCCTACATCGCCAAAGCATAAGATAACCATGGAGACCATCCCTGTCTCTCCTCATCTGTGTAACACACATACACTTTAAACTCCTATGAGATCCCCTAAGGCCGACCATACTGCCTCATCACTCAAGAAATGACGAACCACTCCACAATGGTTTGCGATCTCCCAATGAGAGGGCATGCAATAAAAAGGTCCCCGCGGACTAGCCACTAGTCATCCCACGGCTCCAAATCTCTATACGGTCTCCGTACAATGACTATCGGGTCATCTAGCTATCATCTCCAAAAATCTATCTTGCCCAGATGGGGCTGCATAATGTATCCAACATACCTATATATAATTGGTTGCTTGAGCTCTCTACTATCATCTACTATGGGCCGACAAATAGGAAGGTTCTCCCAAGCCCTCACCTGCAAAATATATACACCAGCGGCCATGCTCCACCCATCTCTATACATGATCTCATGCATCTCTCGATACATGTGGGCCAATAAACATGAACCCCAGCTAAGTCTCTAAGGGGTCTCTATCAATCTCTCTAGTATCCAACCTCATACGCACTGGAAACCTTGCTGCCCTCTGTCTGGCATTAGAAAATAGTCTATGAACCCTGCTAGAACACATGCTAGAGGATACTCCTTGTTGCACCTGCTCATCAGTATGTCCCAACTAATAGAACAAGTTAAAATGGTAGGATCACTAAAGACATGCCTCATTGCCTGTAATCTTGGAAGGTGCCCTGAATCATAATCCACCTTATCCCCAACAAAAGGGATACAAAGGATCCTATATACATCCTCGGGAGTGATAGTCAACTCCCCCATTGGTAGATGAAATGTGTTATGCTCTGAATGAAAATACTCAACCAATACCGTGAGCATTCCATGATTCACATGGATATCAGGTAATCTCAATAGATGAGTCAAGCCACACAAGTCAATATGAGCCTGCTCAACCTCAAATAAATGTCGAACTAATGCCATAGTAGAAGGATAAATGCATCTAAATAGCACAAGAGGTAATCAAACCTACAAAAACCCATCAACAAAGCATCAAAAAACATTCCAAATGAGCCTACAAGAGAAGTAAAACATCATGTAAATCCAACTAAGTCAAATGCAAAATCAAATTTTCACGTTTAGACCTTCAAAAATGCTCACCGTCTCCCAAACGACAAAACATAGAGGGACAAAATCTCGTATGAATCAAGAATAGCTCTCGTACGACAAAACAACCCAAAACAACAAACTATTGGGTTTCACATGACAAAATGGTCTTTTAATAGACCTATCGTACGATACGAGGGTGCATCCCGAATGACAATTGTAATGACTTCAAACGATAAAAGAAATTTTACCAGTTACTCATATGAAACAGGATCCTGTCTCACACGATAAAACATGAAACCCGACCCCAAACATGCGAAAAACTTGAAAAATGAACAAAAAAATTCAAAATTGAAAACAAAAAGAGGCTTAAGATGGATCACTTACCGTTGGCTCATAGTTTCAGGGTCGATTATGACGTCTCTGGCACTCAAATTGATGCTGATGAGTAGGGACCACCGTTTTCTTCCCAGAAGGTTTTTTTCTGAATTTTTAAACTTGGAGGGTTAAAATGATTTGAAAATGACACTTTTGTCCCATATATAGCCAAAAACCTAATTTTTCAACTTGCTCTAATGGACATGAAAATTGTACCCTTAGCTAATTTGACCGTTCTGATTCCATTTTCAGGATTGAAATCAAAATTCGAGATTATTTTGCTAGTCAATTTCACAATTTTGACCGCTTAGCGCTCTTTTCATCAAATGCTCATTTTTTCTTCAAATTGCGCTCAATTTCAATGCTGAGTATCAATTTCAATTCTTCACATCAACATTATGATCAACTCTATGCTCAATTTCATCAATCAAAGTCAATTTTTTCAAATATTCCTCCGACTCAATTTATGCTCAAATAACTTATTTTTGCCACACAATTGCCTATAATCAAGTACCCTCTCTATCTTTTGATTTTGTTCTCGAGGGGGCATACTCACAACCTTATGACCTCACATCTCACAAGTCAAGAAATTTTTCAAATCTTCATCAAAAGTCGAGCAAAATCTTTTCAACTAAAGAAAATCAATTCTTATTGCTAAGGGGCATCTCAGCTTCATTGCTTCACATCAAGTTGAGATCTCTCGATCATCTGAATCAAATCAATCTCTAGGGGCATATCAGTTTCATCGCTTCAAATCAAGCTGATATTTGTCTTTCATCTGAATCAATCTCTTAACGTTAATCAGTTTCATCGCTTCAAATCAAGCTGATTATTCGTTTAAACTCAATCAAAAGTTTAAAGAGTATCTTTGATCACACTCAATCTAAGCAGGTGTTGAATATTTGTTTCTTGATCAACCTGAATAGTTTATCTTCATCGTATCTTGATCATTCAAGTTCAAGATCGATTTTTTATCATCACTCACTGCATCTAAGTTTAATCAAGTTCTAGATTAGTAAGATCCGCTTCTTGATCAATCAAGTTCAAGTTTGTTATCTTTTGTTTCTATCGTTCCTCAGTTCAATCAAGTTCGGGAATGGTATTGCTTTAATCATACTTCATTCAACTTTGTCACTTCGAATCAAGCTAAACACCTTGCTCTTCATCTAGTTCGTGATCATTCAAGTTCAGAACTGACATCTTCTAGACATCACACATTCTTTGAATCAACGTGCTGCTCGCACAATAATTCAAAGAGGGGCAAATGTAATACCCTAAAAATGGTCATCTAAACCATGGGACCCTAATCTTGACAACATCACCAAGGTCCTAACCAAAGGCAATTAAATCAATCTTGAGCACATTATTAATTCTTTAATCATCAAATATCACATGGCAAATCAATTACTCAATATTAATTAAATATTCATTTAATTAATTGAATCATTTTCAAGAATATCATTTTGATCAATTATCCCATTTTAATTTATTAAATATCCTTGCATATTTAATTAATTAATAATTTGCCATTTAATCATGCAAAAAGAATTAATTTATTACAAAAGAGGAATTAATTACAAAACAAGAGTTGAATTGAAATTAAAATAAAAGAATTGAATTGAAAGAGAAATCAAACTTGAGATATTATTTCTTTTTCTAAATTTAGAACTTGAAATCGGAAAAACAATTTAATTGAATTATTGAATTATTCTCTAAAATTGGAACTCAAAGCTTTTTGGAAAAAGAAGTTCAGTTGCATTGAAAAGACTCTTTTCTTGAATAAATAAAAGAATTATCTATTTTTATCACAAATGCATGGAATTAATTTATTATTATTTCCAATGCAACTTGTACTTCTAATTTGAATGCATTTCAATTAAACTATAATTGGAATCTATCTCAAGGTTAACTAAACCTGATTTCTCAATTATTTTCAATTAATTCTAAATTGAGCTTTTCTCTTGGTAATTCTCTATAAATTCAGTCTTTAGCTCTCATTCCAATTTACCCCGGAGATTTTTGAGAACACGCTTGGAGATTATTATCACGCTAATTTCTCTCTGGAGTCATAGAAGATTATTGTGCTTTTTAGATTATTTGCATCCATTATTGCTTACATCCATTATTTCTTGAATTAATTATTTTGCTTAAATTATTTATCCATCTTGCATCCATATAGTTAAATATCATATAGATTAAATCCTTCATCTTGGTGTAGTCTAGTCACTGGTATTCCTTATAACAATCTAAGAGAAATCTTATACTCGCATCTTTTAGAAGGCAATTAGTCGCTTTGTTATGTTTTATTACTTATTGATTATTGATTACTAACCATGCATATAATGACTTAATTGAAGTGTTGTGCTTGCAGCTTACAAACCACTTTTTCACACACACATTATTTACTTAACCCCATGGAATCAACCAATAAGATGAAAGGGTAGGTAAAAAATATATTATATCCTCATGGGCAAAATAAAATACAAAATCCCAATAATCTAATAAATCAAAATCAATATAAAATAAATATCACAATTATATAAACAAACAAACAAATAATAATCCAAAGGCTCAATAAATAATAAAATAACGAAGGGCAATAAATAAATAATAAACCATATAAAATAATTAAATAATATAAATAAATATTTAATCTCTAATAAATTAGACAAATAATAATTAATGACCAAACTATATAATAAATTAATTTGAACATTAATAAACTATATTAATCAATTATCAATTAATTAAATAATCAAATACTAACAACACCCCAAGGAAACCCAACACAAGGGTCGAACGACACATTGCGAAGTGCCACAAGACAATTGAACTAGGATACTAGACTGACTAGGATATCAACTAAGACCTAGAGCATAAGGAAGGAAACTTATGCCATCTCCAACAACTTGCCATTGGGATAAGACACGCTCAAAGCTGTGAGACCAAATGGAGTCAATGTCTAGTACCTGCAATCCTATAACCACCAATAACCATGATTCAACATACACAATAATATACCATAAATAATCAGGCAAGTGATAGAGAATTACAATGACATATCATGCATGCAATGAGTGGTATGATATTGTCACTATCATGAAAACACTAGAAAAAAATCACAATCATCATAACATCAACTCAATGATCATGATCATAGAATAGGGTTAGCATAATCAAGAAGCCACCATGAGCTCATCACAATACAAAGCATCCAATGATAATAATAAGGATAATATTGTTCATCAATATAAGTCTATCGTCATAATAGTCTATGATATATCAAACATCCACATAAGTCGTCATGTATCAACTATCCATATAATGTCTAACATCATCCATAAACATCCGAAGTGTAGATAGAGACATAAATATAAATCAAAACATCACATAAGAGTCTAATCAAGTCTATTGATGCATAAATCAAAATACAAGTCTAGGAGGGACACTACATCCTCCCCCCCTTTTCCTAGGCTTACTCCTAGAAGCCTGAGAACAAATAGGGGTAAAGTTCTCGCATCTGTGCAACATCCTCCCAAGTCACCAAAGAATCATCAGTCCCATTGGACCCTTACCTGCTCTATGTCCCGACCCTTGAGGGTCAGCCCTCAATGTTGAAGAATGTGCATGAGCTTCAAAGAAAGTTTCCCATCCTCTACCTGCAATGCATTCCAATAAAAAACATATGATACATCAGGATGATAAGGCCTCAAAGTGGACACATGAAACACAACACATCATGGAAATGAGACAAGCTGGGTGACAAGGCAAGGTGATAAGCCACAAGACCAACCTCTCCAAAATATCAAATGGTCCAACAAATCGAGTCTCTAACTTAAATTCTTTTCCATAATGGCTAGGACTATTTCATGGATGTACTCTCAAAAACATCTTGTCACCCACTGAAAACTGCCTATCCACTTGGTGAGCATCTACATATTTCTTCTGCCTATCTTGTCCTGCTATCAAATGCTCTCTAATATGTGTCACCTACTGCTCCATATCCAGCAACATCTTTGATCCAAGAAACACTTTGTCCTCCAAACGATCCCAACTCAAGGGTGTCTGACATGGTTGAACATACAATGCCTAGAAAGGGGACATTCAAATATAACTATGATAACCATTATTATATACAAACTCCACCAAATGAATGTAATCCTCCCATCTAAACTTTGATCCATGACATACATCCGCAACATATCCTCCAACACCTAATTAATGCTCTTAGTCTAACCATTTGTCTTAGGATGATATGATGATATTGATCATGATTTGATATAATCCATCAAGGTATACCATGCTCCTAAATCATGCTGAAGGGAAGTCCATAATGCAAAAATGAACACTGGATCATGATTTGATATAATCCATCAAGGTATACCATGGAATCTCACTCTATCTGTTAGCACCTTATAAAATTAAAGGACATTTTTGGAATCTAAATGCTTCTCCAATTTTGTCCTTATAAAATCCGTAGTTTTCCTTTTACTTCCTAAAATAGTTATAATGTGACCTTTGCCTAATAAAAAAAAATCTATAATTCAATATGTTCTCTAGCCCTAGGATGATCTAGATCAAGCCAAACAAGCTATAGAAAGATCACAAATAGAGAAGAAAAATGAATTGTATAAGTCTCCATAAGATGAAATACTCATAATGTTTCACCAAAACCCCATGTAAGTCTTAACGAAAAAGAAATATCATATCGGCATGCTAATTGAGACCGGCAAGATATGAATTATGTTTCACCGAAGAGGAGTATCATAGTGAAAATTAATTTGTCGATAGGACATACTATTTGTTTCAAAGAAATAAAAACACGGGTGAGACACCAAGACCTTGGGAGGTCTTACCGATAAGCGGTGTCATACCGAAAAGAAATTCATTGAAAATTAAGACTGTTTGTCTTACTGAAATGATAATTTGGTATCACAATAAGGGTCTAAGAAGAATGAAATAAGTCTTTCCGATGGGAAGTGTCTCACCGAAAGCTTGGATATCGGATAAAGCTCACACCGAAGAACTGGATTTCGATGTAACCGTGAATACTGGTCAAAGGGAAAGAAAGGTTTTACCAAAAGAGTATCTTACACCAAAACATAGGTATCGATAGAAGGAGATGCCAAGTCTTCCTAATGTAGAAACATTAATGTCGCGCTAACTTAGTGTCATGTTCGCACAAGTTTTTGAATTTAAGCAATAAATGACCTTTCAGTAACTATTCTAAAATGACACAAACGTCTTGATTCAGATTTAAAGGTCGACTATGTGTATGAATTCCCATTGTGAGTAATCCTGAAGGCTACCAGAAAAAGGGTGAGGGTTAGTCATGGATCATAGAAGAGCAGTGATCCAAAATTGGTCTTGAAATTCCAAGTAAGTATTGTGCCCAGAGAAGAATTGTGTAAATTTGATTTGTCTTATTTCCTTTTTGAAAAATGGAAGTGTCTTCAAATAAACCTAGGGCAAGAAAAAAGAAGGAAAAGGCAACCAAAATAGAAACCCCACAAGAAGCAAAACCCAAAAAGAAAAAGAAAGAAGGAAGACACTTATATCAAGATTTGATTGACCGATTCCCATAGTCTATCCCAAAATCCAAAAGAGCAGCCCAATTGAAACCCAATCTGCAAAAATTTTGGGATAAGTTTTAAAACCTGGGAGATGTGTGGACTCCACCGAGGGGATATGAACTATTTTTTGTATCATTCTAGGAGGAGGAACAAACCGGAATCAATTTTTAATCTATGAATGTACAATCTAGGAAAGTTGGTTGTTCCTAATGTTTCCATAAATGTAGACCTCGTGGTAGCAATAGCCAGAAACTATAACCCTCAAATGAAGGCTATATATGATGTTTTCAAGCAATTACCATTGTTGCTGATAACTAGAGATTAGGTCTCTAGAGTGTTTGATGTAGACCTGACTTATGAGAAGGCGATAGATTCTATCTAATTGGACAATGAATGTGGTAGATTAGAGGATGTATATAAAAGGTGGAAGTTACTAGTTCATGTTAATCCCAACCGGTGTTGAGAGGGGAGGGGTGAATCAACATTATACCAATTTTTACAGATTTTAACCTTAATCAAAACTTCTTATTCAAATTTAAGACTTATCAGTATAGGAAGTATTGATAAGGAACATGCACACAAAAATTGTAACACACAAGACAATCAAGATTTAACATGTGGAAACCCAAATGAGAGAAAACCATGGTGTGAATAGAAACTCACAAAATCTGCACTCTACTGGAGTACACCCAATGAGGATCCATCCCTATTAGGAGATTAAAAAGACACTATTAGATGCCACCTGGTTAAGGGATTTTATTTAAGGCCTATTAAAACCTTTACCCTGTTAGAGGTAGCCTTATTAAAGGACTTAGGATCATCATTTGAGATGTCACTCGGTTAAGGGATTTTACGAAGGGACCTGTTAAAGTCCAACTGGTTAAGGGATTTTACTATTGTAGTTATTAGAAAACAATAGAGATAATGATCTGTTTTAATAGCTATTCTTAGCTTAATCAGATCCAAATGAAGCTCTTTGGTTTGACCACTAGTTACACTTGCTTTGCACTCTACCGGTGCTCTGCATCACACTTGCTCTGCACTCTTCTGGTGCTCTACATTCTTTCTTCTCTCTTCACACTATCTGAGATCTACACAATCTCTTCACCACTCTGTTATTCACTTAGCAGTTTTTCCCTCTTCTCATCTTGTTGGGTTGCCTCTCCTCAGAATTGCACTTTTGCAATTTTTATGATCAAACCTTTTGATTTTTGCTAGAAACCTTTATATAAAACTCAGTAGATTTGAAATTCAAAACTTTCCAAATCTTCCCGCACTTTCTCTTTGTGCTCTCCATCAATCTCACCAATGACTCATCTTAACTGCCTCCGCAACTCATAATTTCACCAACCTCTGGGTTGTGTTCTATCTTTTTAATGTGAACCAGAAAATCCACACAAATCTCACCTTAACTGATTTTTAACTACAGTATACTTCACTATCCATTTTTTTCATGACTGAATCACCTTTGTTCATCACATCTATCTTACTATTCACTGCTCCAAGATTCCAGGAAGATATCATCCTTCAACCTATATCACCGGTTCACCGGTATAACTCTTCACCTTTTGCCACTAGTTATTGATCATCAATTAGATTGATCACCTATTTGTCCAGAGTGTTTCAGTCATGTGTGAGACTACTAAATTGCAATCCGAGTCACATCTTGTGACCGCATCATCATTTCATCTGCCAGTATGAAGAAACTAATCTCAATATCTATTGGGTGCTTGACTGACTGATTGGCTACTCTATTTTCTCTTCAACCAATTAGCCTTCTAACAACACACTGCTTAAGTGTATCGATGATGCATATTTGGGAAGCACTGAATCCTCCACACTATTTGTAGCCATGAGTAAACCATGGAGGTTTACCATATCTTCTTTTCTATGAGCTTGGCCTTATTCACTAGTAAGTGTTGGTCATCAATGACAATACTAACTGATGAACCAGTTATGCCAACAATCTCCCCCTTTGGCATTAATGACAACACTTCAAACTTATCTTTTAGCAACCAATCATTTATTCTCTTTTTTTAATTGAGTAAAGATCTTACTCCCTCTTTCACTGGCTTCCATTCATGTCACACCTAACTTCACTCCCCCTTTGACAGCAATGCCAAAGTTGTAGTCTAGACAACCTAATACACATACTACAATGACTGCTCCCCTAATAGGAGTCCATAATAATCAATCCAAATACATAGAATTTTTAGGAAAATCATACTGGATTGATGTTGATCCGATCTTCACTCACCTTAGAGTATGCAGGGGAATTACCCCTAGCTTGCTTCTGAGATACTCAAAAGTATCCTTAGGTAGCGGCTTGGTGAATATGTCTGCAACCTATTCCTTGGTTGGCACATATTCCAGTCTAACTTATTTTTCCTACACCTGTTCCCTAAGATAATGATATTTTATTGCAATATGTTTGGTCTTAGAGTGCATTACTGGGTTTTTTGATATGTTAATGGCACTTGTATTGTCACAGTGTATCACCACCGGTTCAATCACCTTTTCTTGGATACCTTCCACAATCTACTTAATCCATACTACCTGAGTACAATTGATTGCAGAAGCCACATACTCCACCTTAGCTATGGATTGAGAGATACAATTATGTTTCTTTCTTGTCCATGATACAATCCTATCTCCAAGAAAGAATGCACCTCCACTAGTGCTCTTTTTGTCATCAATGTTCCCTGCCCAATGTGCATCGGTGAAGACACTTAAGTTGAAATTTCCCTTATGTGGATACCAGAGACCATACTCATCAGTCCCCTGAATATCCTCTTAACCGCCACCATATGAGTCTCTTTTGGATTTGCAACAAATCTAGCAACCAAGGCAACTACTTGTGCTATATTCAGTCTATTGTGCACTACATATTGCAACTTATCAGGTATAGTGTCTCATTCACTACATTAACCTCATCATTTTTGGAGAGCTTGCAACCTATAACCATCAGAGTTCCAATAGGTTTGGAATCTTCCATTCCAAAGGTCTTCAATATTCTGCTTATGTATTTGGTCTGGCTAATGAATATACCATTCTTCAGTTGAGATACTTGCAGGCCGATGAAGAATTTTATTTCACCAATCATGGGAATTTCAAACTCTTTCTTCATTTCTTCTCCAAAACCTCTACTCATTTCATCATCTATTCCAAAGATGATATCATCTACAAAAATCTCTGCAATCAGATGTTTTCCTTATTGTCCAGTCTTCAAAGACAAGTTATTGTTGTCACTGGTTCTCATGAACCCTATACTTATCAGGTATGAGTGCAGCCTCTCATACCAAGCTCTTGGTGCTTGTTTTAGCCCATACAAAACCTTTTTTCAGATTGCATACCATGTCTCTTCCATCTTCTAAAGCAAACCCTTCTAGTTGCTCAATGTACACTTCTTCCTCTAGAACACCATTCGAGAATGCCGATTTGACACCCATTTGGTAGACCTTGAACTTCCTATAGGCAGTATAAGCAAGCAAGATTCTGACTCCTTCTAGTCTGGCCACCGGTGCAATGGTATCTCCATAGTCCAAACCTTCTTCCTATGCATTCCTTTTGCAGACTAATCTTGCTTGGTTTCTTACTACTTGACTGGTTTCATCCATTTCTGTTTCTAAACACCCACTTAGGGCCTACTACATTTTTGTTCTCTGGTCTTGGTACAAGAATCCAAGTTTCATTTTTCTCAATCTGCTCTAGTTCTTCATCCATAGCTTTGATCCAGTCTTCATCTTTTAGATCCTCCTTTGTTGTTTTGGGCTCAATTTTAGAGAGCAGACATGTACTCTCCCTTGCTTTTCTTCTAGTCAATACTCCTGCATTTTTATCACCAATAATATTGTCAGCAAGATGATTGTTTTTGGCATACCTTGGTTGTACCGATTCATTTCTTGGAGCTTCTTCTACCAGTTGTGCAGGTTCTACTTCACATGTTTCCTCATTTGCAACTACATTAGGATTCTCTATAGCAGGTTCCTCTAGTACATTGTAAACAAATCCTTGATAGTTCTCTAGTTCATTCTTGTTCTCCTATTCATTTTTCTTAGAGAACTCATCCACTCTGACATTTGTACTCTCCATTATCTTACTAGTCCTTTTGTTCAAACATCGGTATGCTTTACTCTTTGTGGAGTAGCCTAAGAAGGTTCCTTCATCACTTTTAGGATCAAACTTTTTTAGAGTACTCATCCCTCTTGATGTAACACCCTCTTCCAAATACCTTGAAGTATCTCACATTGGGTGAGTATCCACACCATAATTCATAGGGAGTCTTATCTATCCCCTTCTTCACATGAATCCGGCTCAAGGTATGCACAACAATACTCACTACTTCTCTCTAGAAAAAATGTGGAATATCCTTTTATATCATCAAAGTCTTTGCACAATCAATTAGAGTTTTGTTTCTTCTTTCAACAACTCCATTCTGTTGAGGTGTTCTAGGTGTAGACATCTGCCTCATAATCCTTTGTTCTTCACAGTAATTTATGAACTCTTGAGAGGTGAACTCTCCTCCTCTATCCAATCTCAAGCATTGTAGACTCGTACTGATTCCTCTCTCCACTCAAGCCTTGAAGACCTTGAACATGTGAAAGGCTTCAGATTTTTCTTTCAAGAATACAACCCATATCACTCTTGAGAAATCATCTACAAATAGCATGAACCAGTCCCCATAGAGACTCTTAGTCCTCATAGGACCACACAAATTTGTATACACTAGGTCCAACACATTCTCAGATGAATAAGATTTGTTGTCGAAACTAGATCCGGTCAACTTTCCTAGCTGACATCCTTTACACATAGCACTCTTAGGTTTCATAATGTCAGGCATACCTCTGACATACTTCATTCTACTAACCTTTGCTATTCTATCAAAATTGACTTGACACAACCTTTTGTGCCACAACCAACTGTCTTCTATCTTTTCCATTAGGAAACTTCCTACAATGATGTCTAGGTAGAACAGATTACCTTTGGTTTGTTTACCGATAGCAATCAGACCTCCTGATTTATCACTTATTTTGCATATTCCTTCATCAAAGTCCAACCGGTAATCCTTATTGTTAAGTTGTGCAACACTTAAAAAATTATACTTTAGCCCTTCTACCCAGTAAACATCTTCACAATTTTTTTTTATCATTTAGGGCAATAGATCCCTTACCTCTTACCGCATAGGGAGCATCATTGCCAAATCTCACCAATCCTCCATCATAGTCCTCCATGCTGGGGAATTTTTTCCTATCACTAGTCATGTGGTGAGTGCAACCACTACCAATTACCTAGTCTCCACACTAGTTTGAATTGGCAATCAGTGCCATATCACTTTCCTCTATGCTATCTTTCTTTACCACTACAAATGCAATCCATTCTCCATCAGATCGCTCTAATTCTTCATTGGTAACTCCTTCTGCAAGATAACACTCCTTGCTCTTCTCTTTGTATCTTCTGAAGTTATCAATCCTATCATTGTCAGGACATATGGATGCAATATGACCTATTTTATTGCATGAGAAACACTTGAGGGGTAGTTTACCTCTATACTTCCCTTTTCCTCTTGGAAGCCTTCTTGCTATTAAGGCTTCAAGTTCATCTTGTTCTTATTCTTGAGATAACAAGTTGTCATGTTCATGAGAATGATCAGTTCTTGTAGTAGAACTACTTCTAGTTTCTTTTCTTCTCCTTATTGGTGCAAGTATCATGAAAGATTTGAAGGCAACATCAATCTTGGGCATATTGTTATCATAGTTGCTAAATTCAAAGGCAATCAACTTACCGATCAAGGAGTCAAGTGTAACATTAATTGTTTCCAAATATCTGAGTTCCTGAATTGCAGAAACCCTTATGGCATATTGTGATAACAAGGTTCTCAAGATTTTGTGACCATGTCATCTTCTTCAAGTTTTCCTCGAACACTTCTGATGGAATTTACCACATCCTTTATTCTTTTGTTGTATTGTTCTATATTTTCTCCTTCTTGCATCCTCATCTCATCAAATTTGCCTCTCAAACTATCCACCTTAGCCTTTTGCACATGAGGATCTCCTCCATAGACAGTCTTCAACTTATTCTGTATCTCATAGGTTGTTTTCAGATCTTGAACCTCAGCATACTCATTATCAAATAGACTAATAGCAATCATATTCATAGTTGCAATGTTATCTTGCTTCTCTTTAATCCGATCTACAGTGAGAACCCTTGTAGACTCATTGTACTCTATGATTATATGATTCCAGTAATAATCTCCTAGGGTTCTTAGGTAGAGCTTCATTCTACCACACCATAATATGTAATTCTCCTTAGAGAACTTGGGACCCTCCTTTCACATCATCTTGAATATTTCCTTAAGATGTTAAGCTCTTCTAAATCTAAGGACCAAGGCTTTGATAACAATTGTTAATCCCAACCGATGCTGATAGGAGAGGGGTGAATCAACACTATACCAATTTTTATAGATTTTAACCTTAATCAAAACTTCTTATTCAAACTTAAGACTTATCAGTATAGGTAGTATTGATAAGGAACATGTACACAACAATTGTAATACATAAGACAATCAAGATTTAACACGTGGAAACCCAAATGAGAGAAAACCATGGTGTGAACAAAAACTCACAAAATCTGAACTCTACTGGAGTACACCCGATGAGGATCCATCCCTATTAGGAGATTACAAAGACACTGTTAGATGCCACCCGGTTAAGGGATTTTATTTAAGGCCTGTTAAAACCTTTACCCTGTTAGAGGTAGCCTTGTTAAAGGACTTATGATCATCATTTGAGATGTCACCTAGTTAAGGGATTTTACAAAGGGACCTATTAAAGTCCACCTGGTTAAGGGATTTTACTATTTTAGTTGTTGGATAATAATAGAGAGAATGATCTGATGTAATAGCTACTCTTAGCTTAATCAGATCTAAATGAAGCTCTTCGGTTTGACCACTAGTTACACTTGCTCTGCACTCTACCGCTGCTCTGCATCACACTTTCTCAACACTCTTCTGTGATGAATATCGATGAACAAGAAATATCCTAACTAGTATTGAGAGGGGGGGTGAATCAGTACATACAAAAACTTCTCCGACAACTTATCAAATTAAAATAATGCTAACCGATTGTCTTCATTACTAAACTTAACCATGGCAATACCGGTTAAACACAGTAAGACTTCAGACAACTTAAACTTGTAAAACTGAATGCTTCAAATATCATTCAATACTTGATAACTACTTCACTCATACATATGTGCAAGCATTGTATCAGTAATACCATAACCATTAGCTCTGCATGCATAATCACCTAAACAAAGAATACTTAATCATCACATGAAAAATGCACAACTCATGAAACACAGATTTTTCACGTGGAAACCCAAATGGGAAAAACCATGGTGGGGATGAATACACACAAGATTGTTTTGAACTATTTTGAAGCTCGCTTTGTTAGGAGCCTAGTCTAGTTAAAGACTTTACAATAAGGTTCTGCTAGGAACCGATCCTGTTAAAGATCACCTAGTTAAGGGATGGCTATATACCCTGTTAAAGGTTGAAACCCTATTAAAGGTTACCTTTCTAGAGGATTTAAAGAACTCAATTAACTTGAGACACCTAGTTAGAGGATTTATAGTAAGCCTAGTAAAACTACCTGGCAAAGGGATTTTCCTTCTGTTGAAATGGTTAGAAGACAACAGGTAAAACTCTCATCTAATAACAACACTACATGCTAAGGCAAATCCTTTTTAGTTCCTCTACTCTGCAATCACACTCTATAGTTTTCACTCACTGGTCTGGCAAGTATCTCATCACTCAGATACACACACAATTTTTTGCCAATAAAAATTATATCAAAACTCATCAACCTTATAGATAAGAATTAGGTCAATAACATAAACCCTAAACCCTAAGTATTTTAGGTTTATAATTACAAGCGGTCCAATCCTGACCGTCCAAACACATTGCATAGAATGAAATAATCTCAAACAAATCACAAGTCATTCTACATCATCCATTCTTCACCACACATAGAAATCAAAAACCCATGATGCTTTCTTCTCATACTGTTAAGAAGAATGTTCATTCTCGAGGTAGACATTTAATGCAAACGATCTTCACATGTAAGATCCTCAAGGAAATCCTTCACGTGCACAAAAATGACATGGCATCTTGATCTCATCCTTATTTCTTAGCTAACTCATCACTGTATATCACTGGTTGCATTGCACAATCTAGATTGCCAAACCGAAAACCCTAGAGCTGAGACTACCAATCGGTAGTCACACTCAGTGAAACCCTGACACCGGTTCACTACATCTCTTCATACTGGTTCTCCAACTTGATCATCAAGAACAATTTCTTCCAATCTTCACACCGGTTGACCTGTACTTATTAGTATCAATGACAAAATATATTATTGTCATATTATCATATCGGTTCATCATATGCCAACAATCTCCCCCTTTGGCATTGATGGATATACTTAGTGGAGCATTGAAACTAAAAACATCATAGACCAGTGCAGCTAAAATGTCTTCATCAGATATCTTCTCCCCTATCATATATCTTCTCCCCCTTTGACAACAATGCCAAAGTGGAGGCACAAGCTTCCATACTCCACTATGTTGTTCTCCCTATGGAGTAGCATCCTTCAACACATCAATCCTAAAAGATTTGTCACTGTAATACTTGGCTGATGTGGAGCACACATCTTTAGTTTACTTCATGAAGGGGAAAAACCCCTAATTCAGCTCTCAAATAGGTAAATGTAGTCTTCAGTAAGGGCTTAGTGAATATGTCTGCTAGCTGCTCCTTACTGGAAACATGTTGTAATTCAACCTCTCTATTTTGAACCTTCTCTCTCAAGAAATGATACTTGAGCTCAATGTGCTTAGTTCTAGCATGCAATACCAGATTCTTGGAAATATTGATTGCACTAGTATTGTCACAAAATATACTCACCGGTTCAGATATAGGTACTTTGAAACCATCCAATACATATTTCATACAGATTGCTTGAGTGTCATTCATAAATGCTGCCACATACTCCACTTCAGCTATAGATTGAGAGGTTCAACTCTGCTTCTTACTTGTCCATGAGACTAGTCTTCCACCAAGAAAGAACGCTCCACCGGTTGTGCTTTTTCGGTCATCCACATTACCTCCCCAATCTGCATCGGTAAGTACCTTAAGATTAAAATCACCATTTTATGGATACCACAATCCATAATCAACTATCCCTTTTAGGTATCTAAGAATCCTCTTGACTGCTACCAAGTGGGATTCTCTTAGACTTTTCTAAAAATGAGCTACTATGCCCACTGCATGAGCACTATCTAGTCTACTGTGCACCACATAGTGCAGCTTATCGATCATTGACCGGTACTCCTTCTAATTCACCAATGATGAATCATCTTCCTTAGTCAAATTATAGTCGGTCACCATCGGTGTACCAACCAGTTTTCTCTCCTCCATGCCAAAGGTCTTCAATACCTCTTGGACATACATGGACTGGGTAATAAAGATACCCTCTTTCATTTGTTGAATCTGTAGGCCAATGAAGAACTTTATCTCTCCAATGAGAGACATCTCAAACTCTTTCTTCATTTCATTTGCAAATGCATGGCTCATTTCATCATCTCGTCCAAAGATTATGTCATCTACAAGTACTTCACAAATCAGAATCTAATCACCTTCAGATTTTAGGTAGATGTTGCTATCCTCACTTGTTCTCTGAAATCCTATCTTCACAAGATGAGAGTGTAAATGTTCATACCATTCCCTAGGTGTTTGTTTCAATCCATACAGAGCTTTGTGTAATCTACACACCATGTTACTATCTTCTGATAAGGCAAACCCATCCGGCTGCTCAATATATGCTTCCTCTTCTAGGATTCCATTCAAGAATGCAGACTTCACATCCATCTGGTAAACCTTAAATCCCTTTAATGTTGCAAATGAAAGTAGCATTTAGACACCTTATAGTCTATCCATAGGAGAAAAGGTTTCTCCATAGTCTTCTCCCTCTTCCTGAGCATATCCCTTGCATACAAGTCTTGCCTTGTTTCTTACAACAGTGCCTTCTTCATTTAGCTTATTCCTGAAGACCCATTTGGTACCTATGACATTCTTGTGTTTGGTATAGGTACCAAAGACCATGTTGCATTATTTTCTATCTGGTCTAGCTCCTCTTCCATTTCCTTAATCCAGTCTTCATCTATAAGTGCTTCTCTAGAAGTCTTGGGCTCCAATTCAAAAATCATGCAAGAGTTTTCTTTCACCTTTCTTCTTGTGAGTATCCCTGCATCTTAATCTCCTATGATCTGCTTCAGATCATAATGTAGTTTCACATATCTAGGAATGACTCTAGCTAGTTCTAACTTGCTTTTCCTCTTCTTCTTCTTCACTTACTTCTTCTTCTTCACCTACTGCAGCTTCTACGGGTATAGGAAAACTGAGGTTTTTACTTGTTTCTTTCTTAACTAGTTCCCAAAAGGCTACACTCGGTTCATCTTCCACTTTCTCGCTGCAAGTTTCCTTAGGTTCCTTAGGGGATTCATCAACCCTGACATTGATACTCTCAACAATTTTCTGTGTTCTATTGTTATAGCACTTGAGAGCTTTGCTCTTAGTGGAATATCCTAGAAATACTCCTTCATCACATTTAGCATCAAACTTGCTCAGATGCTCACCTCTCTTGATGTAACACTTACTGCCAAATACTTTAAAATAACTCAGAGTGGGATTCTTCCTGGTCCAATACTTATAAGGGGTTTTAACTTTACCTTTCTTGATGAGTACCCAATTCATAGTATAGACTGCAGTGCTCACCACTTCTCTCCAAAAAGTGTGAGCAACCTTTCCTTGGATCAGCATTGTTCTGGCCACTTCAACTACAATCTTGTTATTCCTTTCTGCTATGCCATTTTGTTGTGGTGTCCTTGGGGCAGACAATTGCCTCTTGATACTGCTATCTTCACAACACTTGTTTAATTCATCAGAAGTGAATTCACCTCCTTGATCAATTCTTAGGCATTTTATCTTTTGACCACTTTCCTTCTCTACTAATGCTCTAAAGGCTTTGAACTTTCCAAACACCTCAAAATTGTCTTTCAATACATCATTCTTGAGTACTCATCAGTAAGAATTATGAAATACCTATCTCCTTGAATACTTCTAGTTTTCATAGGACCACACAGGTTGGTATGTACAAGATCAAGTAAGTTCTCTGCTGAAAAATAGTTACTTTTGAATGTTGAGGAAGACATCTTCCCAAGTTGACATTCTCTACACAAAGAATTCTTTGGTTTGTTCAGCAAAGGAAATCCTCTCACTACCTTGATCTTACTCGCCTTTACAATATTATCAAAATTCATATGACAAAGTCTCCTATGCCATATCCAACTACCATCAAACTTTGCCATCAGACACTGACTTATCTTGGCATTCAACTAAAATAAGTTACCTTTGGTCTTCTTACTGGTGGCAATAAGTTCACCACTTTGTCCAATTATACTGTAGACTCCACCTTTGAACTCCAAAATGTGTCCTTTATCATTTAGTTGAGCAACACTCAACAGGTTATGCTTAAGACCTTCTACCCAGTAGACATCATCTGCACTGCTCTTTCCATTTAGTGAGATGGATCTTTTAACTTTTACCAAGCAAGGTGCATCATTGCCAAATCTAACAACACCTCCATCATATTCTTCTAGAGACAAAAAACTTTCTCCAATCACCAGTCATGTGGTGAGAAGAACCACTATCAATAATCCACTCATTAGAGTTGTCAATGCGAGAGACAAGTGCTTTCTTGTCAGACACTTCTTCCTTTATAGCTACAAACACTATCTCCTTATTCTCTTCATCCTTAGATTCTTCATCAGTAACACCTTCATCCAATGCAACAAGAAAATTTCTTCTATTTCCTCCTTTTTACTTTCTAAACCTCTCCAGTTTATCCTTATTGTCATTGTTAGGATAGTTAACAACTATATGTCCTATCTTATTGTAGGAAAAAAATTTTAAAGGTAGCTTACCTTTGTATTTTCCAGTGCCTTTTGGAAGTCTCTTGGCAAGAAGAGCCTCAAACTCCATCAGAATCTCTTCATCATCCATACCTCTGCTTTGAATGGATTCATAACTGGTACTTCTTTTTCTTTTCTGGTTGGTGCAACAGATGCTCTAAAAGCTAACTTAGTCTTTTGAACACTCCCATCATAGCTATTCAACTCATATGTAGTCAACTTTGCAATGATAGAGTCTAAGGATACCTTGGTTTTGTCAATAGACCTTAGTTCCTGAATAGCAGCAACTTTGATTGCATAGACTGGTAACAATAATCTCAAAACTTTACTAACAATGGTGTTATCGTCAATTGTTCCACCAATGCTCTTGATATCTCCAACAATAGTCTTGATCCTTATGCCATATTGCTGAATGGTCTCACCTTCAACCATCCTCATGTCTTCAAATTTTCCTCTAAGGCTCTCTTCCTTAGCTTGCCTGACATGCTCATCACCACCATAAATAGTTTCCAGTGTGTCCCATACATCCTTAGGAGTGTCCTTATCTTGTACATCAATGAAATCAATATCGAACAAACTGCTAATAAGGGATTCCATGACTTGCCCATTTTCTTGAATCTATCTTTTCTGATCATTAGTTAGAGTGCCAGTTGGGATTAAATAGGCATTCTCAACATAGCTCCAGTGTTGAGCACCCAAACTCTTGATATAGATCTTCATTCTGTCCTTCCATATTTTGAAGTTATCTCTATTGAACTTAGGACCTTCCCTCCTCACCATTAAAGCAAGATATTTTACCTCAAGCAATTAAGCTTATAACACTGAGGACCTAGAATTTCTCTAATACCAATTGATGAATAATGATGAACAAAAAATATCCTAACTGTTACTGAGAGGGGGGGGGGTGATTCAATACATACAAAAACTTCTCTGACAACTTATCATATTAAAATAATGCTAACTGGTTGTCTTCATTACTGAACGTAACCATGGCAATACCGGTTAAACACAGTAAGACTTCAAACAACTTAAACCTGTAAAACTGAATGCTTCAAATATCATTCAATACTTGATAACTACTTCACTCATACAAATGTGCAAGTATTGTATCAGTAATACCATAACCATTAGCTCTACATGCATAATCACCTAAACAAAGAATACTCAATCATCACATGAAAAATGCACAACTCATGACACACAAATTTTTCACATGGAAACCCAAATGGGAAAAACCACAGTGGGGATGAATACCCACAAGCTTGTTTTGAAGTCTTTTAAAGCTCACTCTGTTAGGAGCCTAGTCTAGTTAAAGACTTTACAATAAGGTTCTGCTAGGAACCGATCCTATTAAAGATCACCCAGTTAAGGAATGGCTATATACCCTGTTAAAGGTTGAAACCATATTAAAGGTTACCTTGCTAGAGGATTTAAATAACTCAATGAACTTGAGTCACCTGGTTAGAGGATTTACAGTAAACCTATTAAAGCTACCCGGCAAAGGGATTTTCTTTCTGTTGAAATGATTAGAAGACAACAGGTAAAACTCTTATCTAATAACAACACTACATGCTAAGGCAGATCCTTTTCAGTTCCTCTACTCTACAATCACACTCTGCAGTTTTCACTCACTAGTCTAGCAAGTATCTCATCACTCGGATACATACACAACTTTTGCCAACAAAAACAATATCAAAACTCATTGACCTTATAGACAAGAATTAGGTCGGTAACATAAACCCTAAACCCTAAGTATTTTAGGTTTATAATTACAAGTGGTCCAATCTTGATCATCCAAACACATTGCATAGAATGAAACAATCTCAAACAGATCACAAGTCATTCTACATCATCCATTCTTCACCGCACATAGAAATCGGTAACCCATCACGTTTTCTTCTCATATCACTAAGAAGAATGTTCATTCCTAAGGTAGACATTTAATTCAGTTAATCTTCACATGCAAGATCCTCAAGGAAATCCTTCACGTGCACAAAACTGATGTGGCATCTTGATCTCATCCTTATTTCTTAGCTAACTCATCATAGAATATCATCGGTTGCATCGCACAAGTTAGATTGCCAAACTGGAAACCCTAGAGATGAGACTACCATTCGGTAGTCACACTTAGTGAAACCCTGACACTGGTTCACTACATTTCTTCATACCAGTTCTCCAACTTGATCATCAATAACAACTTCTTCCAATCTTCATACCAGTTGACCGTTACTTATTGACATCAATGACAACATATATTATTATCATATTATCATAGCGGTTCATCATATGCCAACATTCTGGTGCTCTGCATTCTTTCTCCACTCTTCACACTATCTAAGCTCTGCACACTCTCTTCACCACTTTGCTATTCACTTAGCAGTTCTGCCCTCTTCTCATCTTGCTAGATCGCCTCTCCTCAGAATTGCACTTTTGCAATTTTTACGATCAAACATTTTGGTTTTCACTAGAAAACTTTATAGAAAACTTAATAGATTTGAAATTCAAAACTTTCCAAATCTTCCCACACTTTCTCTATGTTCTCTCCATCAATCTCACCAACAAATCATCCTTAAATGCCTCTACAACTCATAATTTCACCAACCTCTGGGTCGTGTACTATCTTTTTAATGCGAACTAAAAAATGCACACAAATCTCACCTTAACTAATTGTTAACTGCAGTAGACTTTAGTATCCATTTGTTTCATGACTAACTCACCTTTGGTCATTGAATCTATCTTATCAGTCATTGATCCAAGATTCATAGAAGATATCATCCTTCAACCTATATCACCGGTGTAACTCTTCACCTTTTGCCACCGGTTACTGATCATCAATTAGACTGATCACTTGTCTGTCTAGAATGTTCCGATCATGTATAAGACTACTAAATTGCAATTTGAGTCACATCTTGTGACCTCATCATCATTTCATCTACCAATATGAAGAAACTAATCTCTATAGCTATTGGGTGCTTAACTGACCGATCAGCTACTCTATTTTCCCTTCAACTGATTAGCCTTCTAACAACACACTGCTTAAGTGTGTCAATGATGCATATTTGGGAAGCACTGAATCCTCCATAGCATTTTCAGCCATGAGTAAACCATTGAGGTTTACCACATCTTCTTGTCTATGAGCTTGGCCTTATTCACTGGTAAGTGTTGGTCATCAATGACAATACTAACTGATGAACCAATTATACCAATAGTTCATAGATCCAAAAAAGAAAATGAGTTATAGATATTCAATAGTAATGAAAAGCTTATGTTCGATGTAGACTAGTTTGAAGAATACTTCAAATATACCTATTACTCAATTTCTCAGGTCTTGGGCAGAGAAGATAAACCTTTCATGGAGATTGCACCAATGGTGCTAGCTGTAGATGTTCAAACACTTGATGTCAGACCTTTTGATTATTTTTCCTATGTGGTGGACATAATTGATCATAGTTTAGGTGTTATCAAGAACAACCCAAGTGAAATTTATTTTAAACTTTATTCCTTTCTTGTGCACATGTTGTTGTATGTTAGTTGAATAATGAACTTATGGGTGAATGATTTGAGGGTGGTAGAGTATGAGAGAAATGGGATGAGAAAGCCAATATAGATGTAGACACTAATATGGGATAGAAGTTATCCATGCACTCAGTACCCATACTTTGAGGAATACTTTGTTTAGCCACAACTTATAATTTTAGGACATCACTGTCAACAAAAATTCACTATGAAGGTCAAGAAGTTTCTTAGGCCCAAAGAATATGATGAGATAAAAATCATAAACCATACCTGGGGTGATTGGTATGTATTTAAATACTACACTAAGGTTAGGGTTTATGTATTTGAAGGTATTTCTTTCCTACTTCCTCAGACAGTACAAAATGGGATTTCTTATTTGGAGATTGTGAGACAATTAGCTGAGTCAAGTTTCATGCATATAGGCTCACATGGAAAGAAATCCCTTATGCCAAAGACATTGTGTTTCAGGGAATTTACAATGCATTTGACCAAATGATATGGTCTCATTGAATGGAAAATTGCCCATTATGGTTTGATACATGGAGGACCTCAAAAGAACTTTGATCCTAAATGTTTCACTAGTCAAGCTAGATAGTCACAAAGACTACGTGCTTATGATCATATGCCACAAGAACATGATGATCTCATCAGAAACATGGAAGAGTCATCAACCCTAGAGAAATTGGAAACATATGAAAGGATCACCAGAGCTAAAGAATGGAGAAAAAATATAATGTGCCTAGCTGTATCTCTTGCTCTGATATTCAAGATCCTATTGAGAGGATAAATAACATGATTTCTCATGTGGATGAATTAGTCAAAGGGTTTTCATCCTATGTTTTTAGAAGAGGGTTCTAGGGACCCAAGGGAGATAGCATCATAATTGTGACCCTCCTTATGCAATTATCACCATAATCTATAGCTGATCTGCATAATGAGATTAAAGAAATATCAAACCCAGATACAAGTGGTGCCCCTAAAGACAAGATGGTTATAGAGGAGCAACCTCTAGGTGCTAAACATGATAATATGAGGGAGATAGTAGGGAAACAATTCATTGAAAACAATGAATTCATTCATAGCCCCAAGTTTAAAACATTCTTGTATAATTAATTACAAGGGGAAATTGCTAAGGAAGGGTGTAAATGAAATCACTACAAAGAATGAGGATGCTTTGTTGCAGAGACTCCAAGATGATGTGAATAGAGAGATGAGTAGCATGACCTCTACAAGGGGAAGACAAAATTCTACAAGAGGTAGGGATCATTATTATTCTAGGATGGGCCATTAGGTCCTCAATAGTTTTTGACAATTTTGTGAAAAGGCAGGATACAAAAAAGAAAATTCTACCCGAGGATGTAAATAAAATTTACTCTAGTTCAGGATTTGATCCTAATCAAAAGGCCTTGCTTCAATGGGCCTTGTATACAAAAGAAAAATTCTCACCCTTGTTGATACAGATAAATTTTTTGGTCACATCTTGGTGCAAAGGGTTGGAGAAATGGACCCCATGGCGACTGTTAGGGAAAGGGACACATATAAAGCCAAGTATGAAAGGTTGAAAGAGAACTTAGATTTCAGTGTGAGGAAATGCTGAAATCAATTACTAGAAAGGAGGAATTCTCTTTTGAGTATGAACAATGTGTGGTGGAGGCACTGTAGGACACAAATGTTACTACTTATCAGATTGCCATTAGTTTTATGTCAAAGTTATACTATATACTCTAGTCGGTTATCTATTCCCAAAATATTCAATCGGTATGTATAGTCTATTCGGTTACAGAAGAAAGCAATCATAGAACGCAGTATACAATGAGTTGTCTACCGAGTATCTTTACATGTCTACCGAGCAGAAAAGATGACACACCGAGTTGATTTACACCGAGTGAAACGTGTTACCAGATTCATTAAACCTGGACATGCATATGAAAATGTGTTACAAGATCGAGGCACATCTAACCGTTATCACATTAGAAATCGCACTTAAATATTGTGTATGATTTTGAGGTTATCTAACCAATGAAATATTTTGCATGGTTATTCATTCAATAAATCGTGTTTGTAAGATCGAAGCAATGGATTGGATCACTATCATAAGAGATCTATTTATACAACATGAGTTAAGAGTTAAAGGTGTGTGCATGAGTGTAAGAAGACTATTACAGAGACACAGAGGTCACCAAGAAGGTTTTCAGAGAACAGTCGAAGAACAATGTAAACAAAAGGGTTTACCGAGTTACTATATGGGTTACCGAGGTATGCTATAAGCAAGGTAATCTATTTTGAGCACATAGAATCTGCTATAACATTCCAGATGTAAAGTTGCAGATATTTGTAATGATTTTATTGTAATATTTTGAGGTTGTAAGAGAAACCTTTAATAGGGTAAAAGACTCTAATCAAGTCTATAAATTGTAAAGCATCTAACCAGGTGCAACATTTAGATGAAGTGTTGTAAAATCCTTTAGCAAGGTAGATCTAACATATCTTGTTACTCCTAACAAGGTATGCTATCAGAAATAGCTAAACATGTAGCTCTAATTGAGCACTCTTTATTATTGCAGTAGTGAAGTTGTGGGTGCCATCCCCACCGCAGTTTTTCTCTCTAACCAAGAGTTTCTGCGTAATCAAAATATATGTGTTATGGAGTGAATCATGTATGATTGTTATCTATTTGTTTTAGTTTTATATTATGTTACTGCACTATTCGGTTTATGCATAACAATAATGATATTATTGAAGAAATGTTTTAAAGTACTGATTCACCCCTCCCCTCTCAGTACATTAGCTTTCCATATTGGGCCTAACAATTGGTATCAGAGCTTGAATCTTGGAAAAGGGTTTAACTACCTAAAGAGAAAGATCTTATCAATGGAAGGCTATAAACAATCTCAGAGGATTGTGTATCTGCAAGAAGAGTTGGATCATGCTAATCAAGTGATTGCAGACATGCAAAGGCAAATGCAAAAATCTCTGAAAGTGAGAAGAAGATTATCTGATGATTTGCAAGACTCTCAAGAGTTAGTGGAACAAATTGAGACATCATCTGAGAACAGTATATCTGAAGAGACTGAAGAAATGATTGGAGTATTGAAAGAAAAGAACAAAGCACTGGCTGATCAACTGAAAGCAATGAAAAGAGAACATGAACATTTCAGCACAAAGATGACTGAAAATCTAGATGCATTGAGAACATCTGAGGATAAAGTAAGAGATCTAGAAAGAGAGAAACAACAACTTGGAGTCTTAGTATCTGATAAGAATGATAAAATCATAAGGTTGACTGGAATTCAATAAAACCTATCAGATCAACTAGGTTATGCACATCATGAAGCAATTCTAAAGAATGATGAGAATCAAGCATTGAAAATTGAAGTATCAAAGTTAACCGATGAACTTGAAACAGAGAAGAAATCCAAAGAAACACTGAAGAAGAGCTATGAAGAATCAAAGATGTTGGATGAGCAACTAAATACAAGAAGACCCAAAAAAGATGTAGGACTCAGTTACAAAGGAAAAGACTCTACTAAGAAAGGAATCCATACTACCGAGAGAGGAGAATCATCAAAGCAAGCTAGAAACAAGAATAACATCAAAAGAAAGAAGCCTATTTGCAACTACTGTGAAAATCAAGGTCACACTGCTAACATATGCCAAATCAGAAAAGGTAAGCAACCGAATGCCACTAAGTCCAATGGTTATTGTTACAATTGCAATAAATATGGTCACACATCTAATCAATGTAGGACAAAGTCTATTAACAATTATCAAAAGGCAAAATTCAAAGGGTTTTGTAAAAACTGCAATAGATATGGACATAGTACTGAGAAGTGCTGGCTTAAGCAAAAGAACTATATGTGGTATGCACACCGAGCAAATGCTAGAGGTTACCGAACTCACACAGATCCTTACCAACAGTATTCTGCAGTACCATGGGATTACAATACAAGGATATGGTGTGAATGTTGTGGAAGATATGGACATATAAGTGCCAACTATTTTATAAGGTTTGGGATGTACAACCGAAGATCATGGAGAAATCCTGGTATGGTATGTTTTCATTGTCACAAAGTGGGACACTTAGCTGGAGATTGCAGAGATCAACCCAGAAAAGACACTGAAGAAATAAAAGAAAAATTAAAGATGATTTGGAAAAAGAAGGAAATTGTGTCAAATGAAGAAAGCACCTTACCTACCGAGTTAGGGGCACCTATTCCAAATTAATCAGTAAAGGTATGAAGGGACTGCATTCTTTGAAGGTTAAAATCTTAACAGTTCCTATTATATTATGTACTAAATTCAAAAATCTGGATAGTTAAGATGTAATAGTAAGTTTGAAATTCTATCAAAGTCTTTTGAAGCACTTTACAGGAAACCTATCAAGTTGGTGAATATAGGAAGTCTGTCAAGTCGATAAATGGAGGAAGTTTGGTTACTCGGTTAAAACAAAAAAGGAGAGTAAATCGGTTAAAGAGGAACTGAGTGCATTTAATGTTTTTGACCTAACCCGCACAGAGTGCGATAAGGTATTTTGTGTACTTAAAAGTATTTTCATGATCATTTTCACTTACCAAGTTTTCGAGAAAGCAGAGAAGGCGAATCTAAGGCGATCAAACCTCCTACAAAGAAAATTCAAGGTATTTACATCAAATCTCAACACATTGTTAAGCTGGTTTACCGAGCGTATCTAGTTGCCATTATCTGCTACGTATAAAGCATTTGTCATTTGAAATCCTAAAACCCTAAGGACTCTTTGCTAGTTTTTATCTGAAATCTTCAATGGCGCCCAAGATCCAAGATCCCATAGTTGTTAAGAAAGTAGAAAAGCCCTCACTAAAATACTCTTTGACTCCCAAAGTCGCTTCTGAATTGGATGACAAAACCGCCTTTTCACTCATCCTAAACAGAGTGTTACTAGTCGAGGATGTGAGATTATTCACCAAATGTCGTGTTGAAGAACTCGATCATGTTGAAATCAGAGACACCTATGATGAGCTATGTACCGATGGTATATTGAATAACAAGTATGAGCACATCAAGATCAAGGGATTAACTGAAGCCCTAACCTATCCTCGTGTGTTCAAACCCCAGTGGGTCAAGTTTGTTCTGAGCAGAGTTCACGATGATTTCATGTGGCTAGAAGAGCAACCATTTAAGATTACTAAGGAAATCATTCATCTGACTACCAGTTACCCTATCTATGATCATGCCCGAGCCCAGAAGATGATATCACAGAAGGAATTGATCAGTTTAACCAGAGTGGAATCTAATTGCAGAGGATTGAAACTGAATAATGTCATTGATGAAGAACTAAAATTTTCCATTAGAGTAATGGGCTACTATTTCTTCCAATCGGCAAGGGAAAACAGTGTTCCCTGTGCAATAGTAGACTTGGCTTACAAAATTGTGAAAAGGGAATGAAAATTGACCTATGCGAGGTATTGCTAAAGAACCTATTTGAAAATCTAAACACCATCAGGAAGTCGAAGAAGAACAACTCGGCTAATACTCTAAAGTTTGGATCACTACTGGTATGCATGTTTTTCTACTTTGAAAAATTCTTTCCACCAGTCGGTAAAGTTGTTTGGGAGCTACACCGACCTATCACCCATTAGATTAATGACTTCATTAAGAAGTTAGGTGACAATTTCAATGATATCATGGATGATTACTTCAGTAAATTTCAAGAGAAAATGCATAGCAGATATAGGATTCCACCTCGGCTAGTAGAGAAATACAAAAATGATATATGTTTTGAAGTTGACACCGATTACTGTTATGTGAATGTTGTGGAACTGAGGACTCAATCTTTGTCACCAATGGGTTACAAGATTGATTTTGACATCACAAAATGGCAAATTGATGCATTTCTTACATTGCCTAGACATGCTACTGAGCTGAGGTATGGTACCTATGAGGAAGTAAAGGAAAAGGTAAAGATGAATATTGTAGTACCCGAAGCTACAAGAAAGGCAACAAAAATGATAAAAGCATTGTCTAAGAAATTCGGAGAAGACTCTTCCTCTACACCTATCAAAGGCACCATTACCATTATCGAAGAGGAATTTGAAGCCCAAGAGGTAGCTATAACACTGAGCACTGAATTGCCTAAGGGTAAAGTGTTAAAGAGAAAGAAACTGGACACATCAAAAGTCTCACCGACTCCACCTCTAGTAAAACAACCTAACACTAGAGCATCTGTAGCTTCACTGAGTAAGAAGACAAAGAGTGTTACTATTTCTGAGGTAACAAAGACATACAAGAAATCTACTCAGAGACTCATTTTGGCAAAAGAGTCTAGTGATACCAAATCAGAAGATGCAAGCAAATTCTAGATTGTCAAGAGCAAGAAGGTAAATATACATAGTGTTGAAAACTTTTGTGCTAATTTGAAAGAATATGGTGGATTTGGAGGATTTAGATATGTCAAGTATGAAACTAGGAACAATGATGAAAAGAGATAAATTGAAGAAGTTGTCATCTGCACACTTCTAAAGTTCTGGTTAGCTCCATTAGAACTAGCTAAGTCACTTCCAAATGAATTGTATCTGCATATTGATAATAGGTGGAAGTATGCAATTGACTTAGAGAAACAAATTAGAGAGAGAAGTTTGGTTCATCTCTTTCCTGATATGTCAATAGCTGAAATAAAGGAACATCTGATGACCTACAATTCAAAGTTTCTTGTCAAACAAAGAGCCTTAAAACTGATGAATGGGTTGTATAAAGAAGTGGAAAATGAGACAAAAGCAAAGTGGCAGGAAATCTTTAAAATCAAGGATGTTGGTGAACAAGCTACAGTTGAAATCATTGATGTCACCGAGCATGATCTTGATGTCACTGAGCAAGGTCCTGATGTTACCGAACAAGATCCTACTGACACCATTCAAATAGATGAAGATGTCATGGATACAGAGGCACCGAAATAGGAAATGATAGAAGGCACTGCATATACAAAACTTTTATCTAGTGAATCCATTTTGGAACAAGTTCAGCCTTATCCACCGGTCAAGCAACCTATCTCAACCGAAACTACTCAGGATACAGATCAAAGCACCGAAGGTCACAAGTCTACAACAGGAGAAGGTACTACTCAAGAACAGACATCTCAAGCACCTTCTGACACTGAGAATGTTGCAACTAAGACACCAAGTACCAAGACACCGAAGGACTCTACAGAGGCTAAAGGAACCGATCAAAGTGTTGCCTCTACCGAGCAACCTACCAAGGGTAATCAAGCCTCACAAGCAATTGTCTTAGTTCCATCGGTGAAAGGTAAAGAAAAGAAAGTGAAGAAGCATAGTTTTAAAGTTGATTTGTCAAAACCCATAGTGTTGCCCAATGTAGACATAGCAAAATTAAAGGGGCAAGCACTCATTGATTTTGGTGAACTGTGCAAAGCAAAGGCCAAACAAGAGAAGCAAATGGCCATTCAAAAGAAAAATAAAGTACTTCAGAAGGTAAAAGCAATCCTAATAGATATGCTACCTGAAGCTACAGTATCAACTGATGCAGCCATCCACATTCAACTTGATGAACTCCTAACAAAGATAGAGACATCTGGAGTAGATGCATCGGAGTATTTGAGCAAGCTGAAAGACAAAGAGCTCACTACCAAGATGATAGAAGAGGTACAAAAAGCTATAGCTATTGGCAAAGTTAAACTTGTCAAATTTATTGTTGAGTTGACTCCTCAACTCAAGCACATTCATTATTTATTTCAGAAACTCTGCACATTTTCTTTATTCATTAAAGACATTACGAATAAAATAGAGGCAATTGAGAAAGAGATCACCAATCTCTCAAATAAGTTGACCACTGAGCCAAATTCAGTTCAGAATTTTTATACAAAGCTTCAACAGCTCATGGCTCAACAATTGGACTTAAGAAATGAAGAACACAAGATTAGGATGGACATAATGACACTTCAGACATTATTCTTTCCTCATCTTTCATCAGTCCAAGAATAGATCAACCAAGCCACATACTTATCTACTACTCAAGAGGGAAGCACTCTAGATGGCTTGATATCACTATTGGCTGATATTCAAGCACAAAATTCTTTAATGGACAGTGTAAAGGATGCACTCTCTATCGCTCTCACTGACGCCTAGACCAAGTACAAATCCATTTTTGACTAGTTACCGTCCCTGAATGGTAATTAAGTTTTTGATGTTTGTCAAAAAGGGGGAGTGATACTATATTTGGGGAGTAATATGTTATAGTACTAGGGGAGTGATACAGTATTAATATATTTTTGGGAGAATGATATAGTATTTGGAGTATAGTATACAGGGGGAGTATACCGAGCAGAATAAGCAGAGTATCCAAGAGCAGTAAACTGCACAGTGTATAGGATAGTAAGCACAAAACAAGAATAGATCACCAAGCATGCAAAACTCAGAATTTTATATAGTATATCACTAAGGGGAGTATATCTGATATATTATTTTATTGACTATTGTATATACTATCAGTATAGTCAAATTTTGCAAGTATATAGATTATTGAGTTATAACTTTGAAAGTAGTTTTTGTCAAACATCTCAACTAATGTCAAAAGGGGAGATTGTTACTACTTATCAGATTGCCATTAGTTTTATGTCAAAGTTATACTATATACTCTAGTCGGTTATCTATTACCGAAATATTCAATTGGTATGTACAGTCTAGTCAGCTACAGAAGAAAGCAGTCAGAGAACACAATATACACCGAGCTATCTACCGAGTATCTTTACATGTCTACCGAGCAGCAAAGATGACACACCAAGTTGATTTACACCAAGTGAAACGTGTTACCAGATTCATTAAACCTGGACATGCATATGAAAATGTGTTACAAGATCGAGGCACATCTAACCGTTATCACATTAGAAATCGCACTTAAAGATTGTGTATGATTTTGAGGTTATCTAACCAATGAAATATTTTGCATGGTTATTCATTCAATAAATCATGTTTGTAAGATCGAAGCAATGAATTGGATCACTGTCATAAGAGATATATTTATACAACATGAGTTAAGAGTTAAAGGTGTGTGCATGAGTGTAAGAAGACTATTACAGAGACACAGAGGTCACCGAGAAGGTTTTCAGAGAACAGTCGAAGAACAAAGTAAACAAAAGGGTTTACCGAGTTACTATATGGGTTACCGAGGTATTCTATAAGCAAGGTAATCTATTTTGAGCACATAGAATCTGCTATAACATTCCAGATGTAAAGTTGCAGATATTTGTAATGATTTTATTGTAATATTTTGAGGTTGTAAGAGAAACCTTTAATAGGGTAAAAGACTCTAATCAAGTCTATAAATTGTAAAGCATCTAACCAGGTACAACATTTAGATGAAGTGTTGTAAAATCCTTTAGCAAGGTAGATCTAACATATCTTGTTACTCCTAACAGGGTATGCTATCAGAAATAGCTAAACATGTAGCTCTAACCGAGCACTCTTTATTATTGCAGTAGTGAAGTTGTGGGTGCCATCCCCACTGCAGTTTTTCTCTCTAACCAAGAGTTTCTGCATAATCAAAATATATGTGTTATGGAGTGAATCATGTATGATTGTTATCTATTTGTTTTAGTTTTATATTATGTTACTGCACTATTCGGTTTATGCATAACAGTAAAGATATTGTTGAAGAAATGTTTTGAAGTACTATTTCACCCCTCCCCTCTCAGTACATTAGCTTTCCATATTGGGCCTAACAACAAATTACTAGAGTTACAGAGTAGAGAAGATCGAAAGGGAGGCCAAATAAAGAGACCTACAATAGAGTAAAACTATATATAATATGATGGCAGGATGAGTCACTCACTTGTTCTAGGAGATGATGTCTCATGCTAATGATTATCTGAATACTTACACGGGTACTTTTGTTTCTCACAAGGAACACCTCAGACTTGTAGGAAGGATACAGGATAAAATTGATGAACTCAGATAAAAGGATCCTATTTCTTCTATTGACTCAAAGGAAACTATGAGGTTCTTGACCAAGCACCAAAAATATCAAGAGGGGCTCGTAGAAGACATAGGCTGACTAGACAAAGAAGATACATAAAACCTTCCAGGTATATTAAATGGTGATGATGGTTCACTCATTCCACATGATCAATTGAAGGAGATATTGGAAAAAGAGCTCCAAAAAGCATTTGATTACATTAATGATGAAGAGTATATGTTGGACAATATGATGATCATAATGAACCGGTTATACAAGAAAGAGTACATCATGAGACATTTCGTCTCTAATATTGAAACCTACAAGTATCAAGTTTATATTGAACATTTAGGAATTTTTAACTTGTTTTTATTGAGAAATTAAGTTAAAAGACTATAAGGCTAATTAAGTCTTTTTAGTTAGGTTGTGACCTCTTACTTAAATACATATTGGTTTAAAATTTGGTGATATGTTCCTTATAAGAGGAAGATCATTTTGTTTTATTGGGGAGAGATGAATAAATTTTGATACCAGCAAGCAATATAAACAATTGGCCTTTTTTCCTTTATATTGTGCAAAGAATATTGTGGATTTATCTCAAGTTTAACTTTTTATTTTGATTACATGAATCAAATTTGTTTGGATGTTTTTTGTAAATTATGGAAATTTTATCATTTCAATCTTCTTTATCAAGGGTTGTGTGGATTGATCAAGGAGATGTTCAGTTCTTGAATAGTTATTGTGTTTGCTTCTTTCAAGGAAAGATTAAATGCATGCAGAATAATTATTATGATAAGATTAAATCATCCTATACGAAGAAGTGAATAGTTGACAGCTTCACATTAGGTGTGAAAATAAAAATTATCGGATAAGAAGAACATTAGAGAAGGAACTCACTTGACTTTGTACCCTATAGAAGAATAATGCACCGATCAAACTTAAAATTATCAACATTCAAATAAGTCATTTATTCTATTTTTAGTTGAAGAAATAGGAGTAGAAATAATAATTAGATCATTCTAAACCCTTATGCCATTTTGGAATTGATCAAAGGAAAGAAGTGTTGTAATTATAATATGCCTAAGTATCACAAAAGGATAAAATAATATTTGATAAGATGTACCCATCTTGGTTTGGCAGAGCCAAAAGAGTAGGGAATCTAAAGAAAATTGGTTATTTCGTTAGTTGGACAAAGTGAGTTGTTGATCTTGATCATAAAAATTGGCATATTCTTAGGGATCATTAAAACCAGTGATTTTAAGCTCCAACAAATTGGCGACTCTGCTTGGGAGAAACGCAAAAATTCTTCATTTTGAAAAGAAGTCAGAATAGCACAGTGTATGACTAATTCCTTGAAAAGGGTGGTGACTAATTTCATTCACTACAAATCCCAAACATATAAAACTTTGAATGTGGGGTAGAAGATCGTTACATAAAACCGACCATAGGATCATATGGAACTAGGACAAAAATGAAATAATAAAAACAAGAATCAAAATCAGAAAGGAACAAACCAAATCAAAATGGAATCTCACAAAGATAAAAAATGGACAATATTTCAGTCAATATACCAATCCACTTTCTAATGAAGATGACCTCAAAACAGAAGCATAAAGAAATATTTAGAACCACTATAATGAGATGATACTGAATCAAGCACAAGGTACTATGACACATCAACCTCAAAGGAGAGATAGTAACACACAAAGATTTTTTAGACCTCCTCTAGGATTCTCAACACCTGGAAGCACTAGTAATGAGTCATCTTCATCAAGCAGTTAGACACAAGGATCTTTGGAGCAAGATTTATAGGATGAAATACTCAAGTTTGAGAGAGAAAAAAGAAGATTAATTCTGATACAAAGGAGAGATATGATAGCCCAGGAAGTTGTTCTCTTAGCTACACAACGAGTAACCCATGTGTTCATCCAGTTGCAAAAAACTATGCCCATGACTAGTAATTTTTCATATTCATTGATGACTACCTCAACAACAAGTGCTTCACAATACACTATGTCGATGACTTATACTCATGTTAGTATCTCTATCAATTCAGCTACAATGTCAATACCTTTGAAGCTAGTGTAGCCATGAGCCAAGGTGGGATAGGTTATAACTCTTATGGAACTAGATATTACAATCCACCATACAAATATGCTGGAAACTATCAGAACTATCAATATAATACAAACCAATATCAAAAATACCAAGCCCAACAACAATATCAATACAAGTATAAAAATCAATATCAGTATTAATAGAACATGTTCACTAGTGGTCCCATGAATGTAGATAGATACAGAGGAAAATGGATTTCACAAGGATTTTTGGGTATCTGAACCCCATCAATGATGAACTTAGGAAGGCAATACCCAAGTTCTTAGGAAATGGACAAATATGAAGAGAAGATCATATAAGGAGCTTTCAAAATACATTAGATGATTTTGATGTGTGAGAGGAAGATGTCTTTATGAGGATATTCATGCAGTCCCTTATAGAGGATACTAGGGATTGGTATAAAGGCTTTCCAAATTCATCAATCCATGACTAGGAGGAATTCAAAAGGATATTTGTTGAATAGTATGGGAGTCATGCAGATCCAAAGTTTGCCTTGCAGGAAGTTACAAACATCCAAAATGGGTACAATGAAACAATATCTAGTTTTAATATGAAGTTTAAAATATTACTTAATAAATTACCCCCTAATTTTAAGCCCAATGATTCAATGAGTTTGATGTTTTACATTGATGCATTCAATCCCAAAACAAGGTATGAATTGAGAACTAGGAATCCCCCTAATATAACAGAGGCTTACAAAGTTACAATTATTATTGAAAGTAACAAAAAAGATTCTGGTAAAATAAGTAGGAGAGATGATGAAATGTTGTACAATCCTAAAGCACAGAATAAACAACCTAAAGAAGAAGAAATAATGGATAAGGTTATAAATGATTAAACGACCTAACACATAAAGTTATAAAGAATGATAGGCCACAAATTTCAAAGAAATGATAGACCTAGGTTGGATGACATGCCATATAGAACCAATTGGAAATATGACAAGCCTATTAAATGAAAAGAAAGAGACCCCTGATCCCTTAAAGAAGCAGAACAATCATTTGGTGGAATATGCTCATTGGTGTGTAGCCTAAATTTTCCACACTCTCCAATACAATGTGTTGTGGCTTAGAATTTGTAGGATGATGAAATAGGGTATAATGAATAGGAGGAATATTATGATATCCAAACTATTAATATGTCTTATGCCATAGGAGAGTATGAATCATCCAATGATGGTGGGTATGAATATGATGTTGCCTACCAGAGACAAAATAAATAAGTCCACCAGCAAGAAGTATTTTTGGATGGTGACGACAATGTTGACATGAGAATTTGGAAAAGGAATGATTTTCTATCATTGAGGAGGCTCTCTGAAGAAGAGATCAAGGCCCTCAATGTTGCTGCTGTGGAGCAAACCAAAAGTAATTACAACCTAAGAAATAGAGTGGTCAATCAAGATCAAGATAAACCGATTGGTCTCTTCGTAAAAGAAAATGGTCCAAAAAATTTTGATAGAAAGGAATTAAAAACCAAAGAGACACAAAAGGTAGAAATGGTCAAGCCAAATCATAATATAGTTAAGAACCAAGAAACTCAAAAGAAAGATACTTCATAGACAAAATTTCCAAAATCGACGACACCACTTGCAACCTCATTTGATATTACAAATGCATTATCCCAAATGAAGATATAAGTGCCCTTTCTCAAAATGATGAGTATCCCAGAATACAAAGACAATACTCTAACATTAATTTCATCAATTCCCTACAGTTTGAATGGAACCAAGCTGGCTAAGAGTAACAAATTAGTAGATTCGGAAGGAAAGGATAAACAAGCTCCTGAAATATATCTAGAAAATACTATTCCTAATGATCCATCTCAAGTTGATCCATTCTATTTGACACTATTGATAAATAACAAGTTGATGAAAAATTGCATGATTGATTCCAGAGCATCCATAAATATGATGCCTTTGGGAGTAATGAAGGAACTTGGGTTAGAATTTGATGATCACTATGGTAAGTGTACTTATGCTATGGATAACTAGTCTATCCCTATCGTAGGAGTCATAAAAGATGTAGAAATAAAAATAGCATAATGCTCAAAAGCCACCTATAAGATAGATATCAAAGTCATAGATGTACCCTCGAAAGTCATAGATATCTCAAGGCAATGCACATGACTAGTAGGAGGAAGTATTCAATTGGACTTGTCATATGCCATAGTGCAACTAAATGGTAAAGGGGTCTGGATTGAAAGAGAACCTAGATCACCTTATATTATTGAGCATATCAATATCGATGCTATGGTAAAAATCTGCGACACAGAGGTGGGAATTTTCACCATGCAAATCACACAACTTGAATTAAAGAATAGTGATCCAATTACATATCATACCCAGAAATACCCTGATGATTTCTGGTAAATGTTTTTTTATGGAGCCTATAGTAAAGAAGGAAATGGGGTGGGAGTGATTTGTGTTTCTCCTAAAGGGAAAAAATTAGGTATTCCTTTTTATTATCCTTTGAATGCACTAATAATGTTGCAGAATATGAAGCTCTTCTGATTGGATTAAATTTGAGCAACAAACATGGAAAAAAGCTTCCAACTGTCTTTGGAGATTCAAAATTGGTTATCTCACAAATAAGGTCTAAATATTTGTTAAAAAATAAAAGACTCAAACAATATAAGAATGCAATCTAGGATTGCATTGAAATGTTTAATGCTTTCTCTATCAACTGGGTAGACATACCCAAGAACATGATAGCGGATTTTCTTGCCAATATAGCATTAAGACAGGATAATTTCACCATGGCTAATATATCAAAATCTGAAATCAAATCTATGTCATACATTCCAAATAATATCTATAGCTAATAGGTATTTGAAGATGATGATGATCTGGTGAAATTCTTGTAGTGCATTGATAAGTATGAAACCCAGGAAATAGATTTTGATGCTTTTGTTGAGAACATTGATGGAAAGGATGTGGTTTTTGGAAAGGAAGTAGTGCAATTAAAAATAAACAAAATCCTAAGAGGATTATTAGCATTAGAGAGGGTTTTCAATGGAAATGATGCTCTAATGAAAACCATGACAGTAGAAAAAGATACTTTGGAAGAAATAAATCTAGGGAAAGAACATTCTCCAAAGAAAGTAGATATTGGAAAAAAGATAACTCCCAAGGTTAGGGAAATGTTGATAGAATTATTGAGAAAGTACAAACACGTGTTTTCATGGTCCTATAAAGATTTAAAAGCTTATATGGAAGACCTCTTCTAGCATGATATTCCATAAAAACCTGGTGCCTTGAACCTTTTAGAAAAAAGCAAAGACCCATAAACCCCACCTTGGCACCAAAGATGCAGGAAGAACTCATGAAGTTAAGAGATGGGGGGATAGTAAGGCCTACCAGATGCTCTACTTGGGTCTCAAACTTGGTGCCAATGAGGAAGAAGAATAAGGATATCAAACTTTGTGTAGATTTTAGGAATTTAAATGTTTCTTCTCTCAAAGATAATTACCCCTTTCCAAATATGGATGCATTATTGCAACTAGTCATAGGGTGTGAGTTATTGTCTATGATGTATGACTTCTTAGGTTATAATCAGGTTAAAGTCAAAGAGTTTGATAAATACAAGACCACCTTCACTACTCCTTGACGCACCTATGTCTATGTTAGAATGTTATTTGGGCTAACAAATGCAGGAGCAACATTTCAGCAAGTCATGGATGTAGCATTTACAATTCTAATTAATGCCATAATGGTGTTATATGAAGACAATCTCACTGCCTACTCAAAGAAGGAATAAGATCATTGCTTGCACCTTGAAAAAAAATTTCTAAGAGCATTGGAATATGACATATCCCTTAATCCTAAGAAATGTCAATTCACAGTCACAAAAGGGAAACTTTTGGGACACAATATCCAAAGAAGGAGTGAGAATAGACCCTGATTGAGTAGCAACCATTGACAAGATTTCTATCCTTGAAACAGTAAAATCTATTCAATCATTCTTTGGGCAAATAAACTTTGTTAGGAGATTCATTTCAATTTTTGTTGAAATAGTGAAACCTCTATCAAAAATGTTGAAGAAGGGAGCATTATTGGACTAGTCAGCTAAAGCCTTGGATGTGTTTGTAGCTATTAAAAGAGAAATTAAAGAGGCTCCTATCCTAAAATCACCACACTTTAGTAAACAATTTCAAATTTTCTCTTTTTCCTCTTTACATACTATTGTTGTTATGCTCCAGAAGAATGATGAAGAACATGAGCAACCCATATCCTTCTTTAGTAAGTTCCTTCAAACCACTGAGTTGAAGTATAATATTAATGAGAAGAAAGAGTATGCTCTAGTTAAAGCTGTGAAGAAATTTAGAGCATACTTAGTTGGTGTGGAAGTGGTGGCCTATGTTCCTAATGCAACAGTGGAAGATATTTTCAGACACATAAGTAACAGGGAGGAGGTGCTGATGGATTAATCAAATCTAGGAGTTTAACATAGACATTTAGATCACTAAGTTAGTCATGGGGCAAGGTCTGGCTAAACTAATGGAAGAATCAAACTTGGAAGCAGTGCAAGTGAACAATGTAGAATGGGAAGATGTTGCCTTTAGTATTGAAACTACTTCATGGTATGTTGACATAATATATTATCTAAAGCATATGAAATGTCTAGAAGAAATGAGCGAAAACCAAAAAAGGACTTTGAAATTATGAGCATCCAAATACGTGATACTTGAAGGGGATTAATATTGGAAAAAAAAAGATGGACTATTTTTACTTTGTTTGGATGAGTGGCAGTCCAAGAAGGTCCCGAAGGAAATGCATTTTGGTGTATGTGAGGGGGCATTTCTTAGTCAAGACTACTACTCATAAGATACTTAGGTCTAGATATTGTTGGCCTAGTGTTTTCAATGATACCCGCAACTATGTAAGGAAATGTGAATCTTGTCAAAAGTTCTCAAGAAAATTGAAATACTAGGGAGCATTGCCTTTAAAGCCAATACATATAGAGGAACCTTTTAGTCAATGGGGTATAGAATTTATAGGATAAGTTTCAAAAAAATCAAGTGGAGGACATAGATGGATCCTAGTTGCCATAGATTATTTTACTAAATGGGTTGAAGCAATCCCTACCAAGTAGGATACTAGCAAGGTAGTAATAAAGTTCATGGAAGATCACATCATAACAAGATTTGGAGTACCTACCAGGATTATCAATGATAATGGGATGTGTTTTTCTCTAATGAATTCAATTCATTCTGCAACAATTATGGTATAACAATTTCATATGCTTCACCATATCACCCTCAAGAAAATGAGCAAGTATAATCCAACAACAAAAATATTTTGAAGATAACAAAGAAGATAGTGGGTAAAAACAAAAGAGCTTGGGATTCAAAACTTAGACTTGCACTTTGGGTAGATAGGATGATAATCAAGAAAGCCACTAGAAAATCCCCATTTGAGTTGGTTTATTGTACACAACCAAGGATGTCCATAAAAAACCTCTTTCCAGTGCATAAATTTATAATTAAAGAAGGTTTAGATGTCCCTGAGCCAATGGAGGCAAGGCTAGAACAAATCGCATAACTAGATGAGATCAGACATGAAGCACAAAAGTAGAATATTAGGGAGCAATAAAAGGTAAAGTATGTATATGATAAAATAGCTAAGGATAGAAAGTTCTAGGAAGATGAACTGGTCCTCATGTGGAATGCTAGAGTACAGGACAAAGGAAAGCATGGAAATTTTGAGTCCCTGTGGATTGGCCCTTTTGTTATCACTGGAAAGAATGGAGCACATTCATACTTTTTGCAAAATATGGATGGAGAGGATATGGAACTGCTAGCACATGGATAGTTCCTAGAGATATTTTTCTCTTAATTATTTTCCATGTGTAGTAGTTTAGGTTTCATTCCTTATGTAATATACCACATTTTCATCTTACAAAGCCTTGGTCCCTACCCTAGAGAAAACTGGATTCCTTCTATACTCAAAAGGGGTATACATCCCTAGACAGAGCCATTGTTAACACCTTATAAAATTAAAGGACATTTTTGGAATCTAAATGCTTCCCCAATTCTGTCCTTATTAAATATGTAGTTTTCCTTTTACTTCCTGATAACTAGTTATAATGTGACCTTTTCCTAATAAAAATAAATCTATAATTCAATATGTTCTCTAATGATAGGATGATTTGGATCAAGTCAAACAAGTCATAGAAAGATCACAAATAGAGAAGAAAAATGAATTGTATGTCTC
The DNA here is from genome assembly GCF_030272615.1 of Cryptomeria japonica. Lineage (NCBI taxonomy): Eukaryota > Viridiplantae > Streptophyta > Pinopsida > Cupressales > Cupressaceae > Cryptomeria > Cryptomeria japonica. Next base: position 466,862,300 of record NC_081414.1, read on the forward strand.
CATAAGATGAAATACTCTGAATAATGTTTCACCAAAACCCCATGTAAGTCTTAATAAAAAAGAAAGATCATATCAAGATGATAATTGAGACTAACAAGATATGAATTATGTTTCACCAAAGAGGAGTATCATGGCGAAAATTCACTTGTCGGTTGGACTTACTATAGGTTTCACCAAAATAAAAACATTAGTGAGATACCGAGAAATCTACCACAACCTTAGGAGGTCTTACCAACAAGCGATGCCATACCAAAAAGAAATTCATCAACATGATAGATTGTTTATCTTACAAGAATGATAATTTTGGTATGATGATAAGGGTCTAAGAAGAATAAACTAAGTCTTGCTGATGGGAAGTGTCTCACTAAAAGCTTGTATATCGGAGAAACGTGTAAAGCTCACACTGAAGAATTGGATTTCTATGTATTTCTAGATACCGGCCAAAGGGAAAGAAAGGTTTTACCGGAAGAGTATCTTACACCAAAACATAGGTGTTGACACAAGGAGATGTCAATCCTTCCTGATGTAGAAATATTAATGTTGCTCCAACTTGGTGTCATGTCTACATGATTTTTTGAATTTAAGCAATAAATGATCATTCTGTAAATATTGTAAAATGGCACAAACTTCTTGATTCAGATTTAAAGCTTGACTCTGTATATAAATTACAATTGTGAGTACTCCCGAATTCTACTAGAAGAAAGGTGAGGGTTAGTTGTGGATCATACAAGAGAAGTGATTCTGAATTGGTCTCGATATTCCAAGTATTGCACCTAGAGAAGAATTATATAAATTTGATTTATCTTCTTTCCTTTTCAAAAAATAGAAGAGTCTTCAAAGAAACCTAGGGAAAGAAAACAAAAGGAAAAGGCAACCAAGGTAGAAACCCCACAAGAAGAAAAACCAAAAAAGAAAATGAAAGAAGGAAGACACTCAAATTAGTATTTTATTGACCGATTCCAAGAGTCTGGCCCAAAATCCAAAAGAGCGGCCCAATTAAAACCTGATCTAGAAAAATTGGGGTATAATTTTGAAAACCTGGGAGATGTGTGGACTCCACAAAGGGGATACAAACTATTTTTGTATCATTTTGGGAGGAGGAATAGACAGACTAATTTGCAACCCATAGATATACAATCTAGGAAAGTTGGTAGTTCCTAGTATTTTCATAAATGTAGACCTAGTGGTAGCAATAGCTAAAAACTATAACCCTGAAATGAAGGCTATATATGATGTTTCTAGGAAACCATTATTGTCGATAACCAGAGATTATGTCTCTAGAGTTTTTGATGTAGATCTAACTTACGAGAAGCCGATATATTATGTCTAATTGGACAATAAATATGGTATATTGGAGGATGTATAATATGGTAGATTGGACAATGTATATAAAAGGTGGAATTTACCAGTTCATAGACCCAAAAAGGAAGATGAGTTAGAGATATTCGATATTAATGAAAAGCCTCCATTCGATATAGACCAGTTTGAAGAATACTTTAAATATACCTATTACTCAATTTTCCAGGTCTTGGGAGTAGAAGCTAAACCTGTCATGGAGATTGCATCGATGGTGTTGGCTATAGACGTTCAAACACTTGATGCCCAACCTTTTGATTATGTTTCCTATGTGGTGAACAAAATTGATCATAGTTTAGGGGTTATCAAGAACATATCAAGTGAAATTTATTTCAAATATTATTCCTTGCGTATGCACATGTTGTTGTATGTTGGTCAAGTAATGAACTTATGGGTGAATGATTTGAGGGTGGTGGAGTATGATAGAAATAGGATGAGGAAGCCAATATAGATGTGGACACCAATATGGGATAGCAGGTATCCATGGGCTTAGTACCCATACTTCGAGGAATACTTTGTTCAACCATTACTTAGAATTTTAGGACATCCCTGTCAGCAAATGGAGGCCAAGAAGTTTCTTAGACCCAAATAATATGATGAGAGACTGATCATAAACCATAATTGGGGTGATTGGTATGCCTTTAAAGACTACACTAAGGTCAAAGTTTATGGATTTCAAGGTATTCCTTTCCTACTTCCTTAGAAAATAACAAATAGGATTGCTTATTTAGAATTTGTGAGACAATTAGCTGAGTTAAGTTCCATGCATTTAGGCTCACATGGATAGAAATCCCTTATGTCAGGGACATTGTTCTTGGGGAATTTGTAGTGCATTGACCAAAGGATATGGTCTCATTGAATCAAAAATTGCCCATTATGGTCTATCACATGGACAACCTCAAAACAAATTCAATCCTAAGGTTACATTAGTCAAGCTAGATATTCACAAAGAATACGTGCTTATGAGCATATGCCACTACAACATGATAATCTCATAAAAAACATGGAAGAGTCATCAGCCTTGGAGAAATTGGAAACATATGATAGGATCACTAGAGCTGAAGAATGGAGGAAAAATCATAATGTGCATAGACGTATCTCTTTCTCTAATATTCAAGATCCTAATGAGAGGATAAATAACATGATTTCTCATGTGGATGATGCAGGAGCATCCCCAGTTCTTGGCAATCTTGCATCAACCAAAAACATTTATTTTCTGTTTGTTTTCCATTTTATAGTTTTAGTATTTCTTTCTGCATTTTCTTGCATTAGTTTACCGGATCTTGTGGAGCCGGATTTTCCTTGAGGACATGATCATCTTCCTTATTCCTAAACTACGAAGCATTTGCATCATTTATCGACAAGTTATTGCTTCCGGATTCTAAGATAGTTTTCTAGTGCCAAAACCGCCTGGACCTATTTTCTATTGTTGAATCTCTTAGATCCCTTCCGTAGCTTGCGAAGCCCAGTTTGTTGATTCCAATGTTTCTTGGTGTGTGGCCCACCTTCCCTTTGATGTGTGCTTCATCCTTCAGATTTTTCAAAGGAATCTCTTTGGCAGAGGCCGACCTGGTTTTTTACACATTTGATCTTGTTTTTTGGCATTTGATCCCTCTTGGGTCGATCGGATCCCTTTGGACCATATAAATTAATGTAATCAAGCATCATAATTTGGTAATTAGAAGATAGAAGATATATCCTTAGATCTAGAGGTCTGGAGTTGACCATTTCTGTAATTGAGCATGTATATAGCATGCCAGTGAGCCAAATCTATAACTCGGATGTTACCGGTTATTTGTAAATAGTTTTCATGATCTAATTCATCCAGTTCTGCGTTGCCTCCTATTAGAAGCAACCAAGAGAGGGGGGTGAATCAATCTTCACCAGAATAACAAACTTAACCACAAAACATAGATCTGATAAACTGTAGCAATAAGATAGATAAGAAAATTAACAACACAACACACAACACCAAGATTTTGACGTGGAAAACACGGTTAAGGGAAAAACCATGGTGGAAACCAACCCATAATAAGATGATTCTTTGTAGTAGTATGTGAAAATGTTACAATGGGGAATGCATAGGCATTCAGGAACACTACCTAGAGCTCAAAAGGCTACAACCCTCAGGGAAGTCTCACTGACTTACAATAAGATTCAAACAACAATCTGAAAGAAATGAACTGAAAGAATAGCATCTCCAAATCTCACTGATGTATGCCTTGCAACAGCAATCTCACCACAAACTCAACACAGAAGGATAAATCACTTTTTTGTGCACAAACCTCTCTCTTATAATGTAGACACAACATCGACACCCAAACTACATGACTATATCACCTAAATATACAATTCATCAACCTTGATAACAAGGTCGGCTAAACCCTCAACCCACAATTACAAAATTACAACACATGATACAAAGATCGACCACTAAACCAATATAATGGTTTACATAGAATAGCATGGTCCTAAATCAAATTCCCAAATGCACAACTCCATCAGAAATCATGCCAAGATCAGTCGCAACACGCTACACCACCAAAAAAGCCACATAATATACAAATCATCACCAGTTACAGAAACCACAAAAAAATTGCACAACGATCAATGTGGATCACCACAAAAAATAGGACATGACTAGGAAACACTAGCAAGCATGTTAGAATCATCCAGAATAGCTGCACCAACACCACTTTTCAAATCTTTATTGGTCACGTTGGAAAGCTTAAGAAGACAACCAATAAACAATTGTCATGAAGAAAGATAACTTGTGGAGCACAAAATCATGATCCAACTGAAATGAAGATACACAAGACCATCCCAAGCAATATCCCAAAATCTCAGCACTAGATTTGATCACACCGAAATATATCAGACTCTGCAAAACAGTGATCAACAAACCAACACTACAAACTGGATCATAAAATCTTCCCAATTTGCAATCACCAGAGAAAATCATAGGAATATGTTGAAATAAATGACAACATATCCTAGTTACAACAATGACCAACAATATCCAACAATCTCCCCCTTTGGCATTGATGGCAACATATGAATGTGAAAAGCAATCAATGCAAAGAAAATAAGATATCTCCAAAAACCTCCCTAAGATCAAGACTTAGAAAGAATTTTTTCACTTGATCTCTCTCCCCCTTTGACAACAATGCTCACAAAATAGAAAACCAAACTCTCTCCCAAAAAAAGGAAACATGAATCTATCTCCCCCAAACTATATAACCAAATCAACAAACTACTCCACAAGAGGAGCAACACCAACTCACCAATCCGGATAAGAAGATAAGGCTATGAAATCCACCAGATTGATGCAACTTAATGCATCTAGTTCTCATCAGGAGGGGTGGATACCCCTAACTTGTCTCTCAAGTAGACAAATGTATTTGTTGGCAAAGGTTTAGTGAAAATATCAACTATTTGTTCCTTTTTTGATACATACTCCAACTTCACCTTCTCTTCACTGACTTTCTCTCTCAAGTAATGATATTTGATTTGACACATGTTTAGTCTTTGAATGTTGCACCAGATTATTTGACATGTTGATAGCACTAGAATTATCATAGTATATAATGGTAGGCTCATCATAAATAACTTTCATATCTAACAACATTTGCTTCATCCAAACTACCTAAGTGCAATTAATAACAACAACAATGTACTCAACTTCAACAGTAGATAAGGACACTGAATCTTATTTCTTAATAGTCCTTGAAACCAACTTCTTACCCAAAAAGAATGCTCCACCAGAAGTGCTCTTCTGATCATCAACACTACCAACTCAATCAGCATCAGTATAGGCACATAACATGAAATCATCATTCCTAGGATACCATAATTCATATTCCACAGTTCCCTTCAGGTATCTAAATATCCTCTTCACAACAGTGACATGACTCTCTTTTGGATCAACTTCATATCTAGCAGCCATGCACACAACATGCATAATGTCTGACCTAGTTTGAGTAAGATACAACAGTCCACCAACCATAGATCTATACAAACTTTGATTACCTTTAGGAGATTTATCATTCTTAGACAATTTACAACCAGTCACCATAGGAGTTCCAACAATTCATTTACATACTTAGTTTGAGATATGAATATACCTTTTCTAGTCTATGCAATCTACAAACCTAAGAAAATTTTCATTTCACCAATCATAGACATCTCAAATTCCTTCTGCATATCACTGGCAAAATTCATACTCAAGTTATCATCACCACCAAAGATTATATCATCAACAAAGACTTCAACAATCAGGATGTTATCATTTTCTATCTTAAAGTACAGATTGTTGTCAGCAACACCTTTACTAAATCCCAATTTCAAAAAGTATTTATCTAGTCTAGCATACTAGGCTCTAGGAGCTTGTTTCATTCCACAAACAGATTTCTTCAACTTACATACCATGTCTACATCATCTGACAGTGAAAATCCATCAAGTTGTTCAATGTAAACTTCATCCTCAAGATCACCATTCAAAAAGGTAGATTTGACATCCATTTGATATACCTTGAAATCTTTATAAGCAACACAAGCAAGCAATATTCTAACAACTTCAAGTCTAGCAACTAGAGAAAAAGTGTTGTGAATACCCTTTGCAGACTAGTATAGCTTTATTTCTGACAACTTCACTGACTTCATTCAATTTATTTTTGAATACCCATTTAGTACCAATAACATTCTTATCCTTAGGTCTAGGAACAAGTTCCTAGGTGTTATTCTTTTCAATTTGATCTATTTCTTATTGCATAGCTCTCATCCAACTTTCATCTTTATAGGCTTCAGCAACATCTTTAGGTTTAACTTTGGAAATCAAACATACTTCTTTAGTATCTAACCTTCTTCTAGTCATCACACCTTTATTTTGATCACCAATAATCTAATTTTTAGACTAATTCAATCTTACATACCTCAGAGTCTTCTGATTGTTCTATTTTCAGGTTCCTGCACTCCTTCACCAACAACATCCAGATTCACAATCTCTACCAGATCATTTGGCTTAGGCTCTTTAGGATGAATAGGGGATAAAACAATATGTTGACCATCATCATAACCACATACTCTGATCTCTTTCCCAAGGTTCTCATTCACCTTCACATTTTCACTTTCAACTATCTTTCTCAGTCTCTTATTGTAGCATCGGTAGGCCTTACTCTTTGTTGAATATCCCAAGAAAATACCTTCAACACTTCTAGCATCAAAATTTCCTATATCCTCATCTCTTTTGATATAACATTTTCTACCAAATACTTCAAAATATCTCACAGTATGAACATGACCAAACCAAAGCTCATAAGGGGTCTTATGGTATCTCCTTTGATGTGAACTTTGTTGAATGTGTAAACTTCAGTACTAATAGCTTCTCTCTAGTAGATCTTCAGAATATTCCCTTGAATCAACATAGTCCTTGCAACATCCAAAATAGTTATGTTCTTCCTCTCAACAACTCCATTCTGCTGAGGGGTTCTAGGAGTAGATAATTGTTTTCTAATCCCATGCTTCTCATAGAATGAATTAAAATCACCAGAACAAAATTATCCACTGCTATCAAATCTCAGACATTTCACCTTCAATCCAAACTTAGTCTCAACCTTTGCTTTGAATATCTTGAATTTATCAAATGCTTTTGATTTCTCCTTCAAAAAGACAACCCACATCATTCTAGAATAATCATCAATTGGCAACATAAAATATCTATCACCCTGCACACTTCTAACATTTGTAGGTTCACATAGGTTAGTATGCACAATATCTAGAAATCCATCAGATATATTATTTTCTTTTGAAAGAAATTCTTGTTTTCTTACCCAACTGACATTCCTTACATACTGGATTAGCAGGCTTAACAATCTTAGATAGATCTCTAAAAACATGTATAGAACAGATGTTAATCATTGAATCAAAATTTACATGACACATTATCCTATGCCATAGCCAACTCTCATCAATATTAGCAATCAAACAACTTTTCTCACTAGCATTCAAATGAAAAATGTTACCTTCAGTCTTAGTTCCAGATGCAATCTCTATATTAGAGGCATTCAATATCTTGCATTTACCATCCTTGAATTGTAGATCATAACCCTTATCAACCATCTGTCCAACACTCAAAAGATTATGCTTCAAACCTTCAACATACAAGGCATCATTAGTGTTATGCTTACCATCAAAATAAATAGAACCTATCCCACAGATCACACAGGCTTTGTCATCTCCAAATCTAACTATTCCACCATCATATATTTCCATGCTTACAAATTTGGTTTTATCACTGGTCATATGATGTGAACAATCACTATCAATCACCCATTCATATTTCTCTTCAACTTTAGCAGCTAAAGATTTCTCCTCAATAGTATAGTTAGTGGAATCAATAGGTATAGGTCCATCTTCCTTCATGGCAAGGAATACAACTTCATTTCCTTCATATTCTTCATATGTAATACCTTCATCAACAACATACTAATAGTTCTTCCGATTCCTATACTTCCAGTTAGGCTTGTAAGATATTTCATACTTCTCATGCTTGTGATATCTATCATTCTTATCATGCTTATCAAACTTATCATGTATATCATACTTAGCCATTCTCTCTGGGAATCTAGAAGCAAAATGTCCCATCTTGTTATAAGAGAAACATTTCAAAGGCAACTTTCCATCATATTTACCGACACCTTTAGGTAATCTCTGGGAAATCAGTGCTTCAAGTTCATCCAACTTATTCTCTTTCTCTTCCATCTTTGTTCTCTCTCTTTCATATCTTGATATTTTACACTCACCAGGATCATATTTCTTCTTACTAGATACATATGTAGATGCTCTAAATGTTGTCTCAAACTTTCCATGTGATTCTCCAAATTCACTCAGATCAAATGCAATAAGCTTTCCAACCAACATATCTCTTGTCATATTAGTCACACTCTGGATCTCATCAATAGAAGCAACCTTATGTTTATAGGCAAGAGGCAAAGATCTCAGCACCTTAGAAACAATTTCATCTTCCTCAATGGTTCCACTAGCACATCTGATACCTAGGACAAGGTCATTCGCCTTAGCCATAAAGGAGTGTATGTTCTCATCATCTCCCATCTTTAATGTCTCATACTTTCCTTTTAAACTCTGCAACTTAGCAACCTTCACTTGTTTATCACCTTCATACAACACCTCAAGTTTCACCCAGATCTCATGTGCGGTCTGGAGTCCCATTACATTTGTCATTTCAGAATTAGCTAGGGCACTAAGAAATACTTCCTTCGCTCTAATATTATGTTCCGCTTCCTTAGCCTCATTAGGAGTAGATGGTCCATTCTAAGGAACAACATATACATGTTTTGTAATCTTCTAATAATCTTCACTGAGACATTTCAAGTGCACTTCCATCCGGTCCTTCCATTTGGCATAGTTACTTCCATCAAATCTCATATTGTCCCTCTTAAAGATTAAACCTTGAGTTGCCATCACAGATCTCCTTAAGCGGTTAAGCTTTTACTGGAGGATTTAGCTCTGATACCAATTGTTAGTAGTAGCCAAAAGGGAAGATTGAGAGGACGGGGGTGAATCGGTTTTCACTAGAATAACAATTAACCACAAAATACAGATCTGATAAACTACAACAATAAGATAGATAAGAAAATTAACATCACAACACACAACACCTAGATTTTGACGTGCAAAAAACCGGTTAAGGGAAAAACCATGGTGGGAACCTACCCACAGTAAGATGATACTCTGTAGTAGTATGTGAAAATGTTACAATGGGGAATGCATAGGCATTCAGGCATACTGCCTAGAGCTCATTGCTCAAATATAATGGCCTGGAAGGCTACAACCCTTAGGAAAGTCTCACTGACTTACAATAAGATTCAGACTACAATCTGGAAGAAATGAATTGAAAGAATAACATCTCCAAATGCCTGATTATAGTTCTGGTTAAGCACAAATGTATGCCCTACAACACCAATATCATCACAAACTCAACACCAAAGGATAAATCACTTGTTCCCGCACAAACCTCTTGCTGATAATGTAGACCCAACATCGACACCCAAACTACATGACTATATCACTTATATATACAATTCATTAACCTTGATAACAAGGTCAGCTAAACCCTCAACCCACAATAACAAAATTATATCACATGCTACAAAGATAGACCACCAAACAAATAGAATGGTTTACATAGCATAGCATGGTCCTAAATCAAATTCCCAAATGCACAACTCCACCGAAAATCATGCCAGGATCAACCGCAACACGCTACACCACCATAAATACCATATAACACATAAATCATCACCGATTGATAGAAACTACCAAAAAATTGCATAACAATTAATTTACATCACCAAAATAAATAGGACATCACTAAGAAACACTAGCAAGCACATTAGAATAATCCAGAACAGCTGCACCAACAACAATTTTCAAATCTTCATCGGTCAATGTTTGAAAAATCAAGAACACAACCAATCAACAACTGTCATGAAGAAAGATAACTTGCAGAGCACCAAATCATGATCTAGCTGAAATGAAGATACATAAGAACATCCCAAGAAATATCCCAAAAGATCAACACTGAATCTGATCACATCGAAATATACTGGAATCTGCAAAACAGTGATCAACAAACCAACACTACAAACCGGATCAAAAAATCTTCCCAATCTGCTATCACCAGAGCAAATCATAGGAATATGTTGACATCAATGACAACAACATATCCTAGCAGCAGAAATAATTAACAATATCCAACACCTCCATCATATCCTTGTTGGGATCTGAGAACACTAAGAGGGGGGGTGAATCAGTGTTCTGTCGGAATGAACAATTTTTAACTTTCTAAACCATGCATGTATGTATCGGTAAACAAATAAGCATATAACAAGAAGCAAATAGACCATCCACATAAATTAACACCATAACACACAAAATTTATACATGGAAAACCTCAATGAGGAAAAACCATGAAGGGATTTGTGACCCACAATATCAGTTCACTGGCCATATGAAAAGATATTACATAAAACAGGGGCCTTCACTTGCAAGAAGGCACACTTCCTAGAGCATACTGCTAATCACTAAAGAGCCTCACTACCTACAAGCTTTCTACCAAAGTAAATTACTAAAAATGAACTCAAGAATGCATTTGTTATGCCAGATAGAGTTTCGGTTCTGGTTCTTCTCTGTATTGGTTCACAAACTTGAAATATTACCGGTATTACTTCTCCTTCAAGAATGCAAGCTATCTATAGATTATTGCATGATATAATGTTTGCATACAAAAATAATCTCCATACATATATTTCGCATCTCACAGTTTTTCTATACCTATATATGTCTATCATCTATTCCATTATTACATTATAATTTAAATTGTCCTAGCAGACTGACTTATATACCTATTACACATGATATGCCTTATGTCGGCTTACAATGCATTTACAAAAGATATTCAATATCGGCCTCGACAATAATTACATAATTATTTACTAAATAAATCTTCCTTGATGTTGACCTCCTTGAAGTATTGATGCCGGTGTCGGTGCCGGCCTGAATGCTTCCAATGTCGATATATGCCTCCTAGTGCCAGTTTGTGACTTCCATCAGATCTTGTTGCCATAAATGACAACAAAATGAATCCAATGAGTGTCAATTGCCAACAATCTCCCCCTTTGGCATTGATGGCAACACTCAATTGAAAAATGGATTCCCTGTCGGTGTGCTCCCCCTGAGCAATACACTCCATATACTCCATCTGATAATATTTTCTTTTATATTTTTCACATATGTACATACTCCCCCTTTGACATTAATGCCAAAGACTGGTGAAAGAAATAAAGAATGATAGAATACTATTAGTGTCGCTCGATCTTAGTCAACTATAGGATTTCTGGGTATGCCTTTTGTAGCAACTAAAGATACGTGTCCCAACCTGAATTGAAAGTATCAAATACTGATGCAATTCCATTGAGTAAGTGGGAAAGTGGTTCCTTCTCTTGGGTATCTACCAGTGTGGGTTTTGCTAGCATATCCATGCATTCTTTCTTGTGAACACCTAATGAATCAATTCTAGGGCTTACCAATCCTCTTAAATTTCTTTCTCTCATTATTTTATCTTTCTCCTTCTCAAAAGCAAAAACTTGGTTCTCTAAGGACAAAATTTGTCCATCAACAAATGTATTTAGTGCAGTCAGTCCATCAAAAGAGTTAGCAATATTAGCCATTTTGTCATATAACTCCTTCAATCTGCTATCTACATTAGTTGTAAGATATCCCAAATTACAACATACTCTGTAAATATTAGTACATTGTTTTAAACAAATTTCAATGGGAATAAGCTTGTCTTCTATTTTCTTCTTTCCAAATTCTATGAGCTGATCAAAAGCTGCTCTTTTTGCTGCAGAGACACTATCCAAAGCTTGTCAGTCTAAAATCTCTCTCAAAGATTGATAATTATTTGATATGTGCTCTGTTAAAGTCTTGAGCTTATCGGAAGGGCTTGCTCCATCATCAATCTGATAGTTAGGCATTATTTTGTGTAGTACATAGACCGATTGATCAATTAACCCTTTGTTTACAGTTCCTTCCTTTAGCAATTTATGAGTGACCATCATCATTAATTATGTTGGACTTAACTTAGAGACTGATTTCTTCTCAACCTACGAAGTGTCAATTGCCAAAACTCTTGCCAGGGAATCAGTTTTACCTGCTAGTATACTCAGTTGATTTTACCTTGTCCATCTCAACCTCTTTTGCACCGGTGGCTTCACCACTTGGTGCAGTATTGGTTACTACCGGTGGAGTATCATCCACAGTGTTTCCAGTGCCCTGTATATTCTCTTTCTCAAAATTGGTCTATGTCGATACATACTGTACACTCTCTTTAACTATCAGTTGTGGTTGTGCAAAAACAGGAGTTGAATTGCCCAAAATACCCTTTCCTTTTGATTTGTCAGGAATGCTGGGGGATGTTGCCTTTGCAAATTTTTCTTGTGATGTGAGAAAGTCTGGGTTTTTCTAAAAGAATTTTGTCCATCCCTTACTTGTCTCATTTATCACCTCATTTACTCTTCCCATCATAAGGCTTATTTGCCATTTTTTTCCTACTGAAAATTGTCCTATTAGTAGTATCTGTAGACACCTAAAAATGGTCAACGCTTGCGGAGTCATACTTTAACATTTGCGCATTGCCTCATTTTAGGTTTTTGCATCGCATTAATATTTCTCCTATGTCACGCACTTGGTTTTTATCATTTGTGAGCATCGAGTCCTTCTTCTACATTCTTCAGTTGTCTTGCCTTCGAATTTGGTCTTGTCGACAATAATCTTCAATCATGATTTTGGTCGATCTTATCCTATTGCATCAATGTGCGTGCTCATTTGTCATCATTTTGGACATTGTCAATCCTAATTAGGTTTTGTCCTCTTATCAATCTTATCATCTGGCGATCGATTTGTCATCGATTATTGTTATGTTCGATCTTGTCATTTTGCGATCAATTTGTCATTGATCGTTGTCATTTTCAATCTTGTCGTCTTGCAATCTATTTTGTCATCGATCCTTGTTCTCTTGTCAATTTTGTCATTTTGCGATCGATTTGTCATCGATCGTTGTTTGTCTCAATTATGTCAATTTGGATCAATTAGTCATTGTTCCTCGTCAATTGGCGCATTTATCAATCAAATCATTTATCACATTGGTTCTTTGTTAATCGTAATCAAACCAACATCAATTATCTTCAATCAAGACCTAATTGTCATTCTCGCATTGCTAATTCATCTTCTAGGGTTTCATGATTTAATCATTTAACCTGGTTTTTCATTTCCCTCTCTAGGATTAATAAATTATTTATTTATCCTAAGTCTTCTTGTCACAATTAAATGTTCATTTAATTGGCTAATTATTCCTCTTTGTGAATTAATTAATAAATGACAAATTATTAATTAATTTACCTAATTTCTAATTTTCATCATTTTCCTAATTCTTAATTTCCTAATTCCTCTTTTTCTAATTTTTCTATTTTCTAAATTCCTAATTTCAATTTCCTCCTATTTCTCTCCTAAATTCATGGAAATGACATGTCAATTTGTCATAATTTGTCATAATTGACAATCAATCAATTTTGACATAGAAGTTTGTCATAATTTGTCATAAATTATCAATCAACAAATTTTGCATAGAAAGTGCATAATTTGTCATAATTTGTCATAATTGACATAATTGATTTGCAATTTCCATTTGAATTGAATCATGCTAATCTTGTCATCTCTCCAATTCTTCTATAAATTGGATGAATTTCATCAATCAAAGCCCCTGCTAATCAGATTATGGAATTTCTAATCAATCACATTTCGAGTACTCTTGATCAATAATCTTGTCTACTTGCTTTCAATCATGTATGTGCACTTGTAGGTGAGATCCACAACCAAAATATTTGAAGAGGAAAGAAGAACAATGGAGCCGCATGAAGGAAGCATTTGGATTTACCTCTGGTTTGCATAATCTTTTTGAATGTTTTATCTTTATGTCTCTATTGAATGTGTTTAGGATAGATCATTACATTTGAGCTTTCGTGATTGAGCTAATGATTAGTATGTTTATATTGTTTGTGATGATTTCCGATTTCCTAAGCTACATTAATTGGTGAACCCGACGTGAACACTAATCATCTAACCCCTTAACTGTGTTTTTGAGTGCTTTTGAGTTGATTTGCAGGCCAAAAACCCAAAAACAGGGCAGTGCAGGGCTTTCTGGGGACTTATGCGCCTGTGTCAGACAACCTGCGCCTGTGTTATGCATTCTATGCTTGTGTTAGAGACATTCTATGCTTGTGTTATGAGTTTTGTGCCTGTGTCATGGGTTCTGTGCCTATGTAAAGTCCAGAAGCAGAGGTGAAAATGCAGTGTTTTACTTGAAAATTGTTTGTTTTTGCATTTTGTTTTCTGTGTTTTGGTTTTTGGTACTAATTATCTATGCAGCATCTTGGCATACACATGGAAAAGACAACAAATGAAACTACTAACATGTTTTATGCAGAATTGATAGTCAAAGAATAAACATCTCAAACTTCTAACTTGGGTTTTGCAGGTTGCCTTGGAGAAACAACTAAACTTGGTGTTTGTCATTAATGTTTTAGGCACCTAGTGATTTCTAAATAGGTTGGAATGAATATGTTTTTTCTTTGATTGTTGAGTGTGACATTGGAGTATGAGAGTATGCTCTCATCCTTCTTAGGGTGATCAGAAATCCAGATCTTCGATACCATGCTCGTGTCTTTGATTGTTTGTCACCTTTAGAGGGCCTGCCTTCTCGACCACTTTGCTTTTGCAAGCAAGTGATAATCGTGAGAAGGGAATGACCCAAAGTGAGTACGGCTAGAATACCTTGGCATTCTAACTCACTATAAACAAATACCTAATGGGTGAAAGCTTTGAAGGAAGGGTTACGTGGGAATTGCAGTTACTTGGGAAGTGATGACCCTTGGACTCTTTCTCATATCAACATCTAAGTAGGACCTCATAGTCTAAATCATGCTTGCGCGACTACATTTTTTTGGTATCTTGATGGGCTTAATGTCTCAATCATGCTTGTGTGACATCAAGGAGTAATGCTTAACAGAAATCCTGACTAAACACCTTGTTTTTAGAGGCCAAAAACCCTTCTAGTTGCTTGAGAAGGACAAGTTCGGATACTTGGAAGAGATACTAAGTTCGCCATGGGGAGATTTCCATGGGGACTAATGCTTGGCTGCCCTGAGAAGTGAGTGCCATGGAGGGGAGCCCATGGGGTCAAGCATCTATGTATTCTCCTTGAATCCCATAATGAGTCTACCTCTCAAGTACCTAATGTCCTTGCCTACCATAAGAAATGTGTGAATGAGCATGATTGTATTGAGTCTAAGTTGAAATATCTTGTCTTCTTTGTTTGTCAAAAGTTGAATTGTGTATCATTCCAAAAACAAGGCAAATTGATTCAAAACAAGGTTAAACACAAGAGCATTTCATCCAACAAACTTCAAAACACCTTCAAACATGGTTATCAAACATTGTTCAAAATCTTGTCTCAACATTCATGTCACTTACATTTAAGTTCATCCTAGGTTGCATTTTGCAAAGTTTATTTTCAAGTACCAAGGTTAGGTTTCACCTAAGTCATACTCCTTTGCATATCAATATGGGTCATCCATTTGCATGTGTCCTCTTGCATTAGAGTAATACCATTGTCATACATTGCATACCCTAGGTCTCTTAATCAAGATTAGGTCATTATCATATCATATTAGGGTCAGTTGCATATTAATTGTCCCTTTGCATATAGTCTCAAAAACTAGGTCTTGTCATACTTGAGTAATCCAAATCTTTGATAAACCCTAAGTTATTGTTAGGAAGTCTAGACCTTGTCAAACCTTTTGTCCTTTTGTCATCCATGTCATTTCGTCAAACCTAGCTTAGTATCCAAGCATATAGGGGAGACATTGTCATCTTGTCCTTTGTCACTTAAATCCTTTTGTCCTTTGAGGTCTAGACATCATTCCAATTTCCCAAGGGTCTCTTTTAGATTTGCATTCCAAAAAGTTTGTCAAAATCTTGAAAAACAACCAAAAACATAGATTGCATGCTCGTCTATCTAGTTTGCATTTAGTTGCATATCATACATTATCCTTGAAAAATTCCAAAAATATTGCATTTGCATAGTGACATGTCTATTGAAACAAAGTTCCAAGCACCAATGATGCAACAAAGTTTGACGTATCAACCAACAATGCAATCAAATTTTAATCCAAGGCAATCACAATTATATCCAACCCAACAACAAGGCAATATTGGTCAAACTTTTCATGATGATGTAAATGTCCAAATACAAAAACTAGAGGAGAAACTAGCTCAAGAAGAAGAGATATTGGAACAAAGAGTGAAAAACATTGAGAAGAATAGATCACAAATGTCCAAAGTGTTTCAAAAATTTTCAGGTCAAAATCCAAAGATTGAGCCAATTGATGTAAGATCTCTTCTTGAATGATCAAACATACCAGCTCTCCTCTCACAAATAGAGACGATGAAACAATTTCAAGAAAAGAGACAACATCAATTTCAACATTATGTGCCTCCACAACAAGAACAAGAAGGTGTTTACTATCAATCTGATTTTCAACCAATGGTTCAACCAATTGTCCAACATATTCAACCAACACAACCAATGGTCCAATTTCAACAATATGTCCAACCAACTATACTATGTCAACAAATGGTTCAACCAATGGTGGAATATCAATGTCAACGAACACTACCAAACATTCAAAAACAAAGGTTGCAGCACACACCAAGCCAAATTTCAAACATGTCAGAACAATTGAACCAAGTTCAATATCAAAACATGACATCAAACCAAAAACAAGTTCAAATTCCAGATCCAATCATGTCAAAACCTTGAAAGAAAGGTGGCTTTATTGCAATTCTCTTAAGGAAATTACCAAGTGAGTTTATTGAGGAAGATCAAGATAATACACTTATGTCTAGCAATGCCTCATCTCCCCGCAAACAAATTGACTCTCTAGTGGCATCTATCCCTACACCTCTAGAAGTTTCACAAGAACCTTCCATGTTGTCCTCATCAAACAATACACCCAAGGATGCAATTATCCAAGAGCTATCCATAATTGATTGCCAAGATAATCCAATTCATGATGCACATCCTTGTCATGTTTCAAAAATACAATACCCAATGCCACCATGCACTTTATTCCCATTACCTGTTTTAGAGGACCCCATTCGAAGTCCCTCTTCCTCATGTTCAATCATTGATTCCTTGCCAGAATCCATCACAAACGTTCAAAGTGCATTTCCTTCATGCCAAAACATTGGTTCCTTGTCAGAATCCCCCATGCATATCCAAAGTCCAACCCCATGTCAAGAGGATAATTTAGAGCATGAAGAAACATGTATTAAAACATATCAAGATCAAGATCTTGAAACCTTATCATCCCATCCAATTGTTGACCAGGACCCCATGTTCCCAGACACTCATGATGATTCCCCTATTCTTGTCCATCCTATCCAAAGTCCTATTGACACTCCATTCCCCGAGCAAGATCAAGATATCCCAGTCCATCCAATCCCAAACGATTCCCTTCCATTTCATGAACACAATGTCCTTTCAAATCCCATTAACATTCTACTTCCTGAGAAAGATCAAGATATTCCTCCCATCCTTTCCAATGATCCCATTGAAAGTCAAGAGCAAAGCACCTTTAAAGAGGATTCCAATGATATTCCTCCTTGTCAAGATCAAATTATTCCTTCAGATCCTCCACAAGATCCACTTGTTCCTCCATCTCCTTGTCCTAATGCTCCATATACACTCCAAGATCGCATTTCTTTTGATGATCCCATTATTTCCCCCATTCCATCTCTTGAAGAGCCTGTCATTGAACCATGTCCACTACACAATCCTAGTCCCCCTCATGATCCTAATCCCCCTCATGATTCTAACATGTCAGTGCAAGATGTTCATGAACCCTCGACATGCATAATGGGTTCTTCCACTTTGGTGCAATCTGATCCACTTCATGATCTCATTATTTCTCTCGTATCATATCCACCTCATAATGGACTCGCGTCTTCTTCCCAAAGAAAAGAGTCTCCTACAAGTCAAGATATTTATAAAGGCAAAGGAGTAGACCTTCATGAGAAAGAACTCCTCAATATGAAAGAAAATGTTAAGGGTCATGTCTACACAACTCACTCTCAAGACGTTGGTATCCCTCCATCAAAATCCAAACATATCCCTTCCCCATCATCCCTTCCATCCATCTTAGGTCCTTATATCCCTTCATCCTCTATGCAAGGTCAGTAAAGGCACACATCCTTGAGTAAATTTCATCCATCCAAAAGAACTCCATTTCATTCATATCCATCCATGCATTCCTTTCCCCCTCCAAGCAATTTGGATGCCAAGTATAAAAGTCATAAGTCTAGCAATCCACATGTATTCAAGGATCAACATGTCCAATATAATCGACATGTCAAAACAAAGAACAATATGATCTATAAAGAAAAAGAAATATCCAAAAGGTCACAAAGGCCCACTGAGAAAAATAAAGAAAAGTCAAAATATATATGGGTTCCTAAATCCTTGGTGCAAGCAATGCACTCCAAGGAACCACAAAAGTATGAAAAATCAAAAACCATGTGGATCCCTAAGAAACTCCTTGAAGCACAAAAGCCTAAAGAAAAATCCAACTTGGCATCCAAAATTGCTATTCCTCCATCCAAACCTCTCAAATTTGTTCCTCTATCACCTTCTTCATCCATTTTGGGCCCTTATGTCCCAAAATCTCAAGCTATTCCTCCATCCAAATCTCACAATCTGAGATCCATTTTTCCTCCATCAGTCCATCACCTCTCAAGGTGTGTGCCAATGTTGATCTTGCCTTCATTTCTGTCCACTGAAGCCCAATTCTTCCAATACCCTATCCATTATCCAATGCATATTTTTCATCCTTCAATCCCTTTGGTCCAATCCTTTGCATAAATCCTTGCCTTAGTTTCATCTCATTTTCCATGTCCTTATCCTACCAATGTCTTTGAGCATACTTTTAAAGGTCATGGTCCATTTGTTTTTCAAGGCTACTATCCAATCAAAAAGACGCTTGAGTCCTTCCATCCCCTATCATGTGTCCATCTTCTATTGAAAAAGCTTAAAAAATACAAAACAAATCAAAAAATTGAAAAAAAACTTGAAAAAAAAAGAAAAAAAAAAAGGAAAAGAAAAAAAGTAAAGCAAAAATAATCCGTCCACTGGTGAAAACCTGGCAAACAGGTGCCTTGGGCAAGTACCATGATGAAAACCTGGCAAACAAGCATCATGCATAGTCTATGAACTTCTTGCACACCACACTTGGGGGCAGGTTTCCTCCTTCACTATCCTATCGAACCCCTGTCATTACCCTTCATATCCTATTGTCCCTCATATCCATTTCCTCTTTCCACCTTTGATCTTGACAAGGCTGATGATCATCATGAGCATCATGTATCTTGTTTGCAGCTTTCAATCTATCATAGCTTTTGGTCATTTATCCATTTTTTTATTATAACTTTTCATCCATATTCCCTGTCTTATTGCAACTTTCTGCCACTATCCCGTATCCTATCCTGACCTTCAGTCCATGTCCCTTATCCATTCTTGGTCTTGCTTATCCTCTCCATATCTTATCACTATCCATACACACCTTTTCTGTCCCTTGATCTTGATCTGAAATAAGGATGCAAAATTTAAACATGGTTTCAAAAACCTCTTGACATGTCCCTCATGCCATGTTATTGCTTTACATTGTCATATCCAGTCTCTTGTCCCATCACGCAATAGCCCCTAAAAATTGCATCCGCATTGTCTCCATGATAAAAGGTCTTTGTCTTCCCTCTATTCACCAACATTTCAGCAAGCCTATTTATTCACCTGTCATATTCCTTTCCTTGCTAGACACTGGGGGCAAAAACCATAAAAAATCATAAAAATTGCAAAATGTCCTGAAATAAAAAACCAAAAAAATCAAAAAATGTCCTGAAATAATTCCAAAAAAATTGAATAATGTCTTGAAAAAATCATAAAAATTGCAAAATGTCCTGAAAGAAATCTCAAAAACATTTAAAAATGTCCTAAAAAAAATCTCAAAAACATTTAAAAATGTCCTGACAAAAATCTCAAAAACATTTAAAAATGTCCTGAAAAAAAAAAATCCCTAAAAAGTCATATAAAGTCCTGAAAAAATGAACACAAAAACATTTCAAAACATTAAAATCCAAAAAACAAGCATTTTGTCAGTAAAGGATCTCTTTTTGTGCATAAGACAAATCACTGAGTATACATCCAACGGCAATCAATCCAACACTGTGCTTTAATGAAATCATGCATAAACAGATGAACTTTTTCAATCAAACCACACATTCAAATTGATCAGAATTGTCATATCAATCAACCTCAAAATCAATTCGTCCTTGGCACACTATCATGGGTCTTATATAGGGTATGGTATACTCGAAACCAGACTGTGTCCTATCTTAGACGGGGTACCACATGTCCTGAAACTAGACAGCATGATCATCCTATCAGCGCTTTCAACTTTTGACAATGAAGATCAAGATGTTTGTTTGATTTATTGGCATCTTATCTTTTTTATTGATTTCTCTTCGGTCATGTTCCTATGTTGCTCGATGATGTCACTGAGTGATTTAGAGTAACCGAGATGGTTCATGGTCCTTTTCTTTTTGTTGTGATTACTGTTTGTCTGTGATGTGTTTGTCTTTTGCAAAAAGGGTTGCATTTCAGCTCTGGCCTTCAATGCCATGATGCTATGCACCCATTTTGCTACATCAAAATAAAGGTTCTCACATACAAAGTGCATTACTGAAAGCAAGTTTATTCGTCTCTAACTGTCCTCTGTCTCATTTCTTCTTACTAACATTTCTTCCATCAGTTCGGATAGTCAGTTCAATCTAGTGCTCTGATTTTTCCACACATATGCTACATCCTGCATCCATTTGGTTAGTACATTTGCATTACATCATGCATTACATCACACATTTTATCCATTTCATATTATCAATGCATCAAAAACACATAAAAATATATATATATCCATACATGTTCCACAATGGTACATCAACAGTGCATAAGTCATCCATGCATGGCAAATAACATAAGTCATAAACACATTGCATCCCATCATATTGATGCATATCATATCATATGTCACAATAATATCGGAGTACAAAATTGGACTGTCTGTCCTAAGTATGGCCCGTAGGCTGACTACAAAATGTCAAACTACATAATGTCCACTGTCTGTCCTAAGGAGCACGTGCCTCTGTCACTGGGTGCTCGCTCTGTCCTCCTCATCCTTGCAATGTCTTGCAGATGATGTCCCTCCTGGTCCTAGTTGTGGTGGTCTCATAGGTCCACTCACTCCCATGCTGCTCAATGACCTCCGAGAGCGTGCCCTGCTCTCTATCCTCGATCGTGCCTGATATGAAGCTGCTCTCTGCTCTGGTGGAACTACACTCTCATATAATGTCCTCCAATGGCATATCTCCTCTCTGGTCTCTACCAGCATCTGTGCCATCTCGCGTGCACTGGCATCCCAAATCGACCCAATATACTCAATGACTCTCTGTTCCTCTCGCTGTGCCTGAGAAATTGTTGCATCTCGAGCCGCTGTGAGTCTATCTATCTCTGCTTTGAACTGATCCTACTGTCTCTCTAATGTCGCAATGTGATCCTACTAACTCGCTATGGTAGCCCTGCACATCTCCATCTCTTCTATCCTAGCTGTCTCCGGCTCTATGGGTATATCCTGCAATGCCTCCTGCTTGCCTAAATCTAGCTCATCCTCATCTCCGTCCTCATCATCCCCATCCTCTTCTCTATCCTCGTCATCCCCATCCTCATCACTATCCTCCTCCTCCTCATCCTCATCATCTCCCTCCTCCTCTCCTATGAGTGGGAAGTCCTCCTGTCGCCTCGGTACTGGAATATCCGGATCTGTCAATGGCACTGGTCGTAGTCGTGTAAACCATCTCTCATACTCATTTGTCATCCCAGCATCCTCCACATCTGATCTCCAATCCCATGGTCTCTGCTGTAGCTGTGAGAAGTCAGCATATGCTATGTGTGGCTGAATCATACTCCCCCACTGACTCGTCTCTCTGTGCGATCGGGCAAAGTGTGCAGTCCTCCTCAGGACATCCTACCTCTCTCCAAACTGTCATCTGACTCTCTCTAGTAGGTACAACTCAATCACTCTCTGGCAATTCACTGGTCACCCAATCAGGTACCTCTCCTATCTACAATAAGGTAGCTCCTCACTATCATCTAACCATCCCAGGCAATCACGATATGGCCTCCATATGAACTCTCTCAGTTTGTCTAGCTCATGTTGCCAATATAGTATGTATCCAAAAGGACCCTGTCTCAGTGCTCCCCCATAGCAGTACACATATGGTCAGTGTGGTACTACCTGTCTGTCTGTAATTGGTCGACATATGGCTATATGCTTAAATGCCCATACCTGTAGCAATGTGACTCCACAACTCAAAGTCTGAACTCCCTGATATGCTATCTGATGCAACTGAAAATATAGCATAGCCAATACAAATGGTCCCCATGCCTACACCATCCCCTCTATCGCCATCCACTCTAGCACTCTTCCCCATCCAATAAGGAATCCATGTCCTCGTCTGTCTCCTACTAGTAGGCTTGCTATCACCACGTACCACCGATCATACTCTGATGCCATGGTCTCCCAACCAATCTCCCTCTCTATGATATCCAGATCATTTGCATCGCACTCAAATAACTTGCACAATGCATCTCTCCCTGTCACTAGGTCATACTCTATCATCTCTCCATGAATCAGAATGCGGAGGATATGCCATACATCCTCTAGTGTCACAGTCGCCTCTCCAGTCGCCAGATGGAAGGAGGAAGTCTCTGAATGCCATCGCTCTGCCAATGCGGTAAGTAGTCCTGTGTTTGCCCTAATCTCAGGCATGAATGTGATATAATATATCCCAAGTCCTGCTAAGATATCTCTGTCTATGCTCCTGAGTCTATGTCGTAGCATGAAACAGTCTGGTCGGTTCTCCCGTGTGATCAATGGACACTATCGACTCTACATCACAATTGGGGCACATTTTGTCAGTTTTAGGGTTTTCTCCTATGGGTTGCATTTCCTCATTTTCATGTCCAAATCAGGGTGTTTTTCATCTAATTTGACCTATCCTACCCTTATCCCCCCTTTCCGGATCATTTGCATGCAGTTTCAAACCAAAATTGAGTAATAAATGCACAATTGCGCTTGCGTCTTAACTCCTGCACCTGTGTCACATAAACTGCACCTGTATACCCTTACACAAGTGTAGAAGACCTAACACAAGCGCAAGATGCGCCCTACATAGGCGCAAAAGTCTATTTTTGCAGTTTCTGTGGACCCTGCAATGTCCTGCAAGCAATCAAAATTCATGAAAATGAAAACATGGGTTTTTGAGATACATACCGCTGCTCCTGCGTCGTCTGGTCATCTGAATGTGCGTACATGTTCCCCGAGGTGATCCACCATTGGAATGTTCACCATCTATATGCAAGTGTCCTTGTCCAGAGCAATAAATCCTCCTCTTTGTCTAGTGCAAATGAGCTCTTTTCACTTTCTTGGTCCCATTTATAGATCTTTGTCAGTACATAGATGGATGTGCACCCTCTCCATCTTATGTTGGTCGTGGTCTTTTGCACCATCAATTGCTTGTCCTTCATGCATCCGATCTCCGATTGTCAGTCCATTCGATCCTATCATTTTTATCGATCAATTGGCCTCTTTTCTGCATGTTTCCAGCCAATTCCTCGAGGGGGCATGCATATGTCATTATTATTGTCTGGGGCATTTTCATTACTGTTCTTTGAAACAATGCTTAAAATCACATTGTCTCAAAGAGGGGCAAAATGTAGACACCTAAAAATGGTCAACACTTGCGGAGTCATACTTTAACATTTGCGCATTGCCTCATTTTAGGTTTTTGCGTCGCATTAACATTTCTCCTATGTCACGCACTTGGTTTTTATCATTTGCGAGCATCGAGTCCTTCTTCTACATTCTTCAGTTGTCTCGCCTTCGAATTTGGTCTTGTCGACAACAATCTTCAATCATGATTTTGGTCGATCTTATCCTATCGCATCAATGTGCGTGCTCATTTGTCATCATTTTGGACATCATCAATCCTAATTAGGGTTTTGTCCTCTTATCAATCTTATCATCTGGCGATCGATTTGTCATCGATTATTGTTATGTTCGATCTTGTCATTTTGCGATCAATTTGTCATTGATCGTTGTCATTTTCAATCTTGTTGTCTTGCAATCTATTTTGTCATCGATCCTTATTCTCTTGTCAATTTTGTCATTTTGCGATCGATTTGTCATCGATTGTTGTTTGTCTCAATTATGTCAATTTGGATCAATTAGTCATTGTTCCTCGTCAATTGGCGCATTTATCAATCAAATCATTTATCACATTGGTTCTTTGTTAATCGTAATCGAATCAACATCAATTATCTTCAATCAAGACCTAATTGTCATTCTCGCATTGCTAATTCATCTTCTAGGGTTTCATGATTTAATCATTTAACCTGGTTTGTCATTTCCCTCTCTAGGATTAATAAATTATTTATTTATCCTAAGTCTTCTTGTCACAATTAAATGTTCATTTAATTGGCTAATTATTCCTCTTTGTGAATTAATTAATAAATGACAAATTATTAATTAATTTACCTAATTTCTAATTTTCATCATTTTCCTAATTCTTAATTTCCTAATTCCTCTTTTTCTAATTTTTCTATTTTTTTAAATTCCTAATTTCAATTTCCTCCTATTTCTCTCCTAAATTCATGGAAATGACATGTCAATTTGTCATAATTTGTCATAATTGACAATCAATCAATTTTGACATAGAAGTTTGTCATAATTTGTCATAAATTATCAATCAACAAATTTTGCATAGAAAGTGCATAATTTGTCATAATTTGTCATAATTGACATAATTGATTTGCAATTTCGATTTGAATTGAATCATGCTAATCTTGTCATCTCTACAATTCTTCTATAAATTGGATGAATTTCATCAATCAAAGCCCCTGCTAATCAGATTATGGAATTTCTAATCAATCACATTTCGAGTACTCTTGATCAATAATCTTGTCTACTTGCTTTCAATCATGTATGTGCACTTGTAGGTGAGATCCACAACCAAACTATTTGAAGAGGAAAGAAGAACAATGGAGCCACATGAAGGAAGCATTTGGATTTACCTCTGGTTTGCATAATCTTTTTGAATGTTTTATCTTTATGTCTCTATTGAATGTGTTTAGGATAGATCATTACATTTGAGCTTTCGTGATTGAGCTAATGATTAGTATGTTTATATTGTTTGTGATGATTTCCGATTTCCTAAGCTACAGTATCTATACATCTTTTCATCTCTTCATTATTTATAGTACCACATTGTTCCAAAAGTGCAACTTCCTTGATTTCTCTATCCCTCTTGATAGCATGAAGTCTTCTAGCTTCAAGTTTATTATACAAGGATAAAGGTATCTCCTTCAAAATTTCAACTAAGGCTTTCTTATATATGTCTATATACAACAAAATAGCCTCTTCTAATTCACTTTCTTCATTCTCTTCTAAATCTTCATAATACTTAGATATATTTTTCAACATTCCATCTTTTGTAACTTCATCAACAAGTTCAACACAGGTCATTATGGTCTTACCTATTTCAGTATCATCACCCTTCTGCTTTTTGCTTGTGGTTGCCGGTGTGACTGGTTTCCTCTTCTGCATAGGTTTCCTTGTCGGTGGTGGAGGTGCAGTAGGATGAGCTTCCTTTTTGACAAGTCTCCTCCTAGGCTCTTCCTTCTTCTACTCTACCGGTGGTTTTACCACATTCTTCCTTTGCACCCTTTTGAAAGCCAGAGGTTCTTGATCCTCAGAGTCAGAGTCAAAAGTGATTGGGGAAATGTGAACTTGTGTCTTCTTCACTTCTGCAGTTCCAACCTCTGTTGGTTTAGCTGCGTGTTTTGATTTAGAGCTTGGCTGAGTGTGTATCTTGTGCAACACATCTTGTACATATGCAGTCATCTTCTCTATTTTCTTTTCTCTTCTTTTCCTGTTAAAACTTGTTTTTACTTCAAGAGCCTTTTCTCCTGCTATACCGAAGTGCTCTGTTTTATCATCTAATGGGGCATCTAACAACATCTTTACATAAAGTTCAAAGATACTATCATCCACCTCATATCTAAGCTCAGCAATCCAGATTTGCTTGGGTTCAACTACTTCCATGAGAGTTTCATCAGTTTTTGTCAGTGGAATACTTATTCACAATGTTCTTTGAGATTCTTTCCCTTTGCCTCATGTTCTTTTGAAATGTCTTAAAATAACCCCAAATTTTCTCATCTCTGTCGGTACCAAGAATGGTGATAGCTATCTTGATCTACATACCTACCAGTATGTCATGAGCCCAATTCTTCTTTCCTAAACAGGGTAGCTCATTCAAGAAGTAAAGCATTAAACAAACAATTAAGTTTCCATATTTGAAGGTGCCTTTCTTGATTCCTTTGATCTTAGTAAGGTTTAGCATCAATTCACTCCTCATCCATTCACATAAGTCATACTTCACATTATTCCTTAGCATCTGATATGTAGCATGAATGCATGAACTTGCAATAGAATTCAATCAGTTGGATTGAGTTACCTTATATCCTATGATCATGTTTGCAAACTTTATGTCTGTGTCAGTTATTGTGGTTATCCTCATTGATCTCTTATTAGGTGTAGAACCATTGAGTTTATGAACCTCCATGTTTGAAATTTTCTTACCAGGTTCTTGTCCGACCCTGGGTAAGTCGGAGACATCTTGAATAGATTCCTTTGTGATCATGTAGGGTCTGTCAAACTAAATGAATTCATTGTGAACCCTTCTCAGAACGTATCTGATCACCTCATCCTTGAATTCCGGTATGTGCAAAATACTGGTTAACCCTAGATCCTCAATTGCTTTTAATTCTGGTTTCATCATTCTGGTGTCTCCTAGTATCACTGATTGATACATGCTTTTGATGTCTTCAGTGCCCAAATCCTCAAGAGTGCAGTGAATGTATGCCCTCACATCTTCAACATACATTACTCCGTCAGGAACCCTAGAAAATGCTCCCACAGAGTCTTCCTTCTTGGCAATTTTGGGAACTTCCTTAAAGACTAGCCTTAACCTATCCTTGACTTTGACAATGGTAGGATTTGCAATAAAAGTAGGAGCGGAAGATCTAGATGCCATTTCAAAAATTACGTGAAAGTGAATGCCGATGGACGATTGAGTGCTTCACATAATTGCTCGAAATCCTCTCTCAATGCTTTGCTCGCTCTTAATTCACCTTTACTTAGCTCTGATTGCTTGAATGCTCGGTGAGTGAAAATGAATTCACCTACCCTCTTTTATCAATGAATAAAAACCCTAACTTTTGTAATTAATGCTTCACCAATAACCCTACGGATGTCGGTTTCACAATTATGTGCTGGGGTAACCTTCATTGATGATGAACACATTTCTCCAGATCTCTTTCTAGATCTCCTTAGATCTCTTCCAGGGTAATATGCAAAATTTAGCAATGACTTTGCCAACCCCTAAGGCTTATGCCTCAGTTACCTATGGAATTTCTTGTCGGTGGAGGAATACTTTGTTTTACTAGTGGATTTTCCGGTATAGATCCATCTACACTTTGTTCTTAAGATTTTCTAACCCATCTCTTGGTGTGATCTTGTTGTATTTCATCTACCTTTTGCTTTCCTTTCTCATTGTCTTTATCATTATTAGCTGATTGAGTCTTGTTTCTGCTATACTTAGCAATATGACCTATTATGTTGCATGCATAGAATGTGACATTGTTCTTCTGAATTGCTTTGACATATCCGGTATTATTATTTCTTGAGCTACAATGATTAGCAAAATGTCCAAACTTTCCACATACATGACATTTAACATTCATTCTAGAATCTTCTGATCTATGAGCATATTTCTTGCAATTTGTGCATTGATCGAGAACAAAATTGTAGATTTGATTTGCCTTATTTATATATTGTTTAGCCATATGCCCAAATTTATTGCAAACAAAAACATCTACCATTGAATTTATAAGCATTAGATTTCCTTACCAGTTTCCTTTGTTTTGATGAGTTCTGCATACCAGTTATCTGATCTTCATTAGCAGTACCGGATATTTCACCTTGTACAAATCCAAGTCCTCTAGAATCATCAATCTATATTTATCTTTTTAGTAAGTCATCCAACTGTGCAAGACTGATCCTAAACTTTTCTTTATACTCACTTGCAGTAGTTAGGTCATCTCTTAGAGTAGTTACTTGCCTTTCAAGTTCTTGTTCATTATTCCAGGAGTGTGCCAAATCAGTTCTCAACAAATTATTCTCATGAGTCAATCTTCCACATTCATCAAACTTGTTCTTCAGAGATAAAACAAGATTATCTTCCTTCTTCTTTCTATCCTCAATATCTTTTGATAACCTCATAGTTAGATCTTACATTTCATTTTTCATGATCATGTTTTCTTGACTTACTTTCTGACATTGTTCATTAAGAGAATTCTTCTCCTCATCATCTGGTTGTTGCAAAAGTTCTTTTCTCTTGGCTTGAGTAGATGATAACCTTTCTTGCAGGATAAGAATGAATTCATTTGTAGAATTCAATTCTTCTTCATCCTTTCAGCATCAAAATCCTCAAGAGTCATCTCAAGTTGCTTCTCCATAGCCATTTTCAAAGATTCCGGTTTCAGGATCTTCCTCAAGTTGTTAAACTTCTTCCGAGGTACTAGGCTCTCATACCAATTGTTGGGAATCTAAGAACACTGAGAGGGGGGGGAGTGAATCTATGTTCTACCAAAATGAATAATTTTTAAGTTTCTAAACCATGCATGTATGTACCGGTAAACAAATAAGCATATAATAAGAAGCAAATAAACCATCCACATAAATGAACACCATAACACACAGAATTTATACATGGAAAATCTCAATGAGGAAAAACGACGGTGGGATTTGTGACCCACAATATCAGTTCATTGGCCATATGAAAAGATATTACATAGAACAAGGATATGCACTTGCAGGAAGGCACACTGCCTTTAGCATACCACTCATCACTAAAGAGCCTCACTAACTACAAGCTATCTGCCAAAGTAAATTACTGAAAATGAACCCAAGAATACATCTGTTATGCCAGATAGAGTTCTATTATGGTTCTGCTCTGTACCGGTTCACAAACTTGAACTATTACCGGTATTACTTCTCCTTGAAGAATGCTTTCCAAGCTATCTATAGATTATTCCATGATATAATGTTTTCATACAAAAATAATCTCCATACATATATTTTGCATCTCATAGTTTTGCTATACCTATATATGTCTATCATCTATTCCATTATTACATTATATTTTAAATTGTCCTAGCAAACTGACTTATATACCTATTACACATGATATGCCTTATGTCAGCTTACAATGCATTTACAAAAGATATTCAATGTCAGCCTCAACAATAATTACAAAATGATTTACTAAATAAATCTTCCTTGATGTCGACTTCCTTGAAGTATTGATGTTGGTGCCGTTGTAGGCTTGAATGCTTCCAATGTTGGTATCTACTGGTATATTCTTCCTAGTGTCAGTTTGTGACTTCCATCAGATCTTGTTGCCATCAATGAGAACAAAATGAATACAATGAGTGTCAATTACCAAAAATCCTCTTATTTCTGTTGTGTTTACTCTTGTTGCCCGGTCTAGATTGATCACTTTGAGGTCCCTCCTAACCGGTGACTACACCAAGTGGTATCAAAGCGAGATTTTATTCTAGACATTGTGTTGTCTTAAAATTTTTGTTGTGGGGGTGAGATTGTGGATCCAATATGTAGCTACAGAAGAATGGCGTGAAGATGGCATGAAGAGGAAAAAGGAATGGTGGAGTGTGTGGGAATGTAGACCCTGTTGTGATATAAATATTGAGATGAACTGCAGCTCAGTTGGAAGTCATTAAGATAGAAAAGAGAAGAGGCCGACCTATTGAAGATATGAGTGAAGATGTAGAAGAAGAAGCACTGGTAGAACAAGTAGAAAATCCATCAGTAGTTGATCCAAATGAAGAGAGGTTCTTGAGGGTTTTGAGTAGGGAGAATACCAAACCATATTTTTCTCCACCAGAGTATGATGGTAAGTTGGATTCAGATGAATTGATGGATTGGATCTTGGAGATGGAGAAGTATTTTGATTTTGAGAACACCATAGAGAAAAGAAAGGTGAAATATGCTTGTACCTAGTTGAAAGGTCATGCATCTTGTTGGTGGGAGAATTTGCAAGTTGATAGACAGAGGAGAGATAAAGAGAAGATCCAATCATGGGAGCAGATGGTTGCTAAGTTAAAATAAAAGTTTATGTTAGCTGATTATCAAGTAAATCTATTCTGGAAGTTGCAGAACTTGAAGCAGAAATAATCTAGTGTGAATGAGTATACCGAAGCATTCTACAAGTTGAATATCAGATCTGGACATGCTGATGATGAGGTTGAACAAGTTGTAAGATATTTGAATGGATTGCAAATGTCTATACAATATGAAATTAGTTTGATCAAGTTGCAGAGTGTTGAAGGAGTGTACCAGTATGCCTTGAAAACATAACATAAGTTGAACAAAAGACATGAGCAGAGACAGAGAGGTAGACATGGAAGGTTTTTTAGAGGAATATTTCAAGGAGGAAGAGGATATTCTAGAGGAAGAGGAACCTGTATAGATCATAACAAGGATGAGGAAGTAAGAAAAGATAGCACTTCATATTGGGAGGATGACAAAAAAATTTACCGGAGGAGAGAACTTGATGCTACCGAAGTGAGGTTTTTGGAAAAGTTGTCAGAAGACAAGACAAGAGAGTGTTTAGAGGTACTTGCTATAAGTGTGGAGGAGAAGGACATCATGCTTTCAAATGTAAGAAGACTGAGAACATTGGGAGAACAACATTGGTAGAAGAAAGCCCCACCAAATCAGCTAACAAACTGCAAGATGGAGAACTATTTATGATGAGGAGAGCTTTGTGTCATACCAGAGAGAATGAAGAGCCCTTGCAGAGGTGAAATTTGTTCAAGACTAGATGTGAGGTATCCAGTAAGTGATGTAAAGTAGTCATTGATAGTGGTAGTTTGGATAACCTTGTTTCAAAAGAAATTGTGAATAAATTGAAGTTGGAAACATTCAAATGCCCTAAGCCTTATCAGATAGCATGGATTCAGGATGATCATAAGTTGTTAGTGTAATGGTGAAAAAGGTGAATGATGGAGAGATCAAGAAGAAATATTTTCTTCCCTCCAAGGAGAGATGAAAGTTTCACTGTGGATTTCCCTTCAAACACTTTATCTAGATTACATTAAAAGAGGGGCGAAATTCAATAGATCCAATCTCTTAGGGAAGAGATTGAATACTAAATGAATTGATAATGAGATAGAAATGACAAGCTAACCCCTCTTTTAGAATGGAAAATGATTGAATTATGTGTTGTAAGACTAAGTGTAAAAGTAGCAAATAGCTGATTATAACTCGAGATAGAAGCATAAGATGAAGTTGTGCACCTGGATCTGGCTATAATATGTTGAGACGAAGCTGCCATGTGAATTTGAGGAAATGTTGTCGAGACCATGTTGAAAGTGCACACGGTCCTCCAAAAAATCCATGAAACAAAAAGGTTTTTCCGCCTTTACAAATGGAGTCCAAATCTGCAAGCACAGCTACACACCTTCAACCTACACATAGAAAAGAGAGGAAAAGGGGTTGGGATTGGGGGTTTGCCTTCAGGTCAAAACCCAATTTTGGAATTAACCAATTGATGAAAGAAAGTACTTGCAAGTAAATGTAAATGAAAGACTGGAATCTAATTCACCTCAAGGGAGGTTGTAGATAGAAGGTAGGTAGATTTTCTTATATTGAATTGAATGTTGAAAGGGATCTCCTCTTCAATGGTTGAATCCTTGACTTGAATGCATCACCTAGCCTTGAAGGAAGACTTGAGAATGCTCAATGCTGGAAAGGAATGCTTGAATGCGTGATCTCATGTATTCCCACTTATCCAACTTATAAAAATGGGAGGGAGAATGCGACTTATATACTCGTCAATTAAGGTTAATTGACTGATTTTTCATCACAGGCCGACATAGGGAAAGTTTTCCCGCATTATGAAAAGTCCAATGCAAAGATAGGACAAAGGGGGCCCCAAAATAGGGAAAGGATAAGGGTACCACACCCCTATCCTAGGGGGGATAGGGGCACACCATGCCCCTATCCTAGGGGGGACAGGGATGTGATGCCCCTATCCTTCCCTTGTCTTAGGACAGGAAGTAGGTTCAGGTAGTGTAGAGGGCAAAAAAAGTGTACTTTCAGGGGATGAGAAAGTCTCGAATCTCGATCAGGATTGGGGATTCAAATCACCAACGTGAAGATCCTAATGTCGTCGCAAACTGCAAGGGTCACAGTTTTATGACACTACATTTATCCCCCACTTTAGCAGGAGTATAAGCGTACACCAATACTGCTGGTAAAGTACAAGGAAACGAGATTGAAAGACTTCTACCACATCAAGGAGGCAAGATGCGCCAAGCCCCCAGTGGACTAAGGATCTTACGACATCGATTTACAAAGTAAAAGGAAAGATCAAGAAAGGAAAACCATGACTGCAAGTAGCAAGGTTCCCCTCACTATGAGTCATGAAAAGCAAAGATACCAAAATTATGAAGCAAAGCCAAGTTCACTAAATAACTTCAAGTATCAAGAAGGAAAATATGAGTAGAGTGTATGCCCCCACATTAAAGCGATTGTGCACACCTTATTGGGAGAAATTAATTTAAGGTAGGATACACTCAAGAGAGATAGAAGAGAGGGAGCACATTATGGTAGGGATTTAGCCCTCAGGAAAGGAATAAACCCAAGGATAATGAACAAAAAACATGATATAGTTTCACTTTTCTCGGGGTCAGTATGTTGTATGATAACTCATGTATATCATATGTATGTGTATATAATAATCATCATTCCCCAAAGAAAGGAAACTTCCTTGGAAGAAAGGGAATAGAGGATGTCTTTGGAGTCAACATGAAAGAGACCAAAAGAGATCTCAATGCTTTGCATCATTCTCAAGTAGACCTTAAGGGAAAAATAGAAGAACAAGGATACACATAGAAGAATAGTCACAAAGAGCAAGAGAGGAGAGAGGGAGAAGATCGTCAGTGATAATATTGCTAATCTAGCATGACATCCACCTCTCGATCTTGCTGATAACTATTTTGGGAAGGCAAGAAACATGCCAGGGGAGTGACATCAAGCAAAGAAGATGGAGCTAACACAAGATCTAAACAAGGACTATTCTCATGGGCTAAATCACTTTGTTCAATTCTAGGAGCTAGGATTAGGGTTTTTGAAAATTCAGTTGATAAATGTTTGTCCACATCAACATACTCATAGTCACTATCACAAGAATTAGGAGTTGTATTGCCATCATGAATAACATTTTCACTAATTTCTTCATCAAGATTTTAGAAAGAGGAGCACGAACACGAATAGGAGTAAAACTATCACATGTTTTGTACAACATGATTTGGAGATGTAGGTTCAACATATTGCTTAGGAGAAAAGGGAATCATATCAACTATTGGAGTCTTGGGAGATTGAATGGTTTGAGGAACAACTTCATGAGCTCGAACATGATGCCTTCATCGACGGTCTCTCGCACAATGATTCCATCGAGTCTTAGTGGAAGACTGAAAAGGGGGAGGAATATTTATGAAAGGAGGAACAATCTCCTCTTTGATAGTTGAAGGTTTTGGTTGAGGTCTTTTAGGTTGGACAAGAGGAGAGGCGGGCCTCTTCTCTCTATAAGAGAAAGGAGATGGAACTGAACCATATAAATGAGGAATATTAGGTGTAGGAAGGCGATAAGGTCCATCATGAGGAGGTGGTATAGGGCTAACCTTAAAAGAAATATTATTATTCTTCTTAGGAGAAGGTATAGTCACATCCATAGGAATAGGTTGAGGAAGATTAGTCCTATCTGTTAGGGGAAGGATTTCATCTTCAAGAAGGATGGGAATGTCAATTATTGGGGATCTAGGTTGTCTTGAGGATGAAATCATATCTTTCTTCCATTTTTGATAAGATTGGAAAAGAGCATTGCTCCTTTGCGGAAGAGATTGCAACTGCTTAGGCCAAAAGAGATCAATAGGAACACCTGGGTTTCTTTCGGATGGTCGAAATAAGTTGTGGTTAATAATTATGATTTCTCCATTGTGGGGAAATTTCAAAAAACATGAATTGAAGAAGTAGTAGAAGATAGCCAAGGGTAGCCCAACTTCACATGAAATTGCTCAAAAGAAGGAATGATAACAAAGTTGACATCCATAGATTTAGTATGGACTTTAACAGGAAGGGTGATAGAACCAATGGTAGGACAAGAGAATCCATCAAGTAACTTCACAAGCACATTAGTGTCATCATAGATCGGTTTATGCAGTCGTAAAGTGAAAAGATACTCCTCAGTGATGACATTAACCATGCAAGAGGGATCAAAAAGAGCACCACGACATGGTATGTCCTTAACCTTTGCAACTATGTATAAAGTTCCATCGGGTGCTTTAATGGTCTCACTAGGGTCAAATGTGATACAAGGATCCTTAGGTGTCTCTTGTTTCTCTACCATGTTCACCAAATTCAGAGTTGTGGTAGTAAGATTAGAAGAGAGAAAGAGGCATGTTCAGTCTCAATCACATTAGAGGTATGAGAACGCAAAGGATCAATAAAAATATTAAGATTTTTATTAGGAGCTACTAATTTGTTTCCCTTATCATTCACACCTACCACAAATATAGTATTATTATCAATAAAATCTTGAATCTTACTTTTCAATACAAAACATTTCTCATTATCATGACTAGGCTGACGATGAAATTGACAAAAGGAATTGCTATCAAAATAAGGGGATGCAATCTTAGATGGGTCAAATGGTTTGATAGGAGGAAGTTTGATAACATTTCTTTGTAACAACTGAGACATAATACTATGTAAAGATTCATTCAAAGGAGTAAATTGTCTTTCTGTTTTAAAGAATTTAGAAATAGGAGGCACACCTGTTGTAATATTCTCATTGTTGTTGTTGATTGTATCATTGAACTTGATGAGTCTTTTTGTTGGTTTGAACTTCACAAATGGTTGTTGAACACTCTCCCCCTTATCACTCAGAGTCATAGGAGTATATTGCTCCATTTGACTCATAGCCAGTTGATAATTGTGGAGTGTTGTGCACAACTGCGGATAGGATGTAAACTCGGATAAAATAAGCTTTTCCCTAATACCTTTTTGCAAATTAGAAATGAAAATTCTTTGAATATCATTATCAGGTACAGGAAAAGAAATTTGAGCACACATATGCTTATATCTACCAATGAAATCGGTCACTTTTTCTTTAATACCTTGTTTACAATGCATTAAATCAGTCAAAGTGATTGTAGAACCAATGTTGTTTTGAAATTGTTGAATGAAAGTATTTGATAATTTTTGAAAAGAAGTGATAGAATAAGAAGGCAAAGAGAAATAACATTGTAAAGCCTTAGCTCTTAGTGTTTGTGTAAACAGTTTTGCAA
Source organism: Cryptomeria japonica (assembly GCF_030272615.1). Lineage (NCBI taxonomy): Eukaryota > Viridiplantae > Streptophyta > Pinopsida > Cupressales > Cupressaceae > Cryptomeria > Cryptomeria japonica. The sequence goes on from NC_081414.1 coordinate 466,897,947, forward strand.
GCAATCTTTGATCATAAGCAAAATTAGTACACAAGGTTTGAAATGTTTTAACATGCATGAGAGGATCACCTTTTCCATTATAGAGTTCCAATTGAGGCACCTCAACATGCTTAGGTTTGAAAAATTTAACAATATCAAGAGAAAGTGGACTCTCAACATCAAATGTGGGCACAATAAACTTGGATTGACTCATGGAAGCAATTTGTTATTGTAAGGAAGACACAATTTGAGAAAGATTGTTAATGGTCACTTCGGTAGAAGAATTGATGTTAGACATGGTTGATTGAGAAGGTGGTATGATGTTATTGAAGGAAGGCATTGATTGAGAATAAGGTGGTGGGACAATATGATATGTAGGCATAGGTGATGATTGAGGAGAAAAAGGGACACTTAAAGGAGGAATAAAATTGTTGAATAAATTGCCCTCTTGTGTCACATTGATTGGTTGAGGGATAATAGAAATACTTATGGAAGACATGGGTAAAGATGGAGGATTAAATGAAGAAGAGGGATTTACCCCTTGACCAATGGTTGTAGGAATGACATTTTGAGTTGATGTAGCCATGATGTTTGAAGTGAAAGTGGGAATACTAGCCATTGGTTTGGTCAAAGGAATAGAAGAATTGATTTGATTCAAAGGTTGTGAATAATCTAAGTTCTCAACACAAATCTTGATAGGAATGACATTAGAATCAACAATATGAGCAATACCACACAATATATCAATTCCATTCTTATCACTTTGAATCATGCATTTAAGGCCTTTAATTAATGGAAGAGCTTCACTATTAGGGTACTCTTGGGACATCCATTATTGAAAGTTATCAAATTGATTGTCCAATTTTGAAAGTTGATCTATGGAAATTCTAGTCAAGCTTCTTCTTGTTCATCATGGGATTCATCAATTGGATAGATAGGGACATGATTAGGATGGGAAGAATTAGCATTATCCTCATTAAAGAAGTCACCCAAATTATGCTCCATGTCCTCGGTAATTAAACCTTGGGAAGCCTTAATTCTAATGCTTTGTCTAATGGGGATAGCATAGGTAGGAATAATAGTGGTGAAACTCATGCACTAGAGGGAAATTTTGAATTTGAATTTTGAATAATAGGATCAAAGTGTACAAAAATTGAATAATGCAAAATTTAGGAAAATAATGATTAAACAATTTCAACTTTGTTGAAAGAAGAAAATGACACAATTTCCAAAAATAATTCTATGATAAATGAAAGGAAATTGGAATTTAAAATTAGGGCCAATGGGATACCACTTAATTTTAAAATTGACAAAATCAGAATTTTAAAAATGAGGGCAGATTATAATTAACCACTTAATTTTTTAAAAACATTTGAAATTTGAAGGTATTTTTTATTTTAGAGGGATGAAAAATTGATTAAATCAGCCAATTTTATGGATTTAAGCTATTAACTACGATCATAATAGTCTCCCAAAATTTCGGGAAAAAAGCTAGGGACTGTGTTGAAAGTGCACACGGTCCGACCAAATTTTTTCAAAATTTTCAGGGATGAAAGTTACGATGATTTTAAAGCTTACCCAAAAAATTGGCGGATTTTACGATCTCTAGATAGGCAAAATGAAGGTTTGAATGTGAAAATAGGACCCTATTAGGGTTTTGAGAAAAAAGAGGAATTGAATTGAAAATTTGAAAAGGGTCAAACCTAATGGATAGGGACACCTTAAAAAATGTTTATAAAATTGAAGTTGACTGAAATTGATTGAAATTTGCACAAAATCCAATTAAATTTGAAAATTAGGCTTTTAGGACCTAACCACTTAATTTTTGAAGTTTTGAATTTTGAAAAAGGAGGTAAATTGAAAATTTAAATTGTAAGACAAAAGATAAGTCTAAAACAGTCACAAATCTGAAAATTAAATTGGAATTCAATTTTTGGACCATTTCAAGATGATTTTTGAAAATTAGTGTTTTGACAATTAACCTCTTAATTTTGTGTATTTGATTTGCAAATTGATGCTGAAATTGAATTTGACAAACACAACGATTTTCAGATCTAAGACAATAACAAGCAATTTTTACACAACACAAGTTCAATTTTAATTTTAAAAATTAGGGTTTTGAATGAATTAACCACTAAGTTTGCAGAAAAATTAAACTTGTAAATGAAAAATATGCAATGATTTTCATAATAAAGCATGTAAGACATTGGGTTCACCAAAATGTAATGGTGAAAAAGGTGAATGATGGAGAGATCAAGAGGAAAAAATTTCTTCTCTCCAAGGAGAGCTGAAAGTTTCACTACAGATTTTCCTTCAAACACTTTATCCACATTATATTAAAGGAGGGGGGAAATTCAATAGATCCAATCTCTTAGGGAAGAGATTGAAGACTAAATGAACTAATAATGAGATAGAAATGACAAGCTAACCCCTCTTTTAGAATGGAAAATGGTTGAGTTATGTGTTGTAAGACTAAGTGTAAAAGTAGCAAAGAACTGATTATAACTTGAGATAGAAGCATGAGATGAAGCTGTGCACCTAGATCTGGCTATAATATGTCGAGATGAAGCTACCCTATGAATTTGAGGAAAAGTTGTCGAGACCGTGCTGAAAGTGCACATGGTCCTCCAAAAAATCCACAAAACGAAAAGGGTTTTTTCGCCTCTACAAATGTGTAAGGAAACTCAGGTGTGGAAACAGCTTCCTACACTAATCTCTAGAGGAAAGTATTGTGCAAATTCTTTTAAATCCTTACAATTTCAGATTCGTTAACTACTTTAACAAAGATATTGCAGCCATATACCATGCATATAGAAAATAGAGAATGACACAATGATTTACCCTGGGGAAAACCTTTCGGTAAAAAACCCCAGCACTCCAAAACCTGCACAATGTATTATCTTCAACACAATGGTTACAACACACTTGCAATGCAAGTTCTTTCAGGAGACAATCAACACTTCAAGACAAATCCAGTAGCTCGATATCATACCAACAATACACTCTTTTTGTATCACAGTCTGTAACCCTAAAAAATGCTTATGCACTTTCCTTTTTAGGGCAACTTCCAAAGATAGCCATATTAGGGTTTTACCATTCTCCGATAAAATAGGAAGAGTGTACAGTACTCAACTTTATCAGTTGCCACATGTCTTGCATGTCTTTACCCATCATTGAAATCTCCTAGAAATAGCTCTTACGTGTCATAGGAATCTGTCATAACTGTTTCAACCATGATCTCCTTACACACAATTCAAGATGCCGACACATCAAGTGGAGTGACACATCAACATGCCAACTAGACATGTACACTCACACTTAATTACATTATTTGCAAGAAATACATTTTACAAAACAAATAATAAGAATAGGAATTATCCAATGTTGAGACACCTTATTCCTAACATTCTCCCACTTATCGAACACCTTGTAAGAGCAATAGGAACATAACAAGAACTAACCACTATAGGCCAAAAGGCCCATAGACTCCGAACACCATCTGAACTTCGCAGTACCCACTGGTTTCATTAATGCATCTGCAACATTCCTCATAGTATTTACCTTCTCCAAATTTACCTTTCCATCTTCCACCATATCTCTCACAAAGTGAAACTGCACATCAATGTGCTTCGTTCTGGCATGGAAAGTTGGATTCTTCACAAGGCAAATAGCGCTCTGATTGTCACACCAAATAGTAATCTATTCTACATCAACACCAACATCAGAACACAATCTCCTAAGCCAAATGGCTTCCTTACAAGCATGAGTAGCAGCCATGTACTCAGCTTCTGTAGTGGACAAAGCAACCACAGGTTGTCGCTTACTCATCCAACTGATGGCACCACCAAACATAGTGAACACATAAGCACTAGTGGATCTCCTGCTGTTAATATCACCTACACAATCTGAATCCACAAACCCATGAATACAAACTGAATGTGGAGATCCATAAGAGTTACCATGGTAACATATGGAGTAATTTGATGTACCCCTCAAATATCTGAATACTCGCTTAACTGCATCCCAATGTACCCGTCCAGGGTTAGCCATAAACCGACTCAGGACTCCCACTGCTTGGGCAATGTCTAGTCTAGTACAGACCATAGCATACATAAGACTGCCAACTACACTAGCATAAGGTACTCTACTCATGTCCTCCACCTCACTAGGAGATTTTGGACAATCATCTATAGATAACTTTGTTCCCACTGAAACGGGAACACATAGTGGTCTACAATCTGCCATGCTGAACCTATCCAACACAGACTTCACATACTTACTCTAACTCAACCAAAGTTTTTTGTTAGACCTGTCTCTACTAATTTCCATACCCAAGATGTACCTTTCTGCCCCAAGATCTTTCATCTCAAACAGTGCTGACAACTAAGATTTAAAATTAGAAATCATACCCTTACCCTTCCCAAATAGCAACATAGCATCAACATATAATGCAACAATAAGAAGGCGATCATTTTCAACTCTGAAATAAACACAATGATCTGATTTCGATCTTACAAATCCAATTGACAACACAAAGGCATCAAACTTAAGGTACCACATCCTAGGAGATTGCTTCAAACCATATAGAGATTTCTTTAATCTGCAAACTAAGGATTCTTTACCTTTAACAATGTAGTGCTCAGGCCGTGACATATAAATCTCTTCCTCCAAATCACCATGAAGGAAAGTTGTCTTCACATCCATCTGTTCTATCTCTAAATCATATGATGCAACAAGAGATAACAAAAATCTAATGGATGTCAACTTTGTAACAAGAGAGAATATTTCACCATAATCTATTCCCTCTACCTGTGAATACCCCTTTGCAACCAATCTAGCTTTGTACCTTTCAACACTGCCATCTGCACAGAATTTCTTCTTGAACACCCATTTACAGCCAACAGATTTTCTCCCTTTAGGAAAAGGTACAAGGTCCCAAGTTTTTTTTTCTCTAATGAAGCCATCTCATCATCCATAGCCTCAATCCAGGAACCTGCATCTTCCATGCCCAAAGCCTCTTTCATAGATCTAGGCTCATCAGTGTTAGTAATCAAAGAAAAAGCACAACTAGAATCTAACATAGAATAACCAAACCTTTCTGGTTGCTTTCTTTCTCTCATGGATCTCCTCAAGGGCTGAGGTTGAGGTTGTTCTTCCTCTTCTTCCGAACTATCAGAGCTGCTAGAGCTCTCCTCATCATTAGACCCAACATTGTCTCTCTATTCAGTCTTCTCAAGGGTAGGAGGAAACTGAACAACATCTTTTTCCTTTTCTTTTTCATCTGGTTGTAGCACAACAGGAGAAGATGTTAGCTCCCTGAAAATAACATTTCTACTATGTAGCACCTTACTAGTCACAAGATCCCAGAGCTTGTATCCTTTCACACCAACACTGTATCTGATAAAAATACATTTGACAGCTTTGTTTTCCAACTTAGATCTTTTCTCCTTTGGAATATGTGCATAAGCTTCACAACCAAAAACATGAAGATGTCTTATTGAAGGCTTCTTACCAAACCACACCTCCATGGGTGTCTTACCAACAAGAGTTGATGTAGGAGATCTATTAACCAGATAGCAAGCAGTGGCCATAGCTTCGGCCCAAAACCTTTGTTCTAAACCAGCTCCACTAAGCATACTCCTAGCCTTCTCCATCATTGTCCTATTCATTCTCTCTGCAACTCCATTTTGCTGTGGGGTGTAAGGAGTTGTCTTATGTCTCTCGATTCCTTGTTCTTTATAGAACTGTTCAAACTCTATGGAACAAAACTCACCACCATTATCAGTTCTCACACACTTGATTCTTTTACCAGTCTGATTCTCCACAAGAGCCTTAAATTCCTTGAACCAGCTGAAAACCTGTGTCTTACTTTTCAGGAAATATATCCAAGTCCTTCTACTGTAATCATCTATAAAAGATACAAAATATAAAGAACTGGAGATAGAAGGAACTTTTACAAGACCAAATACATCAGAATGAATAAGATCCAAAAGTCTAGAAGACTTGTGAGAACTGGAGTAGAACTGAACACGATTTTGCTTACCATAAACACAGTGTTCACAGAAATCGAATTTGAGATTACAATCATTTAGCCCCTCGATGAGATTTTTAGTTTTCAAGGTCCTAAGACCCTTCTCACCAATGTGGCCAAATCTCATATGCCACAACATTGTCTTTTCTACAGGAAGCTTGCCTTCCAAAGTGTTTTCACCCTTAGGTACACTTACTGCATTGCCATCAGAACCCATTGCCACAATCTTCTTTACTGCTCATTTAGATGGTGGGGATGAAGTAATAGTCACTCTTTTCTTTGAAACAAAAGAAATATTGCACTGAGCAATGCATGCATCAAGCTGAAACAAAGTACCTCTCCTAGTACTTTTAGCGAGCACCATAGAACCTCTCATCATCTTGCATCCATCTTTCAAAAAGACAACTTGCACACCTACATCATTCAGCATACTTACAGATAATAGGTTTCATGCCAAACTCGGAATGTGCATAACTCCATTGATTCCCTTTACTCGTCCATCAGGAAATCTGATAGTGACCCTTCCGTGTCCAACTATCTTTAGGTGAGAATCATCACCCAAGTACACCTTTCCACCATCAAACTCTTCATATTTTGAGAACCAGTTTCGATGAGAGGTCATGTGAAAAGAAGTACCCGAGTCTACCAACCACACATCATCAGATGCATGGGCTGCCAAAGCTGCTATAAAAGCATCTCCATCTTCTTGAGATCTTTCAGAAGCTGAATCTGAGCCTTTCTTCTTCTTCTTCGGTTCTTTGCAATCCCTACGGAAGTGCCCAGATTTATCACAGTTCCAACATTTCACCTTGGACTTTCCAGGAGTCTTAGAACTCCCATGGGATTTGGATCTACCCTTCTTTGACTTATTGTCATTCTACTTTCCTTTGTCATTGGATCTCCCACGAACAGAAAGGGCTTCCTTAGACGAATCTGAAGTCTTTCTTCGCATCTCCTCAGATAGCAGCGAAGACACCACAGCATCCATATGGAATGTGACTATAGTACTTCTGAGAGCCATCACAAGATGGTCCCATGAATCCGGCAAGGAACAAAGCAGGGTCATACATCGATCCTCCTCCTCGATCTTGGCATCAGATGATGCCAACTATGCAATCAATAAATTGAATGCGTTGAGATGATCAGTTACGGATCCACCTTCCTCCATTCTTAAAGAATACAACTTCTTTCTCAGGAACAACTTATTCACCAGAGATTTGGCCTGATACATAGACCCAAGCTGTGTCCACAAAGAATTTGCAGTAGTCTCATCAAGAACATTCAGAAGAACTTCATCTGCTAGACAGAGTCTGATGTGACCCCTAGCCTTCCGATCCTTGATCTCCCAATTTGCTAGAGATATTGTTGTAGGTCTCATATCAAGTGAAGCAGCCTCCCATAGATCACGATCTTAAAGCATGTCTTCCATCTTGAGTTTCCACAACTCGAAATTAGTGCCATTAAATTTTTCCACCTCCACTCTACTGTATGAGGAACTTGCCATCTCAATCTACAAATAAGATTTAGAATGCTCTGCACAAAAAACTCCCACTCAACTTGAGATTAGCTCAAAAAACCCTACCCAACAACTAGGATCAAAAGTTGATCAAGCTCTGATACCACTTGTAAGGAAACTCAGGTGTGGAAACAACTTCCTACACTAATCTCTAGAGGAAAGTATTGTGCAAATTCTTTTAAATCCTTACAATTTCAGATTCGTTAACTACTTTAACAAAGATATTGCAGCCATATACCATGCATACAGAAAATAGAGAATGACACAATGATTTACCCTGGGGAAAACCTTTCGGTAAAAAACCCCAGCACTCCAAAACCTGCACAATGTATTATCTTCAACACAACGGTTACAACACACTTGCAATGCAAGTTCTTTCAGGAGACAATCGACACTTCAAGACAAATCTAGTAGCTCGATATCATACCAACAATACACTCTTTTCGTATCACAGTCTGTAACCCTAAAAAATGCTTATGCACTTTCCTTTTTAGGGCAACTTCCAAAGATAGCCGTATTAGGGTTTTACCATTCTCCGAGAAAATAGGAACCCTAAAATTTTTTTTGGGGCGATGCCCCAAACCCCACAATTGAGGAAGAGTGTATAGTACTCAACTTTATCAGTTGCCACATGTCTTGCATGTCTTCACCCATCATTGAAATATCCTAGAAATAGCTCTTACGTGTCATAGGAATCTGTCATAACCATTTCAACCATGATCTCCTTACACACAATTCAAGATGCTGACACATCAACATGCCAACTAGACATGTACACTCACACTTAATTACATTATTTGCAAGAAATACATTTTACAAAACAAATAATAAGAATAGGAATTATCCAAGGTTGAGACACCTTATTCCTAATAAAATGGAGTTAGAATCTACAAACATAGCTACGCACCTGCAACCTACACATAAAAAAGAGAGGAAAAGGGGTTGGGATTGGGGGTTTTCCTTCAGGTCAAACCCCAATTTTGGAATTAACCAAATGATGAAAGAAAGTACTTTCAAGTAAATGCAAATGAAAGACTAAAATATAATTCACCTCAAGGGAGGTTGTAGATAGAACGTAGGTAGATTTTCTTGTATTGAATTGAATGTTGAAAGGGATTTCCTCTTCAATGACTGAATCCTTGACTTGAATGCAATACCTAGCCTTGAAGAGATACTTGAGAATGCTCAATGTTGGAAAGGAATGCTTGAATGCTTGAATGCTCTTGAATTTTTGAATGTGTGATCTCATGTATTCCCTTTTATCCAACTTCTACAAATGTGAGGGTGAATGTGACTTATATACTCATCAATTAGGGTTAATTGACTGATTTTTTGTCACAAGCCGACACAGGGAAAGTTTTCCGCTTTATGCAAAGTCCAATGCAAAGATTGGACAAAGGGGGTCCCAAAATAGAGCAAGGACAAGGGTGCCATGCCCCTATCCTAGGAGGATAGGGGCACCATGCTCTGTCCTGCCCTTGTCTCAGAACATAAAGCAGGTTGAGGTAGTGAGGAGGGCAAAAAAGTGCAGTTTCTAGGGATGTGCAAGTCTCAGGTCTTTGATCAGGCTTGGGGCTTCAAATTGCCAATTTGAAGACCCTAATGTGGTTGCAAATTGCAAGGGTTGCAATTTTATGACACTACAATTAGTAAGTGAGCAATGCTTGGTGAAATTGAAAATTGGGAATTATCATGATGAATTTTTGTGTGATATCATGCCTATGGATATTTATCACCTTTTGTTGGGTAGACCTTGGCATTTTGATAGATAGGCAATGCACGATGGGAGAAAGAACATATACGCTATTGCAGCGAATGGGATGAAACAAACCTTGTTACCCTTGGAGGAGCCCCTGAAGAATAAATTTTGTATGAATGATAGAATCTGTTTGGTGGATGGAAGGAAATTGTAATACCCCAAAAATGGTCATCTAAACCATGGGCCCCTAATCTCGACAACATCACAAAGGTCCTAACCAATGACAATTAAATCAACCTTGAGCACATTATTAATTCTTTAATCATCAAATGTCACATGGCAAATCAATAAGTCTATATTAATTAAATATTTATTTAATTAAATCATTCCAAGAATATCTTTTTGATCAATTATCCTATTTAATTTATTAAATATCCTTGCATATTTATTTAATTAATAAATTTGCCATTTAATCATAAAAAAGGAATTAATTTATTACAAAAGAGGAATTAATCATAAAGCAAGAGTTAAATTGAAAATAAAATAGAAGAATTGAATTCAGAGAAATCATACTTGAGATATTATTTCTTTTTCTAAATTGAGATTAACTTGAAAACAGAAAAGAAAATAAAAGGAATTTAATTATTCTCTAAAATTGGAACTCAAAACTTTTGAGAAAAAGAAGTTCGGTTGCATTGAAAAGACTCTTTTCTTGAATAAATCAAAGAATTATCTATTTTTATCACAAATGCATGGAATTAATTAAATTTTATTTTCAATGCAAACTTGAACTTTTTATCTGAATGCATTTCAATTAAACTATAATTGGAATCTATCTCAAGGTTAACTGAATTTGATTTCTCAATTATTTCAATTAATCCTAAATTGTGCTTTTTCTTGATCTCTCTTGTGATTTTCTATAAATTCAGCCTTCAGCTCTCATTCAAATCACCCTGGAGATTTATTATTACACACTTTTTTCTCTAGAGTCATTGGATATACTGTGCTTTCTCTTTGAGATTATTTGCATCTTAGTTTAATTTTATCCATATTTAGTTTATTCATGATTTCTTGAATCCATTATTGCTTGAATTCATTATTGTTTGAATCTTTCATCCATCTTGCATTCATTTAGCTTAATATAATGCTCATATAGATTAAATCCTTCATCTTGGTGTAGTCTAGTCACTGGTATTGCTTATACTAATCTGAGAGCAATCTTATACTTGCATCTTTTAGAAGGCAATTAGTCGATTTGTAATGGTTTAATTATTCATGCTTATATCTGTCTAACCATACATGAAATGACTTAATTGAAGTGTTGTGCCTCCAGCTATCAGGCTTATTTCACTTTTTCACACACATTTCTGGTGCCCACCGTGGGGCAGAAGACTACATTTTTCAGCCTCCAAGACTAACATATTTATTTATTTATTTATTTTTTTCAGATTTTTGACTTTTTGGATTTTTTCGTCCGTACAGTCTTTGCGTATATCATACGACATTTCCTATATGCCAGAAAGACAAATCGCAGGTGTCGTATGATTTGGTACAGTTTATCGTATGACCCGGTAAGAATTATCATAAGATTCTGTACTTTCTTGGTTAAAAAAAGCAAATTTCATTCTTTCGATTTTCTATCCAATTTGATTATACTTTCGACTGACCTTGACTTGTTATCTGTTTATCTGAAGAATTTTCACAGCCTAATTAGTTTCTTATAGAATGCTTGTCGAATAATATGCTTGTCGCACAAAGACAATATGACTATTGATTCGTTGTCTTTGCAGGTTGCCTGAGGAGATACGAGCAAACATTCTGTATTCATTAAATTCAATTTTTAAGGTACCTAACTTGCTATCTGGTTAAAGAAAAAATATTTATTTTGTGTTTTAAGAAAATTCTGAGAGGTAGGAGAGTATTCTCTTATCTGTATAGACAATCAAAAATCTAGACCCTTGAGGCATTTTCTTTAAGTTTGAGATTTGTACATCTTTAGCGGGCCTCCCCTCCCGAGGAGCTAATAACTCTATAGCCATTACAACCGGTGAGAGAGGAATGACCCAAGTGGGAATGGCTAAATTCCAAGTACTCCAACCCACTATAAAATAAATGTGATTTGATGAAAATCAAGTCAACGACAGTGCTCGGGAATAGCTCTCCTCTGTACCCTCGGGTATATTAAACCTTGGTTTTCAAGGCTAGGAGACCTCTTGATTTAGTTTATACCTTGACGCGCTAAATGGATCCCTTACTAGTTCCAATTAAAATTAGAAGCTACCTAGTTCACCTTCGAAAGGGGGGATAATCTTTGTGCAAGAGAGATAGTAACTTTCCCAAGATACTTGTCATTTCATGCCCCCATTAGCATTTGGAGTCGGCTAATACAGCTTTGAGAATCCATTCTGTGAGATCCAACGGTCATATTCTGATTAGCTATTGGGTGTGTACCTGAGTCTACAAGAAAAGGTTTTCTTCTCTCACCAAATTCCATAGGGTTTGCATGTTGTGATTGGATTTATTATTCATATTACGTTTTTTCTATGTTTTCATCCCTCAAACTAAAACTGGAATACCAAAACTAGAGAAAAACAAGAAACAACTCAAGTGATCAAAACTCTGTTCATGTCTAAACTAGTCTATCCTAGTCGAAACTCTATCCAAAACTACTCTATCCTAGTTGAAACTCTGTCCAAAACTAGTCTATCCTAGTCGAAACTCTTTCTGTGTCTAAACTAGTCTATCCTAGTCAAAACTCTATCCAAAACTAGTCTATCCTACTTAAACTCTATCTGTGTCAATACTAGTCTATCCTAGTCAAAATTATGTTCGTGTCACCAAACTCGTATACCTTAGCTGTCAAAAACTCAATCCATCTCAAATCTGGTCATACTCAGTCATTGAAAAACTCAGAATTTTGCCTCTATCTAGCAAGCAATCATACGAGTCTTTTGATTTATCATCCTAGTTCATATTTTGTGTCGTACGAAACTTCATCAGTCCTAACAGTCTGTCATTTCAGACTTCATTCTGTGTCATATGAGTCCTGATTGTCTGTCGTCTGGTTCTAAGAATTATCATTTTACTTGGCATCCTATGTCATATGATAAAATTTTGCACTAAATAGTCTATCGTTCTAGACATACCCATCTGTCGTACGGTACTAGGCAGCAACTCATATGAAACACTGTTGTTATTTTCCAGAAGCTAGCATACTGTCATCTGGTCTTGTAAAACCTATCGTACGGATATCTGATTTTGTCAGTCCAGCATAGTCAAACTTGCGTAAAATAGTCTATAGCGAGCACTAAACTAGTTATCATCATCCTAAGCATAAAATAGATCAAGATAGTGTACCTCTGCCATTTGTGTTGCACAATTTGGTCGATCATCTTTCAGCTAGTTCAATCAAGTACTTATCAAACTTAAGTCACTTAGATAACGTCTTGTACATGATAGATCATTCCTAAAACTAGACTGAGTCTTAGTCACTTCTCTCGAATCAACTTAGATAAATGTCTTATACAGAATAGATCTTTCTTGAAACCAAACTAAATCTTAGTTGCTTCTCTGAATTTGATCTTGACTTCAGCATCACAAACAACTTTAGGTCATGCCAATCAATACAAATGCCTATTCAAACTAGGAGTTCTCATAAGAAAGATGCCAAAGGAAAAGGGCAACCCTTTTCATATAAAGATAATCCATTTTACGAAGAGGATCTTCTGACCAATAAACCTTCATCATCAGAGATACCAGTTTATGATGAACCTTTATCTCCCACTATATCTAGAATGGAACAAAATGACGAAGACAACCTTAGTATTCATGATACTGACAATGATTCCTCATCAAGTGAATTTGAAACCTCTAAACCACCAAAAAAATATATTCATAGATGTCAAAAGGATAAAGACTTCTGAAAAATGATGAAGGTTATCATGGCTAGAGAAAAAGAAGACTATTTTCTAGAGCTAGCGAAACAAGGTGCCAAACTTTCTACTGGATATGACATTCAAACTCTTGTTACTAAAAAGGAAGAATCACCTATAATAATGGTACACAGACAATTACAAGCCTTGCGGACTGAGATCACAAAACTGAAAAACAAGGATAATTCCCCAAAACAATATTCTCTGGAGACAATATGCCCATTTCCATTTGACAAAAATCTATACATGCCTCCATTTCCTTCACGAGTTGAGATTCTAAAATTTGACAAATATGATGGTAACTCAGATCCCCAGGACCATATTAGAGAATTATGTGCTTTATGTATGGAGTTCATGCATGACCAAACATATCTCATGCACCTTTTTCCAAGAAGTTTGGGAGGACAAGCTATGGAATGGTTCTCAAGTCTACCTAAGGGAATAAAAACTTATGAAGAGATAATCCAATTGTTTTTACAACAATACTCCTATAACATTCGACATCCCATTACTATGATCTAACTTTGCAATACCAAACAGAAAACAGGGGAGCCTTTTCTCACTTTCCTCCAATGTTGGAGAAAGAAGTTCTCTAAGTATTCACGACCTATCCCAGATTCTGAGAAAATGGATATATTCATCAACAATCTGATCCCTGAATTGAAATATAGTATCCAAATGCAAGTACACCCATCATTTAACAAAATGGTAGATAATGCAATCTGAATGGAAGATGTCCTTATAAAGAAAGGAGATATCTCACCTTGGAAAGAAACGCAACCAGAATCTAGCTCTAAAGAGAAGAACAAGTATTGGAAGTATGGAAAAGACAACAACAAGAATGTTGTTAATGATAGAGTAGTAGACACAGTTAAAACCAACTCAAATCCCATGATATTGAACTTGGATAGTGGCACGCAAGCACTCAAAGCAACTAAAACCGCAACAAAAAATCCTCTGAAGAAAGCGAAAGAGTGGTTCAAAGAGAAACCTCAGCTTTTGAAACCTAGACGCGAATTCACTCCTCTGGAAGAATCATATGAATCCGCTTTTAAAACCCTATTGGAAAACAACCTGATAACCTTACCAAATAATTCTAGGCCATATGATCTAGAAGTCAAACCAAAATGGTGGAGAGAAAATGAATACTGTGACTACCATCGAAATAAAGGTCATAACCCAAATAACTACATGAAGCTCAAGCATGAGATTCAAGATCTCATAGATGCTAGTAAAAATTTTGTTGGGAATAACCTAACAAATGATGATCATAAATCTTTTAAGGACCCCTTACCTATTTACGAACAAGGTGATTTCTCAAAGATAAAAGGAGGTGCCAAAGTAAATTATGCTTATACCAGCAATGACAATGCCATCGACATGATTGAGTATTCTCTAATTGAATATTGCAATGTGATTTTAATAAAAGATAAACAAAATGAATCACGATATACAAAGGCTATGATTCATTCTCAAAAGAAAGTCACTCTCCAAGGAGGTAGTTCTTCAACTCCTGCTCAAAGAAACCTACCAACCTCATCAAACAAACAAAAAGAATCAACATTTGACAAATTTAAACAGCTAACTTCATCATCATCCTCTGGATATAGCATTGTTGAACAACTGAAGAGGAGAAATGCTCAAATCTCAATCTTTGAGTTGCTTAAAATATCTTCTGCTCATAAAGAGATCCTTAACAAAGCATTCCTCACCACTAATGTTCGAAAAGAGTTAGACATTGATTGGTTTCAGTCTATGGTGGGTCATCTAACTTCACCTCACTATCTGACCTTCTCTGAAGAAGATGACAACTCCCTAAATCATCAATTTAACTAGCCATTGCATATTGAAGCCATGATCCATAAACATAGAGTTAAACGTGTTTTGATAGATGGAGGTGCGGGGTTGAATATCTGTACTTATAGACTGCTTACACAACTAGGGTTCTCTGAAAATGTCATTGATCCGGCCAAGAAAATAACAATTAAAGCCTATGATGAAGAAGAAAAGACCTCTAAAGGTCTAGTATCATTACCAATCAAGGTGGGACCTATAGAAAGAGATGTCATTTTTTAGGTACTTGATCTTCCTCTATCATGCAATATCTTACTAGGCAGGCCATGGATTCATCAAATGAAGGCAGTTCCATCTACATACCATCAATGCTTAAAATTTCCCTATAACGGAGTGGAAGTCAGTATCCCTGCTCATACAAATCTCCCTTGTAATGCATTGACAAAAGGTGTTGATACCTTTGTGCCTCATAATAGGGCAGCCTCTACAAATGAAAGTCCAGAAGCTTTGATGAAGGACTTAGAAAAGAACTTAAAGATTACAAATACTGGCATGAATGGATACAAGATAGAACCAGTACTTTCATTAGTCTATCTTCCTCCATCACTGAAACAGTTGGGCAAACCATCAGAGGCTATGAGAACACAAACTTCAACTCTGAATATCATATATGATGGTCTTTTTGTATAGTTTTCTACTTCCCTGGTAGATGAAATAGAAAAGGATGTTGTTCTTAAGTGGATTTTCAAGGAAGATAGTCAAAACGAGGAAGTACGATATTGTGAGATTTCCCCAACCCAATATGGTCCCGGCTACAAAATGATCCAATGCATGGGATATTCAGGTACTGTTCCCCTGGGCAAACATCAAGAGGGTATTACTGAATCGATTTAGCTGCAAACAAAATCTACAAATAATAAAGCTAGTCTGGGGTACAATCCAAAAAAGATATCAGACTAAAAACATGCTTATAAGTCTAAGTGGAAGAAAAGGATATCACCTTCAACATCACAGGAAGTCAACGCTCAAAAAAATTAGGCAGAGTGTAGAAAAGAACAAGAGGAACTACCAATCAAGAGAGAAGAAATAGTCAGCACTCAAGTCCCAATGGTATCAGCTACAACACTACAGGGAGTTGAAGTTCAAAAAGATATGAGAGATGAAGTAGAAATAATCAGAGAATTATTTGCACCCCTGAAAGTTTTAGTCACATACACTGGTAGGCAGTAAGTAGACGATTCAGAAACTGGCTCAAACAAGTATGAATGGGGTCCAAACCACCTTTCAGATACATCCAGTACAGAAACTCCAAAAGAGTCCAGTGATATCACAAATGATATTCAAGAGCTGATGTGCTAAAGATAGAAAAGGAGATACAGGAAATCAGACTAAAAAGACAAAATAACTATGAACAAGGGCTGAAGGAAGGAAGAATAGCAGAATTTTTTTCATCTACTATATACCCCTCTAATAAAACAGAACAAATCAGGTATGGGACTACACAAGAAGAATTGGAAGCTACATAAGAAGAACCAGTCATTAGTCCAAAGGAAGCTAAATGGAGTAGATGACAGGAACTCACTGAACCATCAAGATCATGTAAACAGGTGTGTCAAATACAAATGATAAATGAGCCAAATCTTAAAGGAACTTGCAACATTAACGACATCGGTGTTGATACCGTACATATATTCACTCAACCACTTGAAGAAGACTTAGAAACTTCATCTGATAACTCTAATGACATTGACAATAGTCCTATTTATGACAATATCTACTCAGCATCAAACTTAGAATCCTCTGATGTAAATGGCAAGAATCTATCTACTGATCTTGTTACTGTCAAACCTCTATATGAAGTCCAGTCTAGCGTAGAGAATGATGCTATGGGTAGGTCTATTGAATTTGGTCAACTAAATATTAACGTGCACTTTAATAATGATGTTCTGACTCTTCCTAGTCTCGAGACATTTACGCAAGGTAGTCTTCTAGGATTTGACTTTTCAATTCACATTTTTTATGACAATACCATGAACTCCCTCAAACTTGTCCACACTCTATCCTTGGTACATCCCGAATTAATTGACTGTAGTCTACAAGACCAACCCATGAATTTACCTACTTTTGCCAATGACTATACGCTAGCCTATTACCTAAACACAGTTGAACCCATGTACTCTTCCACCAGTGAACATAGTGAAAACATGAATGAAACAGATATCAAGTATCTTAGTTGCAAAAATCATAAAAATAAAAAATAAAAGATCTGATGGCAAAAACCACATTGTGGCAGTGTCAGAATCTAAAAAAGAGAAAATAAAGGACGTACCTAAGGGTGAAAACCTCTCTGAGGCACCTAAAAGTGAGATACTTGATGTAATACCCACCCTAGCGACTTTTCTTGGCATGGACATTATTTGTTATATTTGGCAATATTGGACTCTATATTTCCTTGTTAGAGTAGATGATGAGACATATTTAGTTATATTTGCACCTTTATGGTTCAGTATGTTATCTGATGCATTAGTGAGTTAGAGGTTTCATTGGTTTATGTATATGATTTCATTATGATAATCTTTTCATATGGCTACTATATTATATGTTTATTATCTCGAGCTAACAATGCTAACCCAATCATGCTTGGAATAGATTATTATATGAGATATATGTAGGATGAGGGGAGGTAGTTGTAGTTACTCTACGGAGACCCACATGATGCTGCACTCCCCCTCCTTGTTTGTCATTCGTATATGGATATATATTTCTATCGATTTGGTGATGCAGTAGGAATCAAATCCACCTAGCTACACAGGTCTAAGCATGACTCTAAATCCTCAAATGTTGTTATTGCGGAGGTAACACCAAGGTTCCCACAAGTAAACCTATTGGATGTAGGTCTCCTATTTAGGAAGATCACCCTATCTTGAGGGTTGGGCAATGTCATGTTTATGATGGGTATTGGTTTGAGTATTTTGATTGGTTCTAATTTATGTTGTTCCTAATAATTTCTATATAATGTTTGATTATTTCTTTGATAGGATACCCACACATTAAATGATTTAAGTGGCTTATGTTATCTTGCATTAAAAAGATGAAACATAAGTAATATAGATCTATTATGTGTAATAAAAGATTTGTTTTTATTAATTCTATATATATATATATATAAAGGATAAAATAAAAAGATCGAGGTTTAAAATAATGTTATCGTAGTCAATGATTTTTGAACCTATGACTTCTCTTGTATGAGTCTTGATAGTTACCATTGAGCTATATGTGTTATTTGAGATTTTTATTTAGTATACTTATTTCCATGGGGTATCTATTAAATTTTAAATAAACTATTATAGTTAGTGTTAATAAATAATACCAACCGTAGAGGTTGGAACGTTTGCTTCCCATAAAACAACCTCTCCAACTATACAAGTTGGCATTATTTATTAAAGTTTGTATTTTTGAGGAAGGGGTTGGTTGGTATTTTCCAGGAAGATAAATCAAAAGAAATTTGAAGGTTTAGGAGCAGGAAGAGAGATTTGTACAGGAAGGGGTTGTATTTTTGCTTGTTCTTTCTCAACAGCTTTTCTCCGTAGGACCCAAGGTAGGCCTCATTCCAAGAAGAATCCATGTGGCTTGCTTGTGTTGTGATTTTTGTGTTGTATGTTATGATTGCATAATTTAAATGAATATTAGATGAAAATTTAAATTCAAAAATCTATCTATTATTCTGGAAATACTTTCTTCTAATTCTTTCCTTGTTTGTGTAAGGGATATGCTTTGGTTGGGAAATTCAATTTGGAGAAAATGAGTGTCATGTTGGGGAGTAATGACTCTTATTTATTTTTATTTTTATTTTTTATATAAAAGTTATTTATAATTTGTAGTGATTCAAATATAAAAATACATCTATAATTAAATTTTATATCTCAACCAACAACCATTCTTAAAGTGTCAAGTATCAACCCAACAATACAAGACTTCCATTCTTATGATTGCCCCAGTTTTAATAGTTTTGATTCTGTTATTCATAACTTTCATTACAGATAATATTTTTTAAATCTTTGGTGAAAACATATAAATCTAGGTGTACTAAAACATTTTCCAAATTTAGGGAAATCCAACGGTTCATTTGAAAGTTAAGTTCCCCGTACCGAGACTAATTTTTTGTCAATAAAAACTCAAAAACATTCATGGTTTGTGTCACTAAGGCATCAAATATCTTCCTCAAACTAAAACCAAATGATTGTAAAATAAATGAATATTAAAGATAACTCCAAATATTATAACAATCCAAAATATTTCATCTTTTAATCGTTTAAAATGAATTTATGAACAAACCCTTTTACACAACTCTATCAAAGAGGGTTTTAAATAGTTTTAAGAAAATTTATTTAAACTTTTGTTATAATCTTTGGTTGAGGCTAAAAATTATTTCAAATTAAATATAAATCATTACACTATTTTCTCAAATATATTTCAGTCTTCACTCAAACCATTTATCAAGATAAATATCTATTAAACAACAAGGAAACATGGTTAAGTTTTATGGGTTTTTGAGTTGTTTTTTTGGGTTGCTTTTCCTTCCTACGGGTTTGGGTGCTTTCTTTAATAGGTACCTCTATTTTAAAGACCTCTAATTCATGTATGTGAGGTGTTCATGATAAAAATAAAATAAAATAAGTGTTTTATATATGTTATGCATTGGCCACCTCCTTCTCCTGCTTGATTGTGGCTTAGAAATAAGGGTCAGACTCATCCTTATGGTTTGGAGGACATGGGAGAGTACTTGAACTTATATGCTGATTGTGTGAGATGAATTATTATTTTTATTTGATGAATGTTTGAGTAGGGTAACTAGATACCCTAGGTGGGTGGCTCACTATAGGTTGTCAGGACCCAAAGTGGTTGCTAGGAGATCCTATGAGTGGGTTTAATTCAAGTGATAACCTTTTTAAAATGAACTTGGGTTGGGTTGGGTTGGGCTATAACACACTAATACAAGATAAATGATTATTTTAGTCCATATAGGTCTGTTGGAGTACCACGACCATTGTTATAGGCTGGGTGGATCCTTTTGAGAGGGGATCGCGGTACATGGTAGGCAGGGTGGATCCTGACATTAAGGCTATATGATGACACCCACCTAGTAGGTGTTTTGGTTCTCTCTCTCTTGTGATGTTATTTGATGTTGTTATGTGATATGTGGTTCTTTTTTATTGTTTTGGGGAAACATGTATCATGGCCTTAGTATTACCCTAGTACTTGCGTGGACCTTGGTTTTATCTCCTAGCACGGGGGAGTGGACCTTTGTGGTTCCATGTGGTTGGGTGGTAAATATTTTTCGAGGTGTGTTTGTGATCTCTTTTGATGATGCTTCTTGATCCTTGGTTGAAGATGTTGAAGACCTTGATTTTGAACTAGTACATTCAAATATTGTAAAGATTATTTGTAATCCATGAAAGGCATTGTAAAAGGGAGGGTAGTTTATACGAACTATGATAAGGGATGATTACTTTGTATTTGAAACAATGTTTTTAAAAGTTATGTTACCCTTCCTATCCTATCTCTTTATGATCTTATTGTGTTGTTATGAAAATTGAGTAGAAGGCATTAATAGAAACTACAATTACATTATTATATATGTTGTTATCAAATGAAAAGTATTAATTGCATGCATGTTGTAAATAATAATCAAGGGGAAAATGATGCAAAGGATAGTTATTCATTCTATAGTGGGAATGGGATTATGGGAAATAGAATTGTTATGTACTTTTACTTTGGTCTCAAATGAAATGATAAAGCTTTGTAGTGTATCAAATAGATAGTAAAGTTAATGTGTTGTGAAATATTATATCATGCTCAAAATTAAGAAGATCATTGTATGTTTATTTTATGCACATTGTGTTATGTGTTAAGCTATTATATCTTTCAATTATGTTCATGAAAATTAAAGGGAACCTATAAGGGCATTAAGTATGTTTTCTTTCTAGAAGTGGTAGATGTATGTTATATTTAAAAAAATTGTAGCATATTTTGGAACTTTTGTTCTTGTCCTACTAGGTTCCCTGGCGGAGCATGACATTTGGTATCAGAGCCCTAGGTTGCTACACTGGGAGCTCTAGGGTCTTTAATGCTTAGTTTAGACTATATTTTGTATCTATATATATCCTTCTTATGTTGTGTTACTCTCCCAGATGGCCCTGTTACTCATAGAGTAGCTAGGGATGGAAACTGAAACTCTGCCTCTAGGTCTTAGCAAGAGAGTTTCCATCGGGACCATGAGGGAGAACAATTCCAAGGTACCCATAGGGAAGAGAGAGATGAACGTCAGAATAATGAATCTGAAGGGGCTCAATTGAGGTGCATGATGGGGGAGATCCTACAGAGGTTAGATACAATTGAAAATAAAGAAAACAATGAGGAAGGAAATAACTCTCAACATCATGACAGGGAAAGAGATAGGAGCCCTAGGAGAGAGACAAAAAGACTAGATAGTGATTCTACTGCTCACATGAGGGATTTACTTAGGGCTAAGATACCTCTTTTCTTTGGCAATGAGGGGGGATCTATGACAGAAACTTGGATATTTGATCTTGAAAGATGTTTCACCATGCACCCTTTTAGTAGCAATGTTAAAGATAGATGTGCCATTATGCACTTAAGAAATTTTTCTTCAACATGGTGGCGAATGGAGGAAGAAAAAATCCAGGTCAGCATAGACACCATTTCTTGGGAATTATTTTTAGAAAGCTTTAATTATAGATTCATGTCAGATCAATGGAGACAGGGTAGAGCAAAAGAATTCCATCACCTAAAACAAAACAACATGTCAGTTGGAGATTATGAGCAAAAGTTCTATGAGCTTAAGCCCTTCTCGGGTTACAAGGAGGATGGACCTATGTTGGTGCAACATTTTATTAGAGGATTGAAGGACCATATTTCTGGGGATGTAGCGGTCTTTGAACCAAAGATTCTTTGAGATGCCGTAGCCAAAGCCTTTCTGGTTGAGAGGAATGTTAATTTGGGTTTAGGAGGTCATTCCGGCAACTGAGGTAATAGTGTTGGGGTCATCTCTAAGGGGAACCAATATCAAGAGACGTCGGGCTCTAAGAATCAACAATCAACTCTCAAAGGAGGACATTTCTCACACAAGAAAAAGTCCCAAAATTACAATCAGAGTGGTAGAAAATTTCAATACCAACAAAATCATGGTAATTCTCGCACCCAGCAGAAGTATACCCCTCAACTATCCAAAATTCTTAGAACATTAATAAATGGAGTTACCAACAATCGAGTGCACCATCTACAAGAAATGTTGTGAGAAACAGGGGTTGTTATTCTTGTGGGCAACATGGGCATATTGTAGTACATTGTCCTCAATGCATCAAGTCCCTCACAAACTAGAATCAAGTAGCCTTTGAACCCACAGTAGGAAATGCATACCAGTCCCATAGAATATTTGCTGCAATAGAGCAAAGGCAAGCTAATCACCAAGGCACGGTTATTGAAACCATAGGTTCATTAAAGGGTAAAACTATATCTATTTTATTTGATTCTAGAGCAACTGATTCCTTCATATCTCCATCCTTACTAGAAAAGTGTGGGCTAGTGGTGAAAGGGAAAGGAGTTAAGTGGTATGTAGAACTAGCCTCTGGGACCAAAATGACCACATATTTATGTGTCCAAGAATATGAATTGGGATTAGGACCCTTCACTACAAAGGTAGACCTTCATGTAATCCCTCTCGGCTCTTATAGGGTTGTTTTAGGTATGGATTGGCTAGAGGAGCATGAATCCAACATAGAGTGTAGAAAGAAAACTATATATTGTATTGATGATTTTGGTGAGCATAGAGTGATAGTAGGTATTCAGCGACCCATATCTCTCTATATGATATCTGCAATGCAACTCAAGCAATGCATGCAAAAGGGATGTCAACTTTTTGTAGTCTTAGTTAATAATCTTGACAAAGAGTAAAGTAAGGAAGTAACACTTGATCACCCCTTGCTTCAAGAGTTTGCTGATGTATTTCCTAAGGAAATCCTAGGAATGCCTCTAAAAAGAGATATTGATTTTTGTATAGACTTGGTACTGGGAGCGGAACCCATCTCCAAGGCTCCATATCGCATGACTACTTAGGAACTAAGTAAGTTAAAGTTACAATTAGAGGAACTATTGGAAAAGGGTTTTATCAGGCCTAGTGTATCACCATAGGGTGCTCCAGTGATTTTTGTGAAGATGAAGGATGGTTCTCTCAGGATTTGTATTGATTATCGACAACTTAATAAGGTTACCATTAAGAATTGATACCCACTACCCTGTATTGATGACTTGTTTGATCAGATGAAAGGGGCAAAGGTATTTTCCAAAATTGACCTTAAGTTAGGATACCACCAGCTAAGGATCCTCGAGGCTGTAATCTATCGTATAGCCTTCCGAACTCAATATGGCCACTATGAATTCACTATGGTGCCTTTCAATCTAACTAATTCTCCTTTAGTATTCATGAGCCTTATGAATGGAGTATTCAGAACAAACTTGGATAAGTTTGTGATAGTTTTCTTAGATGATATACTAGTGTACTAAAAAAAAGTGGAAAAGCATGAACAACATCTATGCCAAGTGTTACAATGCCTATGAGAGAGTCATTTATATGCTAATGTTGAGAAATGTGAGTTCTTTCAAACTGAAGTTAAGTATCTTGGTCACATTATCTCAGGGGAAGGAATATCTGTGGACCCAACAAAGATTCAAGCCATAGTAGAATGGCCAACACCCGCTAATGTCTCAGAAGTTCCCAGTTTCATGGGCCTTGTCTTGCACATTTTCATATCGTATTTCATGTTTTTGTTCTTAGAAAATATATTCAAGATTTCACACATGTATTGGATTGGACTTCTTTATAGGTCGCGGATGGGCAACTGGCTTTGGAGCCAGTACGTACACTACAACATTGGACCCTGACCCTCAGGGGTCGCACCATAGAGCAGGCAAGGGTCCAATGGGACCCAGATGATGAAACTTCAGCTACATGGGAGGATTTTGGCAGACTTGGGCTTATTACCCCTATTTTTTTATAGGCTTCTTGGAGTAAGCCTAGTTCTAGGGGGGAGGATGTAATACCCACCCTAGCGACTTTTCTTGGCATGGACATTATTTGTTATATTTGGTGATATTGGACTCTATATTTCCTTGTTAGAGTAGATGATGAGACATATTTAGTTTATTTGCACCTTTATGGTTCAGTATGTTATCTGATGCATTAGTGAGTTAGGGGTTTCATTGGTTTATGTACATGATTTCATTATGATAATCTTTTCATATGGCTATTATATTATATGTTTATTATCTTGAGCTAGCAATGCTAACCCAATCATGCTTGGAATAGATTATTATATGAGATATCTGTAGGCTCCATATCGCATGACTACTCAAAAACTAAGTGAGTTAAAGTTACAATTAGAGGAACTATTGGAAAAGGGTTTTATTAGGCCTAGTGTATCACCATAGGGTGCTCCAGTGATTTTTGTGAAGATGAAGGATGGTTCTCTCAAGATTTGTATTGATTATCGAAAACTTAATAAGGTTACCATTAAGAATCGATGCCCACTACCCTGTATTGATGACTTGTTTGATCAGATGAAAGGGGCAAAGGTATTTTCCAAAATTGACCTTAAGTCTGGATACCACCAGCTAAGGATCCTCGAGGCCAAAATCTATCGTATAGCCTTCTATACTCGATATGGCCACTATGAATTCATTGTGGTGCCTTTCAGTCTAACTAATTCTCCTTTAGTATTCATGAGCCTTATGAATGGAGCATTCAAAACTTACTTGGATAAGTTTGTGATAGTTTTCTTAGATGACATACTGGTGTACTCAAAAAAATTGGAAGAGCATGAACAATATCTATGCCAAGTGTTACAATGCCTACGAGAGAGTCAATTATATGCTAATGTTGAGAAATGCGAGTTCTTTCAAACTGAAGTTAAGTATCTTGGTCACGTTATCTCAGGGGAAGGAATATCTATGGACCCAACAAAGATTCAAGCCATAGTAGAATGGCCAACACCCGCTAATGTCTCAGAAGTTCTCAGTTTCATGGGCCTTGTCTTGCACATTTTCATGGCGTATTTCATGTTTCTGTTCTTAGAAAATATATTCAAGATTTCACACATGTATTGGATTGGACTTCTTTACAGGTCGTAGATGGGCAACTGGCTTTGGAGCCAGTACGTATACTACAACATTGGACCCTGACCCTTAGGGGTCGCACCATAGAGCAGGCAAGGGTCCAATGGGACCCAGATGATGAAACTTCAGCTACATGGGAGGATTTTGGCAAACTTAGAGCTTCTTACCCCTATTTTTTTATAGGCTTCTTGGAGTAAGCCTAGTTCTAGGGGGGAGGATGTAATACCCACCCTAGCGACTTTTCTTGGCATGGACATTATTTGTTATATTTGGTGATATTGGACTCTATATTTCCTTGTTAGAGTAGATGATGAGACATATTTAGTTTTATTTGCACCTTTATGGTTCAGTATGTTATCTGATGCATTAGTGAGTTAGGGGTTTCATTGGTTTATGTACATGATTTCATTATGATAATCTTTTCATATGGCTATTATATTATATGTTTATTATCTTGAGCTAGCAATGCTAACCCAATCATGCTTGGAATAGATTATTATATGAGATATCTGTAGGCTCCATATCGCATGACTACTCAAAAACTAAGTGAGTTAAAGTTACAATTAGAGGAACTATTGGAAAAGGGTTTTATTAGGCCTAGTGTATCACCATAGGGTGCTCCAGTGATTTTTGTGAAGATGAAGGATGGTTCTCTCAAGATTTGTATTGATTATCGACAACTTAATAAGGTTACCATTAAGAATCGATGCCCAGTACCCTGTATTGATGACTTGTTTGATTAGATGAAAGGGGCAAAGGTATTTTCCAAAATTGACCTTAAGTCTGGATACCACCAGCTAAGGATCCTCGAGGCCAAAATCTATCGTATAGCCTTCTGTACTCGATATGGCCACTATGAATTCATTGTGGTGCCTTTCAGTCTAACTAATTCTCCTTTAGTATTCATGAGCCTTATGAATGGAGTATTCAGAATTTACTTGGATAAGTTTGTGATAGTTTTCTTAGATGATATACTAGCGTGTAATGCCCCTACCCTAGTCGGACTTGTAAAACCCGTTTGACCTTGATTGACTTCCTATGTGGCATTCTTGAATGGTAGGTTAACCGTGATGCAATGTGTAGTTTAGATAATATAAATGATTGTGCATACTTATTATTGTGCTCTTGCGTCAATTCTTGTGTAAATGTAATTGTTCCTGACCCTTGTGATAAATCTTGAGCTAACGCCTTCATTGGATATGTATATGTATATGTATGCTTGCGTGATTCATGGGTGCAGAAGATTGCAGGTACGACACCGCCTAAGGCGAGGTTCATCTCCTTCGGGGTTCGCAGGTTTGAGTAAACCTCCTCCATCCTTAGAATTCGGATTTGGGGGTCATTAAACTCTCATCTTGCCTTAGCCATGGCCAGGTGAGCATCGTGGGTGGATTTGTGGGGCTTTCCTTGCATTGGGTTGCATGTCATGTGAATTGGTGGACTTCCGCGATTTGCATGCCTATCGCGGGGTAAGTGGAGTTTGTTATCCCAAATATTCAATTCAATTTAATGTGTGGATGTGCGCATTTGTAATTTAGAAATTTAAAATAGGTAGTTTTCTTATATACGATTAATCGTTAATTTAAAGAGATTGCTTTAATTATTATTGTAGCAAGCTTAAGGTATTTAACGTGGATTAATGTGTTCAATTACGCATTATTAGTTGAGAAAATTAGAAAAAATAGATCTCCTTCATGAGATTAGTCATTTATTTAAAAAGGTTGCTTTATTATGTTATAGCGAGTTAGTTTAATAGTTAATTTTAATAATAACGAAAATTCAATTAGTTATGTGTTTTTAGAAAGGAAAAATTTAAAGTCATTTGAGAAATAGAAATAAATTAATCATTTTCGCATTTTGGAAAGAAAGGGTAAATTTTATTATTTTAAAGGAAATTATTCTTTTTACTTGTAAAGTTAATATAGTATAAAAGATTGATTTTTTTTTGGAAATTTAAATTAATCAAAATTTGTTATCCTTGTTAATAGTTCAAAATATAAATGTTGGCTAAAGTAATATGGAGAAATTAAAATTAGAATTAAATAAGAAATAGGGGCATTTTAATTTTAATTAGAAAAGCGATAAGATGTATTGAATAGTGGAAAGGAACGATTTTCCATTCTCATGCTCTTTTATTTTAAAAATAAAAATGCCTAAATTCGAAATTGAAAATTAGGGCAAAAATAGGGTTTCTCATTTTAACCTAGTTTTGAAATGTTTTGGGGGTTCTTTTTTTTGGGGAGAGCTGGTTTTTGGAAAAAAAAATTGGGGGGATTTGCTTGGAGTTGCAGGTCGAGCTCTTCATCAAAATTCTTGCCTGGAATGCGTTATGAGGTAGGATTCGAATCTACCTTTTATTTATTTGTTGGATAAAAAAAAAGGGTATTATCCATGAATGTTTTTTGAAGGATAGTTTCAGTTTTCTTTTAAGCTTGGTTGTTCTAGAATCAAATTTTGTTTCTTAATAGATTTTGTGGTTTTAAACTTGATGAGGAAATATATTTTTCCCATAATGAAGTTTTAGGTAAAATCTGGAAAATGAATGGATCTGTGATAAATGGTTAATGGAGGATTTTTGATATTTTAGTTATTTCATTTTGTGTTTTTTTTTTAAAAAAAAAATTTGCTTGGGTGGAAACTGGACTGTATCAAAAAAAAATAGATGAAAAAAAAAAAGGATGGACAAAAAAAACCAAAAAAAGGGAAAATTAAAATTTGGGGTTTCGGGGGGGGAGCCGAAGCTCAACCCGCCCCTCCCCGTGCGTCGCTCGTAGTTTCCTTTTGGTGCCCACACACAGTGGGGGCCAAAGGGGACTGCGTCTCCCTTGGAGGCCGCAGCTCCTTTTGGCGCCACTGTGTGGGGGAGGCGAAGGGACTGCGTCCCCCATGGCGGCCGCAGTAACCCCCGACTCCACTGTGTGTGGAGGCCGAGGGGCTGCGCCCGTCGTGGTGGCCGCAGTTCCCTCTGGCTAGGGCACGGCTAGGGTTTGGCCGCCCGCCATTCCTCCTCTTTTTTTTAAAAAAAAAATGTTTTCTTTATTATTTAGTATTACTTAGTATTTTTAGGTATAGTTAAAACTCGAATTCTGGATTTTCATTGTATACAGAATAAATAAATAAAAAAAAAAAAAGGATGCTTGTTAATATAAAAATTACCTTGAGTAATATTTTGTATTATAAAAAAAAATGAGTTGAGATTTTTATTTTAGTAAATAATGTGTTTTTTTTATAAAAAAAAAAAAGAGATCAATGTATATATTAAAATATATGCTAATATAGGTAGCATCTATTTAGCATATATTATTAATGACATATATAGACTTTTTGGGCTTTAAGATAGAAATGAATTGCATTGTATTTTTAAAACGAATGATAGTTGATTATATGATAATGAGTAAATTGAATGGAGGTAATGGTCTTTATTTTTTTTTAAATGTATGCAATAGAGGCTTAATTTAGCTCGGAAATGATTTTTCTTCCATTTCTCCATTTACTCTTAATGTATTTTGCTCTTGTAGTAAGAGGGTTGTTTTTGTATCGTTGAAAAAAAAAAAAAAAAGGTGGGGGGCTAGATTATTGTTGTAAAACTAACTTGTCATTAGTGTTTATCTAAGGTTTAATAAATCTGTCTAGATGCTTAAGTCAACTTGGGAAAATGTTGTAACTACCCGTTAACACTAGAGTACGACTTATTATTATTTTAGTAATCGATGCGTCTATTATAGTAGCACGTCTTGCTAGGTTTGTTTTGGAGCCTGTCATATGGTTATTTTTGTTGGTCATAGCCGATTTCATCCCTAGTCAAAGTATCGTCAGTCATTTGAACTTGTAATTGCCTTGAAGTGTTCAGTTGGATCTGCTTCAAAAAGGGATCATTATGTAAATTCTGACTGAGGTGTCTATTGTATATTGATTGTATTCGCCTAAGTGGAAAAGATGTAAAAGACTTATAAATTATGTATTCTTAACGATATAATACCAAAGGGGTCTTGCAGTTGAGCAGACCCGGAGATGTAGCCCTTTAGGGGTGAACTCCGAGATCATATCTGTGTTATGCGATGTTTTAACTTCCTTTGTTTCATGCTTTAAGTTAGCATGTATGGTTGATATCTTGTAAAGTGTACGATGGAAATTAACGAATTTAAATCTAAATGTATAAAATTATTCATCTTGGCAAATGTAGTAATTAGGTTCATGAAAGATTGTAATTAAGATTATGGAAAAGTATTTTGATAATGTTAATTAAAAGTAGTAGTAGTGGGAAGAATCTTGCTAGGTTACATCATTGGATTAACTTGTTAATAAGCATGTAAATTGAACAAGTGAGTATGGGAAACAAAGTTAGAATTAATGTTAAAACTCCTAAGTTGAAATCTAAAGGATGAACGTCATATAGGTATGTACCTTTATCTTCTTAAATGAGTAACGCCATGTTAATTATGTTTCACTACATTGGATGAATTTGTTTAGTTATTTCACATTTTAATCTTAACAAATAATCCCTACCAAATTAACTTGATAATTGGGTGAACTCAACTATTGATCCATCATTATAACCCTAATAAAAGAATCTCTTATGGTCGCTAAAAATGAACTAAAATGGGAGGTAATTGTATAGTTGTTTATATCTAAATCTTAGTAAATGTACCTTTTCATGTTAACTTCATTTAACCAAAAAAGAGTGATATGCAATCAGATAATTGTATTTTAATCCTAATGGAAGAACGTCACTATGAACTTCTATTGTAATCTTGAAATGATGAATATCATCTTGCTAACTATATTTTAATTTAAAGGATGCTCTCATGTGTCCTAATACATTTTCACCTTAATGAATTTAGCCATCTATTAGCATTATTAAAACTTCAATGAATTCTATGGCTACTCGCATTTTATCTTTCATAAAAGAACTACAACTCATTAGTTGGCTTTGCATGAAATCAAATGAAGGGGCCTCACTCTATTAATTGTAGTTTAACCCTTAATGAATGTATCTCATCTTATCAACCATACTTTTAATATTTAAGAAAAACATCAGATGTGGGTGGTTATCTTAAAACCTGAATGAATGAACCTTGTTTTATTTATCACATTGAACCTTAAGGGAGGCTTCTTAAATTAAATAGGTGTTAATGTGCATTGAGTAAATAACCTCACGATGGCCTCCTAACCACCCAAAGTAAATGAACGCTTCCTAAAATTCTAATATGTCATAACATTGAACATATATATATATAATCATGTCTTATGCATTATCTCACAATTAAGATATCTAGATTTAATGGATCATTTGACGCAAGTTGAGCTAGGTGTAAGGTTATGTAATCGCGTTGGGAAACTCCTTAGGATCATTTAGCCTTCCGCTGTGTTATCTAGTTAGAGATAACTTCGAGATAACTTCAAACTATCTTAATATTGTAACAATCAATAATACTCTTATTATTAACGTTCATAATTATTATTATAAAAAAAATATATATATTTACACTCTATTTGAGTGTTTTTAACTTAAACCCTTAGGGGTTTCCTGGCGGGGCATTACACTTGGTATCAGAGCCCATGTTGCAACACTGGGATCTCTGGTTTCGCTTGTGCCCTTAGTTGTTTTGTGTGTGTCTATCTTATGTTGTATGCTTGTCCTCCTTGATGTGAGGGTGTGATTTAACAAACCCTACGTGTGTGTAACATGTGCGTTCACACCTTGTTTTCACCTTATTGATGTGGGTGTTTTGGGAATAATTATGGGTGTTTTGTCTTCTTATTGAGGTCTTGGTCTACGATTTCTCTTACTTTAAAAGGGAGTCATATGTACCTTCATTTTTTATTTATTTTACTCTTTTGACTAATCCATCTGGGTTGGTTGTAAATATCTTGAATCTAGAAGTACGAAAGGTGCTTGTTTATGGTATTGATCGATTTTAATGATTGTCCACTTGAAAGACTAGTATGGCAAATGTTAGTGCTTATTACGTAGTACATTGAGTGATTATGACTCTTTTTCTTCTCTCTCTTTAGTAAATTAAAAGGAATTGATATGTGTAGTTATCTCTTATTTAAGTTTTCTTATTGCAAGAGAAAGGATGATATATCTTGAGCCCTTGTGGGAGCCTTATAACGTTTCTTGTGTTTTAGATTGTGAAAGGGATTTGGTTTGGGAGTTAATTTTTGGTTAATGATAGAAAATGGTATGGTTGCATTAAAGGGATTCTCTATGTGCTTGGTAGGAGTAATATAATTAAATTCCATCTTAAGTAAGGTGCATTAAAATGCGCATAGTGATTTTGTAAAAATTGCGTGATGTGAAAGGAATACCAAAAGAGGGCATGTTGTAGTAGCTTCAGGAGTGTATTAATGTGCTCCTCAAAAGAATGTTTTATGTGCTTATTCAACTAGTGTGATTTAGGACCTATTAAGTGACGCACCATTTAACTTGCTTTGGATTTAGATAATTGCCTTATTGTGTTTAAGAAAGAGTAAATGAAAGACTTGTTGAATTGTATGCATTAAATGTGTAAAATTTAGTAGATAGCTCTTCATTTACCTCCTTGTCGTATTATGAATTTTCAATGTTAGATTTGATGTATTATTGTATTGTATCGTATCATGAATGGTGATTGTTCTCGAGAAGACTTGCATTACAAAAGAAAATTTGGGTGTCTTGAATTCTTGTTCGGAAAACTAGAACATTATAGTACAACAAATAATGATTAGAAATGTCATGTTAGGATGCTTTGGCATCTTCCTAAAAGATAGCGAAATGAAAACCGTGCAACTAAAATGATAGACTTATATCCAAGCATATGGTGTGATCTTGAAATTCTTGTGTATTTGTAGGAAATAGTTGATTTTCCAACTCTCTTCCCTCCTCTTGCCTAAAATATAGGATTTGTTGTTTTGAAATACCATTTAGAATGCAGTGATTTGAAAGAAATTTTGTTACAACGCATATGAAATTGTATGTTTGCTTTGGCTTCTAATTGAAAGAGGAAAGTTTTCCGCCTTGAAAAAAGGAAATTGCATAGTTAGTAATGGGAATGAAAATGCTTAGGGAAGATTGAGAAAGATATCAGAATGATGTAATTTCCTTGTGCAAAATTGAATTGCTGAGAATTTCAGAATGTGTATCTAGAGTAAACTCTGTTTGGTGATTCATGTGTAAAGCATAATTAAAACTTCCCTTAAGTATGTGTTAGCATAATGTAAAGTACTCCCCGTAAATGTGACTAAACCAGTAATGGTGCTATTCTGTGTGTGTTGTGAGAAAACCCGTACTTGTTTTGTGTGCCCATGGGATGGTGAAGTAATCAACCATGGGGAATATGTTTGCTTATGAGTATGGGAAACCATACCTATCTATGTGATGTTGCTTATTTGTTTCCTAACTGAGTGCCAACCCACGGGTTGTTGATAAGTCAGTATATGAAGGGGTAGTAGTAGAAGTCACCATTCCTTGAATAGTATGAACAGCGTACGAGTAATGTCGATGCGAAGCGACTTTAGCTTCCCTATTTTGAGGGAAAATATAGTTTTGTAATGAAGCTATAACATAGGTGCACTCTATACTTCCCCTTGTGATGAACTGATTTACGAGGTTCATGTGTGCCAGCCTAATTCCTATCCTTTATTTTGAGCATATAGATGACAGTTCTTGAGCATATTGATGGATTTTATTGGAGCATCTTTTGCCTTGTCTTCATGAGAGGCGTGCTACTTTTCTTACATAAGTTGCCATCTAACTAGTGTTGGTAGACTTGTGGGTAGACCTTAGCCATGTATACCTCTGGCTTACGGTGAGTATCCTGGGAGGAA
Source organism: Cryptomeria japonica (assembly GCF_030272615.1). NCBI lineage: Eukaryota > Viridiplantae > Streptophyta > Pinopsida > Cupressales > Cupressaceae > Cryptomeria > Cryptomeria japonica. Next base: position 466,930,898 of record NC_081414.1, read on the forward strand.
CATCGCTATGCGGGGTGTGACCGACGCGTGCCTTATCCGTGGGGTACACTGCCATGCGGGATTTGTCCATTGCGTGCCTTGTCCGCTTGGAGTATTGCCATGCCGTGCTGAGCCACGATGCAGGATGTAGTAGACATTTCCATGTGGCCTACCGCTAGGTATAGGGTAGAGCCATGCCACGTGATGACGTGATGCGGGGTGATGCCAAGGTGCACACTGCCATGCCATGCGGATGTGTGACTTGGCCACACCACATGATGAGCTACTAGGACAGCTAGACGATTGTTCCTTCCTTCCTCGTTGGTGGCTATTTACTAGTCACGTAGTGATGTAATGTGCACTTATGATTTTCTTTTATTTATTTAATTGTTTCCTTGTGGGCCAGCAATTTATTTTACTTTGACCTTGACAGTTTAGCCACAATCTTGCAATCTTGATTTTACTTGATTTGATGTTGCAAATCCGGAAATTATTTTCTTGTCTTATTGTTGGAGTTGACAATTATTATCTTTATTCTTTTGTACTTTGGTGGCTAAACTGGTTTATCCTTGTTGTTTTCGTATGTTGGTCTTGTGTTGCAATGTGAATTCCTCTCCAAGAACGTAGGAGACGGTCTTGGATGAGTGTATACGAGGAAGTAGACGTAGGGAACCTTGAGGATGGAGGTATGTGAGGCTGTGAAACAGCTAGGACCCACTACCTACCTATGAGTGGTGACTATCTCTTGGAGGCTAAACACCTTACACAACAAGGGATATTCACGAGGGACTTGTATGGAAGGTAGCACTGCTATGGTGTACCCTAGCACCATCAAGCCCTCGAGTGAGATGTTGGACAATTGTTGATCATGTATTTATTCTGAGAGCAGGCATAGAAATGTGGATCATATATGTTACCTTGACCGAGCATTAGACATGCTCACATGTGGCCTATTGTGTTGTGCAAACCAGTCTTGTGGATGGATATTATGTGTAATCATGGATTAAATGGAATTAACTTGTCACTATGTTATGGGGCATAGTCATTGGAAAGGTTCTTATATGTCTGAAAAGTGTAAACAATTGAGTTCTTACGTTGCTCTTATTTGTCGAAAGTTAACTTGGTTGTAGAAATTGATATTTGAAGCTAGTTCTATGCAATAAAGTTTTGTGAAAGAGATGAATTGGTGAGGGAAATTGACCTTGAGAGCATATTTTCTTGTCATGTTTGATAGATGAGTATGATAACTGTGTCTATATATTTTAAATTGCTTAAATTTGGTGTGATAAAAAGGGAAAAAGTCTCGTTTCTTTACTAAGGTTGTGTGTAAATTCTATAATATTCTAAGATGTGAATGAAGTTAGATGCATTTTTGTTAACGGATGATGACACTTGTAGAGGATTTATGATTAATGTTCTAAGATGATGGCAAAATAGTTGGTTGTGCAAATTGATAATTGTTAATTGAGTTTAAGGGCTAATAAGTGTTACAGGACTTCCGTTTAGCTTTGCGACTTCCAGGAGTAAGTCGGAGCCTAGGGGGGGAGAATGTAATGCCCCTACCCTAGTCGGACTTGTAAAACCCGTTTGACCTTGATTGACTTCCTATGTGGCATTCTTGAATAGTAGGTTAACCGTGATGCAATGTGTAGTTTAGATAATATAAATGATTGTGCATACTTATTATTGTGCTCTTGCGTCGATTCTTGTGTAAATGTAATTGTTCCTGAACCTTGTGATAAATCTTGAGCTAACGCCTTCATTGGATATGTATATGTATATGTATATGTATGCTTGCGTGATTCATGGGGGCAGAAGATTGCAGGTATGACACCGCCTAAGGCGAGGTTCATCTCCTTCGGGGTTCGCAGGTTTGAGTAAACCTCCTCCATCCTTAGAATTCGGATTTGGGGGTCATTAAACTCTCGTCTTGCCTTAGCCATGGTCAGGTGAGCATCGTGGGTGGATTCGTGGGGCTTTCCTTGCATTGGGTTGCGTGTCATGTGAATTGGTGGACTTCCTCGATTTGTGTGCCTAGCGCGGGGTAAGTGGAGTTTGTTATCCCAAATATTCAATTCAATTTAATGTGTGGATGTGCGCATTTATAATTTAGAAATTTAAAATAGGTAGTTTTCTTATATACGATTAATCGTTAATTTAAAGAGATTGCTTTAATTATTATTGTAGCAAGCTTAAGGTATTTAACGTGGATTAATGTGTTCAATTACGCATTATTAGTTGAGAAAATTAGAAAAAATAGATCTCCTTCATGAGATTAGTCATTTATTTAAAAAGGTCGCTTTATTATGTTATAGCGAGTTAGTTTAATAGTTAATTTTAATAATAACGAAAATTCAATTAGTTATGTGTTTTTAAAAAGGAAAAATTTAAAGTCATTTGAGAAATAGAAATAAATTAATCATTTTCGCATTTTGGAAAGAAAGGGTAAATTTTATTATTTTAAAGGAAATTATTCTTTTTACTTGTAAAGTTAATATAGTATAAAAGATTGATTCTTTTTTGGAAATTTAAATTAATCAAAATGCGTTATCCTTGTTAATAGTTCAAAATATAAATGTTGGCTAAAGTAATATGGAGAAATTAAAATTAGAATTAAGTAAGAAATAGGGGCATTTTAATTTTAATTAGAAAAGCGATAAGATGTATTGAATAGTGGAAAGGAACGATTTTTCCATTCTCATGCTCTTTTATTTTAAAAATAAAAATGCCTAAATTCGAAATTGAAAATTAGGGCAAAAATAGGGTTTCTCATTTTAACCTAGTTTTGAAATGTTTTGGGGGTTCTTTTTTTGGGGGAGAGCTGGTTTTTGGAAAAAAAAAATGGGGGGATTTGCTTGGAGTTGCAGGTGGAGCTCTTCATCAAAATTCTTGCCTGGAATGCGTTATGAGGTAGGATTCGAATCTACCTTTTATTTATTTGTTGGATAAAAAAAAAGGGTATTACCCATGAATGTTTTTTGAAGGATAGTTTCAGTTTTCTTTTAAGCTTGGTTGTTCTAGAATCAAATTTTGTTTCTTAATAGATTTTGTGGTTTTAAACTTGATGAGGAAATATATTTTTCCCATAATGAAGTTTTAGGTAAAATCTGGAAAATGAATGGATCTGTGATAAATGGTTAATGGAGGATTTTTGATATTTTAGTTATTTCATTTTGTGTTTTTTTGAAAAAAAAAATTTTTGCTTGGGTCGAAACTGGACTGTATCAAAAAAAAATATATGAAAAAAAAAAAAGGATGGACAAAAAAAACCAAAAAAAAAGGGAAAATTAAAATTTGGGGTTTCCGGGGGGGAGCCGAAGCTCAACCCGCCCCTCCCCGCGCGCCGCTCGCAGTTTCCTTTCGGTGCCCACACACAGTGGGGGCCGAAGGGGACTGCATCTCCCTTGGAGGCCACAGCTCCTTCCGGCGCCACTGTGTGGGGGAGTCGAAGGGACTGCGTCCCCCATGGCGGCCGCAGTAACACCCGACTCCACTGTGTGTGGAGGCCGAGGGTCTGCGCCCGTCATGGTGGCCACAGTTCCCTCCGGCTAGGGCACGGCTAGGGTTTGGCCGCCCGCCATTCCTCCTCCTCCTTTTTTTAAAATAAAAATGTTTTCTTTATTATTTAGTATTACTTAGTATTTTTAGGTATAGTTAAAACTCGAATTCTGGATTTTCATTAAATACAGAATAAATAAATAAATAAATAAAAAGGATGCTTGTTAATATAAAAATTACCTTGAGTAATATTTTGTATTATAAAAAAAAATGAGTTGAGATTTTTATTTTAGTAAATAATGTGTTTTTAAAAAATAAAAAAAAAAGAAGATCAATGTATATATTAAAATATATGCTAATATAGGTAACATCTATTTAGCATATATTATTAATGACATATATAGACTTTTTGGGCTTTAAGATAGCAATGAATTGCATTGTACTTTTAAAACGAATGATAATTGATTATATGATAATGAGTAAATTGAATGGAGGTAATGGTCTTTATTTTTTTTTAAATGTATGCAATAGAGGCTTAATTTAGCTCGGAAATGATTTTTCTTCCATTTCTCCATTTACTCTTAATGTATTTTGCTCTTGTAGTAAGAGGGTTGTTTTTGTATCGTTAAAAAAAAAAAAAAAGAGGGGGGGGGCTAGATTATTGTTGTAAAACTAACTTGTCATTAGTGTTTATCTAAGGTTTAATAAATCTATCTAGATGCTTAAGTCAACTTGGGAAAATGTTGTAACTACCCATTAACGCTAGAGTACGACCTATTATTATTTTAGTAATCGATGCGTCTGTTATAGTAGCACATCTTGCTAGGTTTGTTTTGGACCCTGTCATATGGTTATTTTTGTTGGTCATAGCTGATTTCGTCCCTAGTCAGAGTATCGTCAGTCATTTGAACTTGTAATTGCCTTGAAGTGTTCAGTTGGATCCGCTTCAAAAGGGATCATTATGTAAATTCTGACTGAGGTGTCTATTGTATATTGATTGTATTTGCCTAAGTGGCAAAGATGTAAAAGACTTATAAATTATGTATTCTTAACGATATAATACCAAAGGGGTCTTGCAGTTGAGCAGACCTGGAGATGTAGCCCTTTAGGGGTGAACTCCGAGATCATATCTGTGTTATGCGATGTTTTAACTTCCTTTTTTTCATGCTTTAAGTTAACATGTATGGTTGATATCTTGTAAAGTGTACGATGGAAATTAACGAATTTAAATCTAAGTGCATAAAATTATTCATCTTGGCAAATGTAGTAATCAGGTTCATGAAAGATTGTAATTAAGATTATGGAAAAGTATTTTGATAATGTTAATTAAAAGTAGTAATAGTGGGAAGAATCTTGCTAGGTTACATTATTGGATTAACTTGTTAATAAGCATGTAAATTGAACAAGTGAGTATGGGAAACAAAGTTAGAAGTAATGTTAAAACTCCTAAGTTGAAATCTAAAGGATGAACGTCATATAGGTATGTACCTTTATCTTCTTAAATGAGTAATGCCATGTTAATTATGTTTCACTACATTGGATGAATTTGTTTAGTTATTTCACGTTTTAATCTTAACAAATAATTCCTACCAAATTAACTTGATAATTGGGTGAACTCAACTATTGATCCATCATTATAACCCTAATAAAAGAATCTCTTATGGTCGCTAAAAATGAACTAAAATGGGAGGTAATTGTATAGTTGTTTATATCTAAATCTTAGTAAATGTACCTTTTCATGTTAACTTCATTTAACCAAAAAAGAGTGATATGTAATCAGATAATTGTATTTTAATCCTAATGGAAGAACGTCACTATGAACTTATATTGTAATCTTGAAATGATGAATATCATCTTGCTAACTATATTTTAATTTAAAGGATGCTCTCGTGTGTCCTAATACATTTTCACCTTAATGAATTTAGCCATCTATTAGCATTATTAAAACTTCAATGAATTCTATGGCTACTCACATTTTATCTTTCATAAAAGAACTACAACTCATTAGTTGGCTTTGCATGAAATCAAATGAAGGGGCCTCACTCTATTAATTGTAGTTTAACCCTTAATGAATGTATCTCATCTTATCAACCATACTTTTAATATTTAAGAAAAACATCAGATGTGGGTGGTTATCTTAAAACCTGAATGAATGAACCTTGTTATATTTATCACATTGAACCTTAAGGGAGGCTTCTTAAATTAAATAGGTGTTAATGTGCATTGAGTAAATAACCTCACGATGGCCTCCTAACCACCCAAAGTAAATGAACGCTTCCTAAAATTCTAAGATGTCATAACATTGAACATATATATATATAATCATGTCTTATGCATTATCTCACAATTAAGATATCCAGATTTAATGGATCATTTGACGCAAGTTGAGCTAGGTGTAAGGTTATGTAATCGTGTTGGGAAACTCCTTAGGATCGTTTAGCCTTCCGTTGTGTTATCTAGTTAGAGATAACTTCGAGATAACTTCAAACTATCTTAATATTGTAACAATTAGTAATACTCTTATTATTAACACTCGTAATTATTATTATTATAAAAAAAAAAAATATTTACACTCTATTTGAGTGTTTTTAACTTAAACCCTTAGGGGTTTCCTGGCGGGGCATTAAATAGTGTACTCAAAAAAGTGGAAGAGCATGAACAACATCTACGCCAAGTGTTACAATGCCTACGAGAGAGTTAGTTATATGCTAATGTTGAGAAATGTGAGTTCTTTCAAACTAAAGTTAAGTATCTTGGTCACGTTATCTCAGGGGAAGGAATATATGTGGGCCCAACAAAGATTCAAGCCATAGTAGAATGGCCAATACTCATTAATGTCTCAGAAGTTCCCAGTTTCATGGGTCTTGTCTTGCACGTTTTCATGTCATATTTTATGTTTCTGTTCTTAGAAAATATATTCAAGATTTGACACATGTATTGGATTGGACTTCTTTATAGGTCGTGGATGGGCGACTGGCTTTGGAGCCAGTACGTACACTACAACATCGGACCCTGACCCTTAGGGGTCGCACCATAGAGCAGGCAAGGGTCCAATGGGACCCAGATGATGAAACTTTAGCTACATGGGGGGATTTTGGCAAACTTAGAGCTTCTTACCCCTATTTTTTATAGGCTTCTTGGAGTAAGCCTAGTTCTAGGGGGGGAGGATGTAATACCCACCCTAGCGAATTTTCTTGGCATGGACATTATTTGTTATTTTTGGTGATATTGGACTCTATATTTCCTTGTTAGAGTAGATGATGAGACATATTTAGTTATATTTGCACCTTTATGGTTCACTATTTTATTTGATGCATTAGTGAGTTAGGGGTTTCATTGGTTTATGTACATGATTTCATTATGATAATCTTTTCATATGGCTGCTATATTATATGTTTATTATCTTGAGCTAGCAATGCTAACCCAATCATGCTTGGAATAGATTATTAAATAAGATATTTGTAGGATGAGGGGAGGTAGTCGTAGTTACTGTATGAAGACCCACATGATGCCGCACTCCCCCTCCTTGTTTGTCATTTTTATATGGATATATATTTCTATCATTTTGGTTATGCAAGATTGCAGGTACTAGGCATCGACTCCACCTGGCTATACAAGTCTGAGTGTGCCTATAAATCCTCAAATGTTGTTGTTGCAGAGATAACACCAAGGTTCCCAAAAGTAAACCTATTGGACGTAGGTCTCCCATTTAGGAAGATCACCCTATGTTGAGGGTTGGGCAATGCCATGTTTATGATGGGTATTGGTTTGAGTATTTTGATTGATTCTGATTTATGTTGTTCATAATGATTTTTATATAATGTTTGATTATTTCTTTGATAGGATACCCACACATTAAATGATTTAAGTGGTTTATGTTATGTTGCATTAAAAAGATGAAAAAAAAGTAATATATATATATATATATATATTCGCATATATGGGTGCACATGTATATGCCTACATATATATATTATTTGTATGTGTAATATAATATTTGTTTTTATTAATTCTATATATAAAAAAAAGGATAAAATAAAAAGATCGAGGTTTAAAATAATGTTATCTTAGTCAATGAGTTTTGAACCTATGACTTCTCTTGTATGAGTCTTGATAGTTAACATTGAGCTATATGTGTTATTTGAGATTTTTATTTAGCTATCTAGTATTTAGTATACTTATTTTTGTGGGGTATCTATTAAATTTTAAATAAACTATTATAGTTAGTGTTAATAAATAATACCAACCGTAGAGGTTGGAACGGTTGCTTCCTATAAAACAACCTCTCCAACTATACAAGTTGATATTATTTATTGAAGTTTGCATTTTGGAGGAAGGGGTTGGTTGGTACTTTCCGGGAAGATAAATTAGAAGAAATTTGAAGGTTTAGGAGCAAGAAGAGATATTTTCACAAGAAGGGGTTGGATTTTTGCTTGTTCTATCTCAAAATATTTTTTCCGCAGGACCCAAGGTAGGCCTCATTCCAAGAAGAATCCATGTGGCTTGCTTGTGTTGTGATTTTTGTGTTGTATGTTATGCTTGCATAATTTAAAAGAATATTCAAAGAAAATTTAAATTCAAAAATCTGTATATTATTCTGGAAATACTTTCTTTTGCTTCTTTCCTTGTTTTTGTAAGGGATATGCTTTGGTTGGGAAATTCAATTTGGAGAAAATGAGTATCATGTTGGGGAGTAATGACTCTTGTATTTATTTTTTTATTTTATTTTTTATATAAAAGTTATTTATGATCTGTAGTGATTCAAATATAAAAATACATCTATAATTAAATTCCATATCTCAACCAACAACTATTCTTCAAGTGTCAAGTATCAACTCAATAAACAAGATTTCCATTCTTATGATTGTCCCAGTTTTGATAGTTTTGATTTTGTTATTCATAACATTCATTACAGATAATAGTTTTCAAATTGCTTTAGTGCAAGTGTAGAAATCTAGGTTTACTAAAACATTTTCAAAATTTAGGGAAATCCAACGGTTCGTTTGAAAGTTAAGTTCCCCGTATCGAGAGTAATTTTTTGTCAATAAAAACTCAAAAAAGTTCATTGTTTGTGTCACTAGGGCATCAAATATCTTCCTCAAACTAAAATCAAATGATTCTAAAATAAATGGATATGAAAGATAACTCCAAATATTATAATAATCCAAAATATTTCATCTTTTAATGGTTTAAAATGAATTTATGAACAAACCCTTTTACACAACTCTATCAAAGAGTGTTTTAAATAGTTCTAAGAAAATTTATTTAAACTTTTATTATAATATTTAGTTGAGGCTAAAAATTATTTCAAATTAAATATAAATCATCATACTATTTTCTCAGATATATTTCATTCTTCACTCAAACCATTTATCAAGATAAATATGTATTAAACAACAAGGAAACATGGTTCAATTTTATAGGTTTTTGAGTTGTTCTTTGGGTTGCTTTTCCTTCCTAGGGGTTTGGGTGCTTTCTATAGTAGGTACCTCTATTATAAATACCTCTAATTCATGTATGTGAGGTGTTCATGATAAAAAATAAAAATAAATAAGTGTTTAATATATGCTATGCATTGGCCACCTCCTTCTCATGCTTGATTGTGGCTTAGAGATAATGGTCAGACTCATCCTTATGGTTTGGAGGACATGGGAGAGTACTTGAACTTATATTCTGATTGTGTGAGATGAATTATTATTTTTATTTGATGAATGTTTGAGGAGGATAACTAGATACCCTAGGTGGGTGGCTCACTATAGGTTGCCAGGACCCAAAGTGATTGCTAGGAGATCCTATGAGTGGGTTTAATTCAAGTGATAACCTTTTTAAAATGAACTTGGGTTGGGTTGGGCTATAACATACTAATACAATATAAATGATTATTCTAGTCCATATAGTCTTGTTGGAGTACCACGACCATTGTTACAGGTTGGGTGGATCCTTTTGAAAGGGGACAACGGTACATGGTAGGCAGGGTGGATCTTGACATTAAGGCTATATGATGACACCCACCTAGTAGGTGTTCTGGTTCTTTCTATCTTGTGATGTTATTTGATGTTGTTATGTGATATGTGGTTCTTCTTTATTGTTTTGGGGAAACATGTCTCATGGCCTTAGTATTGCCCTATTACTTGCATGGACCTTGGTTTTATCTCCTAGCACGAGGGAGTGGACCTTTGTGGTTCCATGTGGTTGGGTGGTAAATGTTTTTTGAGGTGTGTTCATGATCTCTTTTGATGATGCTTCTTGATCCTTGGTTGAAGTTGTTGAAGACCTTTCTTTTGAACTAGTACATTCAAATATTGTAAATATTATTTGTAAGCCATGAATGGCCTTATAATAAATATGTAATTTTATGAAAGGCATTGTAAAAGGGAGGGTAGTTTATAGGAACTATGATAAGGGATGATTACTTTGTATTTGAAACAATGTTTTTAAAAGTTATGTTACCCTTCCTATCCCATCTCTTTATGATCTTATTGTGTTGTTATGAAAATTGAGTAGAAGGCATTAATAGAAACTACAATTGCATTATTATATATGTTGTTATCAAATGAAAAGTATTAATTGCATGGATGTTATAAATAATAATCAAGGGGAGAATGATGCAAAGGATAGTTATTCATTCTATAGTGGGAATGGGATTATGGGAAATAGGATTGTTATGTACTTTTACTTTGGTCTCAAATGAAATGATAAAAGCTTTGTAGCGTATCAAATAGATAGTAAAGTTAATGTGTTGTGAAATATTATATCATGCTCAAAATTAAGAAGATCATGGTATGTTTATTTTATGCACATTATGTTATGTGTTAAGTTGTTATATCTTTCAATTATGTTGATGAACATTAAAGGGAACCTGTAAGGGCCTGAAGTATGTTTACTTTCTAGAAGTGGTAGATGTATGTTATATTAAAAAGAAATTGTAGCCTATTTTAGAACTTTTGTTCTTGTCCTACCAGGTTCCCTGGCGGGGCATGACACTTGATATACTGCCAAGTCATTTTCAGGAAAGGTCTTCTACATTGATCGAGCCAACTCAGCCAGTGAACATTGGGAGTCAAGAGAAACCACACATCATTCATGTAGTTGAATCATTGTTAGCAGAAGAATTGATAGATTTCACTCATCTCTTTTCAGAAAAGAAGATCAATTTTGCATGGACATACTCTGATATGCCAAGCCTCAATCCTGATCTTATCATGCACCATCTTTCTATCACACCAGGAGGTAAACTAGTGAAGAAAAAAATCTATAAGATGCACCCTCATGTGGCACTACTAGTCAAGGCTGAGTTAGAAAAACTGCTAAAAGATGGAGTTATCAGAGCTATAGACTATGCAGAATGGATTTCAAACATAGTACCTATGTCAAAGACATATAAATCTATTAGGGTTTGCATAGCTTTCAAAGATCTCAACAAAGTTTGTCCGAAGGATGAATTTCCATTACCAAACATTGATATGATAGTTGATATGACTACTGGGTATGAGATGTACTCACTAATGGATGGATTCTCTAGCTTTAATCAGATCAAAATAGCTCTTAGGGATCAAGAAAAGACAACTTTCACCTGTGCATGGGGAACCTTCTGTTGGAATGTCATGCCATTTGGGCTAAAGAATGTAGGAGCAACTTATCAAAGAGCAGTAACTACTATTTTTCATGACATGATGCATAAGAATATGGAGGATTATGTTGACGACACTTTAGTGAAGACTATGAAGAGATCCATGCATATTCAAGAGCTAGGCCCTATACTAGACACAATGGAAAAATTCAAACTCTGGCTAAATCCAAAAAAGTGTGCATTTGGAGTGACATCTGGTAAACTACTTGGCTACATCATTTCAAAGAAGGGAATCGAGGTTGATCCTGAGAAGGTCCAAGCTATAATGGAAATGTTCCCTCCAAAGAACATTAGTCAAATGAGAAGTTTACAGGGACGTTTCCAATCAATCAGATGCTTTATTTCTCAGCTGGCAGACAAAGCTCAACCTTTCACAAAGGTATTAAGGAAAGGAGTAATATACAACTAGGATCAAGAATGTGAAAAGAGCCTTCAGCATATCAAAGAGTACTTGTCCAATCCACCAATATCGATGCCACTAATTCAGGGTAAACCATTGATCTTATACATATCAGATACTGATTCATCATTGGGGGCACTTCTAGCACAACAAGATGAAAATAAAAAAGAGAGAGCTATATATTACATCAGAATAACATTGGTGTCTTATGAAATGAACTACACTATAATAGAAAAATCATGCTTGGCATTGGTCTTTGCATCACAAAAATTGAGACACTACATGTTGGCACATTCCATCAAGCTGGTAGCTAAGATTGATCTGCTCAAGTATATTCTCAACAAAGCAACACTCACTGGAAGATTGGCAAAATGGGTCATGGTTCTTACAGAGTTTGATATTGAATATGTAGAACGCAAAGCCATCAAGGGACATGTAATTGCTGATCAAATTGTTGAAGCTCCACTTGAAGACACTCAATCACTACATATAGAGTTTCCAGATGAATAAATAATGCACCTTACTCCTGAGTCCCAAATATTTTGTTCTATTATTGGACATGACTCATCCCACTATAGCCACATCTACTCTTATCTGTGTGATCAAATTATCCCAGAAAATCTTACTCGTAATGAGAAAAGGAACCTAACCCAAAATGCTTCATGGTACATCATCATTGCTAATGATTTGTTTAGGCAAGGTTTAGATAGTACATTTCTTAGGTGTTTAGAAACTGGAGAGTCTAAACGTGCATTATCGAAAGTCCATGAAGGTATTTTTGGATCTCATTCGAATGGTCTTACTTTAGCTCGGAAACTACTAAGGGCTGGCTACTATTGGCTAGACATGGAGAAGGATTCTATAAAGTTTTCTAAAACTTGTAAGAAGTGTCAGCTACATGGAAATCTCATACATGCTCCAGCAAGGGATCTCATACCCTTCATCACACATTGGCCTTTTTAGCAATGGGCCTTTGATCTCATTGGTCAGATAAATCCTGCATCATCCAGTGGACACAAGTTTATCATAACTACCACTAAGTACTTCACTAAGTGGGTAGAAGCGGTTCTTCTCATTAAAGCAACCGGTAAACAAGTAGCTCTATTCATCCTAAACCATATCATCTGCAGGTATGGGATACCTTCATCCATCATGACTAACAATGGAGGACAATTCAAGAATAAAGATGTGGATGAGCTCTATGAGAAATTCAAAATTAAACAACACTATTCATTTGTATATTACCCTCAAGGTAATGGACAAGCTGAGGCATTTAACAAAAACTTGCTGACTATCTTACACAGAACAGTGAACAAATCTGGGAAGGATTGGCATCTGCAGCTCAATCCTGCATTATGGGCTTACTGAACAAGTATCAGGACACCTACTGGGGCTACACCTTTTTCTTTGGTGTATGGGTCTGAAGCAGTATTACCTATTGAAGTGGAAATACCATCTATAAGAGTTTCTTTGCAAGGTCTTGTTACTGATGAGGACTACAAAATAGCTAGATTGCAAGAGCTCGAATTGCTGGATGAACTTTGGCAAGTGGTGTTTGATCATCTCAGAGTGTATCAAAAGAGAATGTCCAAAGGATATAACAATAAGGTTTGACAAAGAGAATTTCAGGTTGGCGACCTAGTTCTGAGAGAAAATCCTAAAAATCAAAAGTTTCGAGACAACAAAGGGAAATTTGAACCCAACTGGCTGGGTCCCTACATCATCACTGTAGTCTTTGGCTCTGGTGCCTACCAGCTCTCAATATCAGAAGGAGAACAACTCTGTGAACTGATTAACACCATCCACTTGAATAAATTATTCACTTAGCATTCTTTGCTCCAACAACCTATACAGTTGAAAAATGTCTTGAAATTTTTTTTTAAAAAAATCATAAAATGTCCTGAAAAAAAAAGGAGAAAGGAGAAAAAAAAGAAAAAAAAAAGAAAAAGAGAGAAAATGTCCTGGTGAAAACTTGGTAAACAGGAACCTTGGTAAAAAAAAAAAAAAAAAAAAGAATCTCTACCGAGTAGGTGAAAACCTGGCAAACAAGCGCCTCTTGTACTCAAGCGCTCCATCTATCAATGCAACATTGGCATTCTCGCTTTCATGCATCTACGCTTTCACTTGTACACATATTTCAGTCACTTTGGTGACATCTTGGTTCTTTTGGAACCCTCATGGCTTGAAACTGATTAATTTCCTAGTCTTAGGTTAATCGACAGAGCACATTACATGTCCTAAGTAGTATCAACCAAGTCAACTTTACGTTAGTGAAACCTAGTCGTCCATTCTGAGTTAGTCACCTATCTCCTAACTACTAAAGAGTTTTATCACTGAGTACACAAGCAAAACAACATAATGGAAAATAATCACTAAACAATTTGAGCTATGCATGGAAATTTTCTATGTGTGATGTCTTTTATATTGGATTTCAATTATTATCCCTCTGAGTAACTTGAGGAAGTCTATATTGACTAAGAGGAGCGAGGATTGGGGGCATAGTATTTTCTTTGTTTTCTTCTTGTAGGAATGATTCCGATGATCTGGAAACATCTAATAAGTTGGGTGTCTATGATAAGAGCCTTCACATTAGGGTGAAATTGCCACACATACCTCGACTCCTCTTATTTTTATGCTACAGGGAGGTTAACATCATTTCTTTGTCTATTTTGAGGGAATTTCTTTATCATGCAATCTCGGTCCCTGCAAAATCTGTCCAAGGATATGAACAAGAAAAGGGTCATTGCGGACAAGATAATTAATATTGCACATGAAAAGAAAGGAACTCTAATCTGCCTGCTATGTTTGTTAATGCTCAGTGATGAACTTAAGCTTTTCAAATCCAGTGACTAGGTTTAGGTTGCATTTCATTTTGCATCTCATTTTCCATTTCATTCTATATTTTGTGAATTTAGAGTTATTTTGGTATGGTAATGATATCTTTATCTTCTGAATGAGAGTTTGAAGTTTCATCATTTCTAAGCTAAGTGGTCTCTTCTTCATCACTTCTCCGATTGAGTACTTGTGTATTGAGATGTTTAGCTGCACACATAAGCATTTTATATAGATTCATACATTTCATTATCACTCATTTACATTTATCTTATTGCATTGAAAAAAAATAAAAATTGCACTAATCATTACTCATTTTCATTCATTGTATTTGCATATGAAAAGAAACAAAAACAAACATCCATATTCATCTGCATTACATACATCCATACTAAATAGATATGCATACATATAGAATAAAGCATATAGAACAACATCTCATAATCAATCAACACAAATACAATGAAGTCAAATCAAGATCTCGTATATATAATCATCAAGTCTCAGGGTACAAAATAATGTCAACTAACATATACAAACTCCCATCAAAACAAGAATCATAAGGGCTACAAAAAATGGGTGTATCTACAAAAACATCTAAGAGCTACACAAATAGATCTAACTCTTTGCCTTTCCCTCATCGCTAGGTGGTGGAGGAGGTGGAGCCTGCTGACCGGGATCCTGCCTAGGTGCCCAAGCTCCCTCTGATCAAGCCATATAGTAAGAATATGGTACAACCTACTACGCTACTGGAAATGCTACGTTGTAAGCCGCAACATAGTAGGCTACCTGACTGGTCTGATGAAGAACCTCCTACTGAAGAGCGTCTCACTCTGCTCTCATCTCTGCGACCTGACGATCACACTCTTCTCTGAGCTCCACCAGTTGACGATCATGCTCAGTTCTGACCTCTGCTAGCTGTCGGTCTTGCTCCGCTGACTGAGTCTGTGCCACTGTCAACTGTGACTGCAAACCTGCCAAATGTGCTCTCATCGACCAGGCTGCGTCGACCTCCTGCTCCCTCATAAGCTCTCCACCCCCATCTCCTCCTACATCTCTGCCTCTGGCTCTACCCTGCTCCTCCTATCTCTGCCTAACCTTTCTCAGATCTACTCACTCCTCCTCATCTCCACCCTCAGGCTCCCTCACTCCACTCAGTCTCACCCCAATAGTCCCTAGGGATCCACCCTCTCCTCTATGATGCCTACCTCTAGCTCGTACCCTGCTGCTGCTAGCACTAGGATCACCACCTACCTACCTCAAAGCCTTGGCTCTCTGTCCTTGCCTCTGTCTATGTCCCTATCCCTATGAGGGGGCATCATCCTCTATCTCCTCTATGCAAGGTGCCTACTCAACTAGATCCATAAATCTCGGGAATGGATGTTGCTAAAACCAATCCCTGAATTGGGGCAATATCCTCGCATCTACAACATCATCCATATAGTCCCATTTAAGTCGTTGTAATCCAGTTAGCTCCTGCATATCTAGGGCATAAGATAATCTTGAGGCCCATCCCCACCTCTCCTCATCTACATAACGTGCTTATGTAGTGAAATCCTATGAGATCCCATGAGGTCTACCATACTGCCTCATCACTCGGCTAACAACAAACCACTCAACCACTATCTATGATCTTCCTATGAGAGGTCATGTCATGAAGAGGTCTCTGCACACAGCTCTCCAATCATCCCAAGGCTCCAGACCCCTGTACAGTCTCCATATTACGACTACCAAGTCATCCAGTTGTCATCTCCAATAATCTATCTTGCCTAGATGGGGTTGAGTCACATATCCTGAATATCTGTATATGATGGGTTGACCAGGATCCCTTCTATCATTCACAATCAGTCCGCATATAGGGAGATGCTCCTAGGTCCATACTTGTAAAATCAAAACTCCTACAACCATACTCTTCCCCTCCCTATATACAATCTCATGCATCTCGCAATACATGTGTACCAATATACAAGAACCCCATCCTAACCTCTGGGGGTGCTCAACAAGCCTGTCCAACATCTTGCCCCATCCACACAAAAATCCCTGCTATCCCTTGTCTGGCATAAGAAAACAGCCAATGAAACCTGCCAAGACGCAAGAAAGTGGAAAGTCCTCACTGTATCTGGTCATCATAACATCCCAACTAATAGAACATGTTAGAATATTAGGATCCCTGAAAACCTGTCTAATAGCCAGTAACCCAGGAAGCTGCGGTGCATCAGAATCAACCTTATCCCCAGCAAAAGGGATATAGAGAATCTTGTAAACATCCTCCGGAGTGATCGTCATCTCCCCAACTGGCAAATGAAATGTGTTATGCTCTGAATGGAACCTCTCAACTAATGCCATGAGCATACCATGATTCACATGGATATCGGGTAACTCGAGAAGATGAGTCAATCCGCACAAATCAATATGTGCTCGATCTACATCTGATAACTGACGCACCAATATCATCATCGGTGGATATACACTTCTGAACAACACATGAAGCAATCGAACCTGCAAAAATCAAACAATGACGCATCGATAAACATTTCAAATAAGCCTATAGGAGAAGTAAAACATCATGCAAATCCAACTACGTCAACTACAAAATCAAAATTTCACATTTGCACCTTAAAAAATGCTTACTCTTTTCCATACAACATAACACAGTAGAGGCAACAACTTGTATGAGTCAGGAATAGGCTTAATACGACAAAAGACTCTCATACGACATAGGATTAGCTATAGAACAAAAAAATGGGCTGTTTTGAAGGTTATCATATGACACAAGGGTAGTTGCAGTATGACAAAACTAGTAGACCTAAACAAGAAAACAAACTTAATCAGTTTGTCATATGAGAGACAATCCTATCTCGCACGACAAAATGAAAATGACCTAATTCTACATGCCAAAAATTGAAAAATTCAACAAAAAAATTCAAAATTGAGACAATAAACAGGCTTAAGATTGATCACTTACCACTGGCTCGTAGTTTCATGGTCGATTATGTCATCTCTAGTGCTTGAATCGATGCTCCTGTGTGGGAAGCATCCTTTTTATTCACAGAAGGATTTTTGAATTTTCAAACTTGGGAGGTTAAAATGAATTGAAAATGACACTTTTACCCCATATATAGCCAAAACCCTAATTTTTCAACTTGCTCTGATGGACATGAAAATTGTACCCTTAGCTAATTTGCTCGTCCTGATTCTATTTTCAGGATCAAAATCAAAATTCCAAATCATTTTGCTAGTCAATATCACACAATTTGGACCACTTAGCGCTTTTCATTAAAAGCTCATTCTTTCTTCAAATTGCGCTCAATTTCTCAGTAATCAACGTTGAATCTCAATTTATTCTATAAATCAATTTTGCACTCAATTTCTCAATCGATGCCAAATTTTCAAAAATTCATTTGAATCATTTGTGCTCAAATCATTATCATCGCCAACAATTGCCAAAAATCATCATGTACCCTCGCTATCTTTCGATTTCGCTCCCGAGGGGGCATACTCATGACCTCATGACCTCACATCTTTAAAGTCAAGAAAATTTTCAAATCTTCATCAAAAGTCGAGCAAAAATCTTTTTCAACTAAAGAAAATAAAATTCTTATTGCTAAGTGGCATCTTAGCTTCATCACTTCATATCAAGTTGAGATCTCTCGATCATCTGAATCGAATCAATCGCTAGGGGCATATTAGTTTCATCGCTTTTAATCAAATTGATATTTCTTCATCTGAATCAGTCTCTTAACATTATTCAGTTTCATCACTTTTCATCAAGTTGATTATTCATTTAAACTCAATCAAAAGTTTAAAGAGTATCTTTGATCACACTCTCAATCTAAGCAGGTGTTCAGTTTCATCGCTTTTCATCAAGCTGATTATTCGTTTAAACTCAATCAAAAGTTTAAAGAGTATCTTTTATCACATGCTCAATCTAAGTAGGTGTTCAGTTCCATCGCATCAAATCAAGCTGGACAGTTTATCTTCTCTCATCGTGTCTTGATCCATCAAGTTCAAGAGATTTTATCTTCACTCATTGTGTCTAGTTCAATCAAGTTCTAGATTAGTAAGATCCACTTCTTGATCAATCAAGTTCAAGTTTGGTATCTTTTCTCTCTATCGTTCTTAGTTCAATCAAGTTCGGGATCGGTTTCACTTTAATCAACTCTGTTCAGCTTCATCACTTCAAATCAAGCTAAACACCTCGCTCTTCATTTGGTTCGTGATCAATCAAGTTCAAAACTGGTATCTCCTAGACAATATTGGCAAATGCACACTCCAATGAGATATTGTATTTGATTGAAGGTATTTTCATTGATGGAAACCTTACAATCATGTGATATCGGCAGGCAGACACCAGCACTAGCACCGACATACAGAACACCGACACCGAAAAGGAAGATTATCAGCACCTTGGCCGACCACAATTTTGTATTAATGTATTTTGTAATTAATATGACTCATATATGTATAAGATCATTGTAGATCACTTTATATATGTTAAGGAATGATGCAAAAGATAGAAGGTAGCAGACCTATTATGTGAATTATTGGATAAGGGTTTATGTATGTAGTAGAGCTTAAACTGGTACTGAATCTGGCATAGTAGATGCTAATCTGAAGCAATACAAGACATTGGATTAGTATAATCCATTTTTGTAAGTTAGTGTGACTTCTTTTGTAATTGAGTAGTGAGCTCTAGACACTCGGCCTTCCTGCATGTGCATGCCCCTATTGTAGCAGTAATATTCTCTTATTGGCTAGTGAGTGAATATTATGGGTCACAAATCCCACTGAGGTTTTTCCCACACCGAGTTTCCTCATTAAAACATTGTGTTATTGTGTGTTTTTCATGTTGTGGTTGTTATTCTTATTTGCTACATTATTTCTGGTTTACCGGTACACAATTTTATTATGCTTTTCATGTTATAAGTTAAGAAAATATTATTACTGGTCAGATACTGATTCACCCCCCTCTCAGTATCTTTGGGAATCCTAACAGACACATCAACATATTCTTTAAACCAACGCGCTGCTCACGCATTAATTAAAAGAGGGGAACATGTAATACCTCAAAAATGGTCATCTAAACAATGGGCCCCTAATCTCGACAACATCACCAAGGTCCTAACCAAAGGCAATTAAATCAATCTTGAGCACATTATTAATTCTTTAATCATCAAATGTCACATGGCAAATCAATAACTCTATATTAATTAAATATTTATTTAATTAATTAAATCATTCCAAGAATATCTTTTTGATCAATTATCCTATTTAATTTATTAAATATCCTTGCATATTTATTTAATTACTAAATTTTCTATTTAATCATAAAAAAGGAATTAATTTATTACAAAAGAGGAATTAATCATAAAGCAAGAGTTAAATTGAAAATAAAATAAAAGAATTGAATTGAGAGAAATCAAACTTGAGATATTATTTCTTTTTCTAAATTGAGATTAACTTGAAATCAGAAAAGCAAATAAAAGGAATTTAATTATTCTCTAAAATTGGAACTCAAAGCTTTTGAGAAAAAGAAGTTTAGTTGCATTGAAAAGACTCTTTTCTTGAATAAATCAAAAAATTATCTATTTTTATCACAAATGCATGGAATTAATTAAATCTTATTTCCAATGCAAACTTGAACTTCTTATCTGAATACATTTCAATTAAACTATAATTGGAATCTATCTCAAGGTTAACTGAGTCTAATTTCTCAATTATTTCAATTAATCCTAAATTGTGTTTTTTCTTGATCTCTCTTGTGATTCTCTATAAATTCAACCTTCAGCTCTCATTCAAATCACCCTGGAGATTTATTATTACACTTTTTTTGCTCTGGAGTCATTGGATATATTGTGCTTTCTTTTTGAGATTATTTGCATCTTAGTTTAATTTCTTTATCCATATTTAGTTTATGCATGATTGCTTGAATCTTTCATCTATTTTGCATTCATTTAGCTTAATATCATGCTCATATAGATTAAATCCTTTATCTTGGTGTAGTCTAGTCACTGGTATTGCTTATACTAATCTGAGAGCAATGTTATACTCACATCTTTTAGAAGGCAATTAGTTGATTTGTAATGTTTTTATTATTCGTACTTATATCTATCTAACCATACATGTAATGACTTAATTGAAGTGTTGATCCTACAGCTATCAGACTTATTTCACTTTTTCACACACAAAAATTATTGGATGGAATGTGACATGAAAATGTGTGTTTTGCCTTAGTTACTAAGAAGCATGAGAACCTAGAGTATGAAGAAGAACAACGAGAGGAGATAAAAGAGTTGTTGACAGAGTATGAAGGCATCATTTCAGATAATGTGCTCGATGGATTACCACTTGTGAGGAGTATCAGTCATTGCATGGACTTGGTTCCCAGAGCTCGTTTGCCTAACAAAGTTGCACACCAAATGACACCGACAGAGAATGAGGAGTTGAATAGACAAGTGCAGGAATTATTGAAGAAAGGTTTGATCAAAGAAAGTTTGAGTCCTTGTGCAGTACTAGGAGTGTTAGCACCTAAGAAGAATGGAGAATGAAAGATGTGTACCAATTCCAGAGCAATAAACAAGATCACAATGAAGAATGGTTTCCTTTACCTAGGATGGATGACATAATGGATTGTTTGAGTGGATCCAAATACTACACAAAGATAGACCCAAATAATGGATATCATCATATCAGAATCAGAGAAGAAGATGAGTGGAAGACAACATTCAAGACAAATGAAGGATTGTATGAATGGTTGGTGATGCCTTTTGGGTTGACTAATGCACTGAGTACTTTAATGAGATTGATGAATGAGGTATTGAAGAAACTATTAGGTAAGTTTGTTATTGTATATTTGGATGACTTTCTGATTTTTAGTAAGACAAAAGAGGATAATTTGCTGCATTTAAGACAAGTTTTACAGAGGTTGAGAGAAGAGAAGTTGCTGATAAATATAAAGAAGTGCAGTTTCATGAAAGAAGAGTTAGTCTTTTGGGATTTGTAATATCTATGGATGGATTGAAGATGGACCCTAAGAAGGTAAGAGAAATTGTTGAATGGCCTACACTAGAAAGCATTGGGGAGGTAAGATCATTTCATGGATTGGATAGTTTCTACCAGAAGTTTATCAGAAATTTCAGTTCAGTTTGTAGTCCTATGACTAAGACAATGAGAGGAGATAGGAAAGAATTCAACTGGACCACCAAATTAAGTAAGAGTTTTGAATTGTTGAAGTAGAAAGTCATTGAATAACATGTGTTAGCTTTACCGTATTTCAACAAGGTATTTCAAGTGGACTATGATGCAAGTGGGAACACAACTGGAGCCATGTTAAGTCAGGAAGGGAGAGCAGTAACCTATTTAATTGACAAGTCCAATGATGCTAGGAGGAGATATTTAGTGTATGATCAATAATTTAATGCCATAGTTAAAGCCTTGAAGAGGTGGAGATATTACCTTTTTCCCAAGGAATTTGTGTTGTATACTGACCATCAAGCCTTGTAGTATTTGAACAGTTAAAGTAAGTTGAATCAAAGACATATGAGATGGGTAGAATTTTTGTAGAGTTACACTTTTGTGTTGAAGCATAGAAGTGGAAAGTCAAAAAAGGTTGCAGATGCATTGAGTAGAAGGAGGAATCTATTGATAGAGATGAGAGTGACAGTATTAGGATTTGAAGAGTTGAAGACCTTATATGATGATGACCCAGATTTTGCAGAACCTTGGAAAACATGTAGAGAACCGATTATGGTGGACAGAAGGCAGTGGTTGGCTTACTTCATTCAGGATGGGATGTTATTCAGAGGAGTTTAGTTGTGTATACCTAAGAGTTCTATGAGGGATAATCTGATAAAGGGGAAGCATAGTGGAGGATTATCTAGACACTTTGGTGTTGATAAAACAATAGCCTTGGTGAGTGAACATTACTTTTGGCCTCAGATTCATAAGGATGTTAGGAAATTTTTGTAGAGCTATAGAGTTTGTCAGATTGCAAAAGGTAGTAGTCAAAATGTGGGATTGTATAAGCCTTTGATAGTACCAGAGAGACCTTGGGAAGACAAAAGAATGGATTTATGGTACATCCATAACTAGTAAAACCCCCAAAGAGAATCAATTGGCTTATGCAGCAATAGTAACACAATGAAAGCAACAAGATTGCATAAACAAATCATATTTTTGCTTTAGAACTTCTAGAAATAATCTGACTATCATCATATAATCATCAAAGAACATCCATCAATTAATCGGTTACATTCAGGCTATCAGCCAGATATAATCCACTAGGACTCTAAGAATCAACCAGATCACAAAATGCGAATCTTAATCCTTATTCTTGAATCTACTTCATCTTCCCCTACAAATGATTACATAGCATCATATTTATACCCATCAGAACATATCTGGGTCGGCCTCATAAGACTACATTTACCAATGCAGGAAAATGAAACATGTAAATAGGTCGGCCTGAAGAATTAAAGAAATATTTCCAAAAAATAACAACCACAAAGTGCGGTTCGGAAGGAAGGCCAACCAAACACAAAAGAACATCAAACAAGACCCAAGATAGATCCACATGCCAAGAATCACACAGGTAATGAAGGAAAACCAACCGGTAAGCACAAGAACTATCCTGGAACCCAGAAACAGTCAATCGGAAGCAATAACTGACTGGAAAAGAACCCAAATGAACTGGAAATATGGAATTAAGCACATGAACCCACCTGGAAATTGAAAATAAGATCCTCCATTAAAAACAAGCAACTACCGATACTAATCGGTAAGAGCACAAAAAACTGCACAAAGAACTAAATAAGAGAAAAACTAAAAGGAAATATTTTTGGTTGATGCAAAATTGCTCATCGACTAGGGATGCTCTTGCATCAGACAACCTAGGTAGAAAAATATGTTGCATGAGAGGCAACTCATGAACATCTAAAAGGATTTGGAATAAAGACCCCATGCTCATTATTGATCTAAACATCTTCCTTATTTGCCAATCTCTTCTTTAGTTCCTATGGTGCCTCAACCAACTTCTCTAATCTCTGACTCTTTTTATTTCTCTTCCTTTTCTTCAACTCTACACATTGTCTATGTTTACTTTTCTCTTTCTTTAGATTTGTTTCTACCACAAGACTTCATCTGGTTTGTCACCATAAGATCTCTATCATCTGATTCCATCTATCCATCAGGTTCAACTACCAAATCCTTCTACAAACTCATGTCACCCTCCAGTATAATCTCTGCAACCGGTTCTATCAGATCTTTCTTCAAATCACCTTTTGATTTAACCTCTACCACTAGTTTCTTAGTATTGCAACTTTTCTCAGGACTCGGATTCTTCACCTCCTCCTCTTTCTCCTTCAAAGAAATCAATGTGAACTTTTGCCCATCCTTCTCAATAGTGACTAGATTTCTTCTACAGTCATAAATAGCTCCTCTATCATATTAACAAGGTTTTCCCAACAAGACATGACAAGCACTCATAGATACAACATCACATGAAAATTCATCTCTAAAAGGCCCAATATTAAAATCCACCAAACACTTCTCCTTTATCTCTATCTTTTGATCATCTTGTAAACAACTCACCTCATAATGACAAGGATAGTCAAGCCTCTTGAATTCAATCTTCAAAACCATCTCCTCATATACCAAATTGTCAGTACTTCAACTATCTACAATAATCTTGCAACACTTACCACCCGATTTACACACAGTCAGGAAAAGACTCTTCCTTTGAGTAGATCTGATATCCTTTCTTCTAAACATAAGGGATTCTCCTTGCTCTGGTGCACAGTCAGATCCGGTACCTTCACCTTTTGGTTCCTCATTTGCCACACAACTTCTTGCCATTCCCTGCTTATATTCATAGAATCTATGTCCAGTTTATCCACACTTGTAACATTTGCTAAGAAAATCTCTACCAGCACTGCTAGTGCCTTTACTCTATATCTTTTGCTCTAGTTCTTTACTCCACTTAGGTTTAGATTCATCTTCCTCGACTGGTTTCTTCATACTGTCACTCATTTGACCTTTGAATTTATCCTTCCCTCTATTCGGTTGTCTTCTTCTCATCTTCTCCTCAGCCTTCAAAGCATATTGGTAAGCTTCTTCAATTGTGGAAACTCAACATACTCATTTCATCTGAATGTTAAAAGCAAGTCCATTTATGTACCTCACCACCTTTTCTCTGTCCATCTCTCTATGCCCAGATCTAATCACCATGTTGTAAAATTCCTCAGTATATTCCTTCATAGTCATGTTTCGCTATTTCAAGTTCTGCAACTTCTTGAACATTTCTAGTTCATAGTCTCCCGGTATGAACTTGGCCTTGAATCTTGCAACCATCTGTCTCCACCGGGTGATCTTCAATTCACCATTCTCCACTCTGTCTATCTACAATTATTTCCACCATAAGGAAGCATGCCCTTTTAACCTAGTCTATGCCAACTAGACTCTCTTTGGGTCCTTAACATCCTCAAACTCAAAGTAATCCTCCAACTCTCTGATTTAATCAACCAGTTCCTCCAGGTTCAATATTTCAGAAAAGTTGGAAACCTCAAATTTATGAACTTTACTCACTTGCACCACTGCTCTCAATAATATTTCCTCTCTTTCATCTTTCAGTCCTTAAGTTTCCTCAAGTTTTTCACTGGCTTCCTCATACTCATCCTCTAAATTAGGGTTCCTTCACAAACTAGCCAAAGCATTTTGGATTTTGTTCCTCACTTCATTCTTGAAGTCTTCCATCATCTTATCTACCCTTTGGGGGTTTGACCTTCTAGGCGGCATCTCCTCTTCTACTCTGGTGAACTGCCTTAACTCGACAATTTGACTATCGGTTTCAATTGCCTCCCCTCGGAGATCTATTGAACACATGCGCAGCCTGCCTCTAATCAGTGATCTGTCCACCCAAAGGAATGCTTCAATGTTTGCAAACAATTCTTCCACCAACCAGTCCATAACCAACTTTGATACCACTTGGTGCAGCCATAACCAATAAAACCCTCAAAGAGGATCAACCGGCTTATGCAGCAAGAGTAACACAAGGAAAGAAACAAGAAAACATAACAAGATTGCATAAACAGATCATATTATTGCTTTAGAACTTCCAGCAATCATCTGACTATCATCATATAATCATCAAAGAATATATAACAATTAACTGGTTACATGCAAGCTATCAGCTAGATACAATCCACTGGGGCTCTAAGAATCAATTGGATCACAAAATACAACTCAACCCTTATTCTCAATTCTACTTCCTCTACCCCTACAAATGATTACATAACATCAAATTTATACCCACCAGAACATATCTGGGTCGGCCTCATAAGATTACATTTACCAATGCAGGAAAATGAAATGTGTAAATAGGTCAGCCCTAAGAATTAAATAAATATTCCTGGAAAATAACAACCATGAAGTGCGGTTCAGTAGAAAGGTCGGCCACATGCCAAAGAACATTAGACAAGACCCAAGATAGATCCACACACCAAGAATCGCACCGGTAATGAAGGAAAACCAATCGGTAAGCACAAGAACTATCCTAGAACCCAAAAATAGTCAACCAGAAGCGATAACTGACCGGAAAAGAACCCAAATGAACTTGAAATATGGAATTAAGCACATGAACCTTCCTGGAAACCAAAAATAAGATTTTACACAAAAAACAAGCAACTACCGGTACCAACCGATAAGAAAACATAAAACTGCACAAAGATCTAAACAAGAACAAAACTGAAAGGAAATAATTTTGGTTGATATAAGATTGCTCATCAATCGGGGACACTCCTGCGTCAATTTCATACTTTGATTACCTAAAAAATAGAGAGGAAATGATTATATATTTGTGATGGTGGATATATTCTCAAAGATGGTTCATTTCATACCTTGCAAGAAGACATCAGATGCAGTGCATGTAACTGGCCTATTTTTCAAGGAGGTAGTGAGATTACATGGATTACCTAAGAGCATAGTTTCAGACAGAGAAACTAAGTTTGTTGGTTATTTATGGAGAACACTTTGGAAGAAGATGAAGACAAATTTTAATTTTAGTACTACTTTTCACTCACAAACAAATGGACAAACAAAGGTAGTAAATAGGAGCTTGGGAAATTTGTTGAGATGCTTAGTTGGAGGGAAAACCGGAAGTTGGGATTTGATTCTTGCACAAGCATAATTTTATTTTAATAATTTAGTGGATAGGAGTATCAGAAGATCACCTTTTGAGATTGTTACTGGAACAGACCCTAGAGGTATATTAGAATTAAGAGATATCAGTAATAAAGACAAGAGGAGTGCAGAAGCAAAAGAGTTTGCAGATAATATGAAGACCTTACATATTTGGGTTAAGCAACGTTTGGAGGATATGAATAAGAAGTATAAGAAGAAAGTGGATGAGAAGAGGAGACATAAGAAGTTTGAAGTTGGTGATGAAGTGATGGTGTATATCAGAAAAGAAATATTTGTAGTTGGAATCTGTAACAAGTTGCATATGAGGAATTTTGGACCTTATAAGATCTTAAGGAAGTTCATTTTCATAAATTCATATGAAGTGGAGCTACCAGATAGTTTAAGTATTTTGCCTATATTTAATATTGCAGATCTATATCAGTATCATGAATCAGAATTCAGTGAAGATAGTGTTGTAGACTTAGAGAAACAGTTGCCCAGGAAGGAGGCAGATAGGACTGAAGACATTTTGGATAGTAGGATTGGGTGTAGTACTCGGAGCAGCCAGTACAAGGAGTAAATTGTGAAGTGGAAGGATAGACCAATTGAAGATTCATCTTGGATTTTGCAGGCAAAGGTGGACCACTTTGGTTTTCTTTTGACCCCAGCAAAGTGAGGGACTCACTTTTTCATCAACCTCGGATGTCTGATGCAAGAGAATACTCGGTTCTTGGCAATTTTGTAACAACCAAAAATATATCTTTTATGTTTGTTTTCCATTTTACAGTTTCAACATTTCTTTCTATATTTTCTTGCATTGGCTTACCGAATCTTGCAGAGCTGAATTTTGCTTGAGGACATGATCATATTCCTTATTCCTGAACTATGAAGCATTTGAATCATTTACTGGCAAGATATTGCTTCCGGATTCTGAGATAGTTTCTGGTACTGGAGCCGCCTAGACCTATTTTCTATTGGTGAATCTCCTGAATCCCTTCCATAGCTTGCAGAGCCCTAGTTTGTTGATTTTGATGTTCCTTGGCATGTGGCCGACCTTCCCTTTGATTTGTGCTTCTTCCTTTGAGTTTTCTAGAGGAATCTCTTTGGTGGAGGCCAACCTAGTGTTTTACATGTTTGATCTTGTTCTTTGGCATTTGATACCTCTTGGGACAACCGGATCCCTCTGGACCATATTAATTTATGTAATCAAGCATCATAATTTGATAGTTAGAAGATAGAACATATATCCTTAGATTCAGAGGTCCAGAGTTGACCATTTATGTAATTTAGCATGTATGTAGTAGGCCAATGATCCAAATATGTAACCTAGATGTTATCGGTTATCTGTAAATAGTTTCCATGATCTAATTAATTCATTTCTATATTGCCTCAATCATATCCTCTTATTTTCATTGTGTTTACTCTTGCTGCCCAGTCCAAATTGATCTCTTTGAGGTCCCTCCTAACTGGTGACTGCACCAGTAGATGAATTGGTTGAAGGGGTTCCATCCCATGTTTTTATAAGAGGGTTTCAAGGACCTAAGGGAGATAGCATAATATTTGTGACCCCCCTTATGCAATTATCACCACAATCTATAGTTGATCTGCATAATGAGAGAAGAACTATCAGACCAAGATACAAGTGGTGCACCTCAAGATGGGATGGTTATAGAGGAGAAACCTCTGGGTGATTAATATGATGATATAATGGAGATAGTAGGGAAATAATTCATTGTAGACAATAAATTCATTCATACCCCTAAGTTTAAAACATTATTGTATAATTAATTACAAGGGGAAATTGCTAAGGAAGGGTGTAAATGAAATCACTATAGAGAATGAGGATAATTTGTTGTTGTAGAGACTCCAATATGATGTGAATAGAGAGATGAGTAGCATGAACCCTACAAGGGGAAGACAACTTCTGCAAGAGGCAGGGATTGTTAATATTCTAGGATGGGACATGTAGCATCATAAATTGTACACCCTTGCTAGGGTGATACAATTCTACACTTAGTTTAACACCCGCCTTAGTCTATTTGCATCTTACATTGTATTTCCCTTTAAGAATTTAATTAATTAATTTAATTAAGTCTAAAGTCATATTTCATGACTCCCCATATCATAAAATTGGGCCCTTTACCCTAAGTGTGCCCCTTTTTATTTTATTCCTCCAATAAATCATTAAATCATAAACCCTAATTATGTCTTCTTTCAACCTTTAAGGCCCAATTTTGCAACATCTCAAAATCAGCTGTTACTTCGGGATTCAGTCTAATATCATCATATCTAATGACCTTGAAAATTTGGTGAAAAGTTGGTTGGACCAAGTGCAAAGTGCACTTGGTCCACAACATTTTTCTAGAAATTTCGGGAGCATAATTCTATGATATTATAATGCTTAACCCCAATAATTTGGTGGGAAATTCAAATCCTAGGTTGGTCTAAAGATGGAATTAAGATCTAGGTTTTCATAAATAAGAGCTCTCTTTCTTCATTTGAATAATCTATCTAATCTAAGGAAGATTTTAGCAAAGCGATTACAAGGAGCCTTCTATGCAGCAAAAGAGCAGATATTTTGGAGTCTTCAACAAAATTCAACAACATTAATCAAGCATTCATCAAGTAATCATCAAGTATTCATCATCAATTAGGAGCCTTCAAGTCATTGATGGATAATAGGAGATCAAGTGGCTTATATCTCTCCCTTGGGGATTGGTATGGTTTCATGTTATTTTCATGTCTTTATATGAGCTTCTTTACACTCATTTTCACATTTACATTCATGCTTTAGATCATTTAACACATTTGGTCTAGAGAATTCTTATTTAGATTTACATTTACATGCATTTAGGGTTCACTCTCCAAAGCGTAGGTTAGCTCTAGTTTCCTATCTTTCTCATTTTAGGATCTTGCACACACACAAGATTCCTGCACACACTATTTTACTATACAAATCACTTATTTGTTGAGGTGTAAATAACCAAAACAAGGGTTTGACTAAGGAAAAATCCTACAGAGCCACCCAAACCCTCTCTTTTCAATTGTAGGTGTAGGTACAAGTACCCGAGAGACTTTCAGGATTAGTAGAAGACACAGGGACAGTTGCAAGCCTCAAATCTTCCCTAAAACCATAAGGGACAAGGGTGTGGTGCCTTGGTCCTACCCAAGATAGGGATTTGGCACCCTATTCCCTCCACTTTCAGGTGAAATTTGGCAGGGTGGAAGCTCAGAACCTTTAGATTGTAGTCTCTCAGTTGCAGCTTTCTGTCAGACAAAATAGGACCAGAGCATGGCACTCCTGTCCAAGTCA
Source organism: Cryptomeria japonica (assembly GCF_030272615.1). Classification (NCBI taxonomy): domain Eukaryota; kingdom Viridiplantae; phylum Streptophyta; class Pinopsida; order Cupressales; family Cupressaceae; genus Cryptomeria; species Cryptomeria japonica. Next base: position 466,960,724 of record NC_081414.1, read on the forward strand.
ATTTGGCTCATTTTTCAACACTAGGTACACATTAAACTTCCTCCCCATTATTTTCTTTCACTATCTAAGTTTCAGATCTGCAAGTTTCTGAAATTTTAGTTCATATATGCTTCATTGTTTATCTCCTAGTCTAGTTTATCAATCACATCCTATTTTCCACATCTTTTCTCCATACACAACAAGAGGAATATAAACCCTAAGAGATTATCCTTGGCTCTCTCTTTCTGGCAATAATTAGCCAAATTGAGCTATCTCCCTAGGCTCTTTTGTATTCCCAATGTGTTGGAAAAAGTGGGATTAGGTCCTAGTCACCCAGTCTTGCTTTTTCCCCTCCACATTTTGGTGAACCCGGTGTGAACCCAATCTTCTTTAATTATGATTTATGTTCTCAGATATGAGTTTTTTTTTTCTATTTCAAATTCAAATTTACATTTACAAGTTTCAATTCCTTGCAAATTCCAAAAAATTTAGAGGTCAATTTTGTTAAAACCCTAATTTTTCAATTCAAGATTGAACTTGTGGATATCTTAATTTGGATCATTAATTTCAGATCTGATTTAGGAACACATTTCACTCATAAATTCATTTTTTGAATCAACATTTAGAGTTCTTGCATTGGTTAAAATTGAACATTTCCTTCTATTTTGCATATGTTATCATTTGAAAGAGGAAAATTATTGTCATGATGTATTCATTTCATAAATGTGATAATGGGTTAGCTTCCCTTGCTTCAATTTTTCCATCTCTTAAAGAACCTCCTCCTATCTATGACACATTTTAGTTCCTAAAAGAGCTGTTACCAACCCCTTCAAAACTCTCCCATGATCTAAGGATGAAGATTTAAAGAGTGATCTTGACAATTCTCCTAAAATGTACCCTTCCCATCTAGCTATCTTAGAGGAAGAGGATGATATCATAAACACCTTTCTTAGTGTTACTTTACCTTCTTTACATGATGCCTCTCTAAGTGAAAAGGTATTGATGGATATTGACTTATCTTATCCTAAATTTGGTCTTACCAATGGGGGCATGTTAGTGCAACAAGAGGTTATGAGCACTTCTTTCAAAGATCTCCTTCCTAAGCATGAACCTTTGGAGAAAGATGTCCATATCCCTCCTAAATAATACTCCCCTCATGAGGATCATTTTGTGCAAGAAGATGGTATTGTCCCTAATTTTCCTAGTGATGAAATTTCCTCTTTTGACTTCAACAAAATTCCCACTAGAGATGATGCATTAATGAGAAATGATTCTCCTTGCCCTGAAGCTTTTCTTACCCATGTAGATGCCTTAGAAAAAGAAGATGAAACCATAATCAATTTCCTTAATTCTCTCTCCCCTAAGGATCCTATTGAACACATTTTGAGGCAAGAGGATGATTTAAACACATGTAGTTATTCTCTCCCTCCTAAGGATGAAGAATTAATGAACAATGTTATCCCTTCTCCCAAAATTGGCACTAACAATAAGGACATATTTGTGAAAGATATTTCTAACACTTTTCTCAAATACCTAACTATTTGGGATGAACAATTAGAAGAAGGTGTTGAATATTCTCTACCCCATGAGAGAACCCTAGCCAAAGAGGATTAAATAATGATTGATAACTCTCTTGATAGAATCTCACCTTCCATGAATCTCAATCATTCTCCCTCTAAAAATAAAGCATCTCCCTCTCCTCAACTTGGTTCTACTCATAAGGATACCCTAGTTCAAGGTAAGATTGTTGAAATCTCTGTCAAAGATCTCCCTCTCAAAGGTGAGACTTTAGAGAGTAATGTTGATCCTTCTCCTAGAGAGTCTATTCCCCATGTAGATCCTTTGATGATAAAGGATGATATGAAATTTCCTGCTAATACTCTTATTTCTAAAACATCAATTCCTACTCCTAGTCTACCTCCTAAAATTGATCTTATCCATGATAACATTTTAATGTGAGAAGAGACTATCAACAATTCTTCCAACAATCTTGTCCATTCTTCTTCTAAAATTCATAAGGAAAACTTTTATATTCCTAAACCATCTTCAATCAATTTGATACATCTGAATGAAACAACTAATAAACCCCTCTTCATAGTTCAAGGTGCTTTTCCTTTTTATAATTCCCAATGTAAGCCTATCTTAGTGATTCAAGGTGGTTATGCTAATGATTCTTTTTGCACTCCTAAGAAACCTGTTATTACTGTGCAAGGAGGTTATCCTACTAAGAGCCCTTATGAGTATCCTAAGAAAATCACTAAAAAGATTTATTATACGTTTGTTGATACCTACAACACAAGAAACAATAGGCAACCTAATCCTCTTCCAGTTACCCGAACTTCACTCCCTCCCTCTCAACCTACTCTTCCACAAGTACCCTGTATATCACATACCCTTAAGGAGTATGATCTCATTGAACAACTTAAAGCTACTCCTGCCAAGATTTCTATTTGGGATTTGGTTCAAACTTCACCTGCTTATCATGGGATGTTACAAGATGCTTTGAAAAACTTAGATGTCCCACCTGCAGTGACACCTAACAACATGGCTTCTTTGATTGATCCTACAAACAAACCCAAAGCTCAAATTGTATTCACACAAGATGAATTACCTTCTCATAAAATCCAACATCAATATGATCCTCTTATGAATGTGGTTATTATCAACAATAGTGCTATAAGATGAACCCTTATGGACAATTGATCTAGCCTTAATGTTTGCAGTGTGTACTTATTGGATAAGATTAATGTGGATCCTTTTCTCATTGAACCTGCTCCTATTTCTATTTAAGGAATTGATAATGTTGATAAGCAATATTTATGTGTCATAAAATTTCCTATTAAGGTAGGTCTTGTTACTTTATCTACACCTATTCATGTCATGCTTGGTAATTTGACATATAACCTTCTATTAGGGAGACCGTGGATTCATAGCATGCAAGTTGTCCCCTCAACTTTGCATAGGCAAGTCAAGTTCATTTATGACAATAAGGCATACACCTTGTTAGCTGATACCAATCTTCAAGCTCCATTAAAAGCTAGAACTTCTTGTTTAACTACTTCCCATTCTTCTCCCAATCCTCCTACTTCTTCAAATACATATATTTCCTTTAATGATCTTGTTACTTCTAGTACTCTAGATTCTTCTACTCAATCAGAATCTCCTCCCAAAGATATCTATTCTCTTGAAGGAGTGCTCTCAGATGATGATTGGGGATCCCTATACTTTAACCCTACTTTTATAGGAGAGTATAGAGTATCTTGGAAAGGATCTAATAATGAGAAGGAGAAATCTAAGGAGGAACCTAAAGAGCAACCCAGTTTGTCTAAACAACTATGTAACAACTTTGTGGTTGCTTCTAATTCAAAAAATTCCTCAAATCCTTCCTCTAATTCAAATAGCACTGAGACCTATGAGGTTCAACTATCTCTTTCTGATTTGACATCCCTTTATGGTCCTGATTTTCACATTTTAGCTAAGAGTGGCTATAATGGCAATGTTTGTGGTGCAAATGAACAAGGAATTAAAGTTCCTTTAGAACATAACACACATGATGCTTCATTTGGATTTAGATATAATCCTTCTAAGCCCACCAAAGCATAAAAGACCATCTCTCAATGTGAATGCTATATTTAGTAGTGATGATGACCTCACCTCAATTAAATCAGCTTCTACTTCTTTTGACACTCATCCCCCTCATAAGGAAGTCTTGGTGATGAACAAATATTTTTATGAATCTCCTCAAGAGATTTCTAATCCCACTTATGAGACTTTATCTTCTACTCATTCTAAAATCCCTTCTTCTAGGAATAAGGCTCTAATGAATTACACTTATCACTCTCCTAAGATTTCTTGTGTGCAAGAAAAGTATGAATTAGTGGCCTATTCTTCTCCTATAAACTTCTCTTTCTAATGACTTTTTAACATTCGTCATCTTATATATGTTTTTAATATCACTTATAGTAGAGAATTTAAAATGTCATATTCAAATACCTCATTCAATCTGTCATGTCTTTAAATAACATTAATGGCTATTATGTTGCTCATCATTATGTGGCATTAGTAGCTCACTTAATAGGGGCTCATTTTCATTCATGATGGTACAATTTCACGTGAAATCATACATCTCTCCTTATATGGGGGGACAAGAGTGATTTCAAACATCTCTCCTTCTTAAGATCAAAATTTCCTTTTTATGTAGTGTCTTCCATAAAGATTTCTTATTGATTGTAGAGGTGTATTCATATTTGAATTCCTTCTCTCATATTGGAACAAGCATCCCTTATGGGGATCTTAAGTACATATCCTTAATTGGGACCTTCCCCTTGGTGTTGGAAGTCTTTGATCATTAATCAATTTATTTTCTTAATTGAGTAGTATCTTTTATGATAAACCCTTCTATTTTGTGAATGTGCATGTCCCTGATGAGGATCTCTTGCCTTCTTTTAGAAGAGTGTTGTTATAAATAATCTCTCTTTGATGTCATTTCAATCCTCCATTCTTTTCAAATTTTCCTTTATGGAGTTGCATTCTTTGTTTGATTATATCTCTTGATTTCAAGCATTCATTCATTCTAGAAGATGTTATATTTGTCTAAGATAACTCCTCTTGGAGGTAGATGTCTTTTGAGAAAAGATCTCTTCTCCTCTAAGGATCACCTTTACACTTATAGCAAGATATCTCTGTTCAACTATCTTATCCTTGCTTGAAGAGTATTCTCTCTCTTACTTGGATTTATGACATTGTTGCATGATGGATGTATTCTTGGTGTAGAAGGTGGGTATCCTTGTTCTACTTTCCTTAAAATATCAACATTAAATTGCATTCACATCTTAAGGGGGGCAGGGGGCACCCACACTACTCCTTTTGTACTATCTTTCTCTCACGCATTGTCTTTCTTATACATTGGATTATTCTCATAACAAGATGTTGCCACTTTTCTCTTATACAGTGGGTCATTCTCATAAATAGATGTCGCCACATTTTCTCTTATACAGTGGGTCATTCTCAGAATAAGATATCGCCACTTTTCTCTTATACAGTGGGTCATTCTCAGAACCAGAGGGAATCCTCTTAGAGTGAGATGTCGCCACTTTCTTAGCATTTGTACTATGCATCTTATACAAGTTGTAGCATACTCAGGAGTAGACTCATATGAGGTGCTTCAAACCTCACTTGCACACACGCGCATGAGGTTGAGTGGAATTAACAGTGTTCTCACTCTCCTCCCTTACATGGATCACATAGATAGAATCTAGGGGATAGTTTTCCATGTACTTTTTTTTCTCCATGGATCACCTAGTTCTAGGGGCGAGATGTCCATGGTTCCTTTTGTTTTCCTTTCTTCTCATGGATCACCAAAGTGTGTATTCATGCTTTTTATCTCTTCTTCCTTTTCTTCTCTCTTCATTTGTTTCCATCTAAATCTTTCAATTTTTTTTAGAGAGCTCTCAAATCCTCACACTCTTTGTTGTTTTGGAATTAAGGATTAGTCCTCTTTCTTACCAAATGATTATCCATTAGCTTTTGATTTTTTATCAAATCTTCTTGTGAGCATTTGTCACCAATCTTCTTTCACAATTCGATGTGGTAAACATGATACCCTATTTCAACTCACTAAATTAGAAAGCCGAAACAAGGGGGAGCATATAGCTACCCTCAAATTTTCATCACTTTCTGTAGTAAGCATTTAGGTGATTTTGTGATTTTATCTAACATGTGGTTTTGTAGGGTACGGTTCCTAACTGTGTACTACAGATACCACTGGGGGCTTCATCTGACAACTTGTGGATATATCCTTTTTCATGAATGTTTACTTTTCTTTACTTTAGCTTTCATATGCACACAATGTCATATGACCGCTAAGTGGGCACTAAATGTAGCATCGTAAATTGTACAACCTCTCTAGGGTGGTACAATTCTATGCTTAGTTTAGCACCCGCCTTAGTGTGTTTGCATCTTGCATTGTAATTTACTTTAAGCATTTAATTAATTAATTTAATTAATCTAAAGTCAGATTTTATCACTCCCCATATCATAAAATTGGGCCCTTTACCCTAAGTGTGCCCCTTTTTATTTTATTCCTCCAATAAATCATTAAATCATAAACCTAATTATGTCTTATTTCAACCTTTAAAGCCTGATTTCGCATATCAAAACATCTCAAAATCAGCTATAACTTCGGGATTCACTCTAATATCATCATATATAACGACCCTAAAAATTTGGTGAAAAGTTGGTCGGACTAGGTGCAAAGTGCACCCGGTCCTCAACATTTTTCTTGAAATTTTGGGAGAATAATTATATGATATTATAATGCTTAACCCCAGGAAACTGGAAAAAAATTCAAATCCTAGGTCGGCCTAAAGATGGAATTAAGATTTAGGGTTTCATACATAAGATCTTTATTTCTTCATTCGAAGGCATCTATCTAATGTAAGGAATTTTTTAGCAAAGTGATTACAAGGAGCCCTCTATGTAGCAAAAGAGAAGATCTTTTGGAGTCTTCAACAACATTCAACAACATTCATCAAGCATTCATCAAGTAATCATCAAGTATTCATCATCAATTAGGATCCTTGAAGACATTGAAGGATAATAGGAGATCAAGTGGCTTATATCTCTCCCTTCGGGATTGGTATGGTTTTATGTTATTTTCATGTCTTTGTATGAGATTATTTACACTCATCTTTACATTTACATTCATTCTTTAGATCATTTAACACATTTGGTCTAGAGCATTCTCATTTAAATTTACATTTACATTTATATGCATTTAGGGTTTCTCTAGTTTCCTATCTTTCTCATTTTAGGATCTTTCACACATGCAAGATTCCTGCACACATTATTTTACTACTCAAATTAGCTATTTGTTGAGCTAGAAACCACCAAAATAGGGGTTTGACTAAGGAAAAACCCTATATAGCCACCCAAACCCTCTCTTTTTAGTTGCAGGTGCAGGTACAGGTACCCGAGAGGCTTTCAAGATCAAAAAAAGACACAAGGATAGTTGCAAGCCTTAGATCTACCATAAAACCATCAAGGATAGGGGTGTGGGGCCCTGGTCCTACCCTGGACACGGGTGTGGCACCTTGGTCCCTCCACTTTCAAGTGAAATTTGGCAGGGTGGAATCTCAGAACCTTCAGATTACAGTCTCTCAGTTGTAGCTTTCTGTAAGACAAAATAGGACTAGAGCGTGACACTCCTGTCCAAGTCAGTTTGGCTCATTTTTCAACACCAGTTACACATTCAAATCCCTCCCCCTTTTCTACTTTTAGTATCTCAGTTTCATATTTTCAAGTTTCTGCTATTTCAGTTCATATATGCTTTGTTGTTTATCTCCTAGTCTAGTTGATCAATCACATCCTATTTTGCACATCTTTTCTTCATACACAGCAAGAGGAATAGAAACCCTAAGAGATAATCCTTGGCTCTCTCTTTCTCACAATAATTAGCCAAAGTGAGATATCTCCCTAGGCTCTTTCATATTCCCAATGTGTTGGTAAAAGTGGGATTAGGTCCTAGTCACCAATTCTCTCTTTTCCCCCTCCACAGGGCATACGTTCATTTTTATAGTTTTGTGAAAATTTAGGATACAAAAAATAAAATGCTACCTAAGGATGTGGATAAAATTTACTTTGGTTCAAGATTTGATCTTAATCAAAAGGCCTTGCCTCAATGGGCCTTGTATCCATTAGAAAAAACTCCCACTCTTCTTGATATAGATAAAGTTTTTGATCACATCTTGGTGCAAAGTGTTGGAGAAATAGACCCCATGGCCTATTCTGATTTGAATGTAAATGTTAACAAATTTCACAAAGCATAGACAAAAAATTTAGTCAAGGATAGGGACACATATAAAGCCAAGTATGAAAGGTCAGAAGAACTTAGATTGCAGTGTGAGGAAAGGCTGAAATTAATTACCAGCAAGAAGGAACTCTCTTTTGGGCATGAACAACATGTGGTGGAGGCATTGCAGGACACAAATTACTGGAGATACAAAGTAGAGAAGATCAAAAGGAAGGCCAAAGAAAGAGACCTAACATAGAGTAAAACTATATATAACATGATGGGAGGATTAGTAAGTCACTGTTTCTAGGAGATGATGTCTCATGCTAATGATTATTGGAATTCTTACACAGGTACTTGTGTTTCTCACAAGGAACACTTTAGTCTTGCAGGAAGGATACGTGAGAAAATTGATGAACTTAGATCGAAGGATCCTATTTATTCTATTGACTCAAAATAAACTAAGAGGTTGTTGACCAAGCACCAATAATATCAAGAGGAGCTCATAGGAGACATGGATTGACTAGACAAAGAACATATAGAAAGCCTTCCAACTATCTTAAATGGTGATGATGGTTCACTTATTTCACGTGAGCAATGGAAGGATATATTCGCAAAAGAGCTCCCCAAAGAATTAGAGGATATTATTGATGAAGAGCATATGTTGGAGAATATGAAGATCATAGTGAACTGGTTATACAGGAAAGAGTACATCTTGAGACGTTTCATCTCTAATATTTAAAGCTACAAGGATGAAATTTATATTTAACATTTAGGAGTTTTTAACTTATTTTTATTGAGAAATTAAGTTAAAAGACTTGTAACGCTAATTAATCTATTTTAGTTAGGTTGTAACCTTTTAATTAATTACATGTTTCATAATTTGGTGATTTGTTCCTGATAAGAGAAAGATCATTTTGTTTTATGGGGGAGAGATGAAATTATTTTGATACCAACAAGCAATATAAACAGTTGGCCATTTTTCCTTTATACCACACAAAGAATATTGTGGATTTATCTCAAGTTTAACTTATTATTTTGATTACAGTGATAAAAAAATTGTTTGGATGTTTCTTTTATGTTGTGGTTATTTTATCATTTTAATATTCTATATCAAGGGCTATGTGGATTGATCAAGGAGATGTTTAGTTCTTGAATATTTATTGTTCTTTCTTCTTTCAAGGAAAGATTAAATGCATACAAAATAATTATTATGATAAGATTAAATCATCCCATACAAAGAAGTTAATAGTTGACAGCTTCACATCAGGTGTGAAAATAAAAATTGTCTGATAAGAACATTAGAGAAGGAACTCACTTGACTTTGTACCCTATAGAATAATAAGGTGTTGATCAAACTTAAAATTATCAACATTCAAATGAGTCATCTATTTTATTTTTAGTTGAAGAAATATAAATAGAATTAATAATCAAATCATTCTAAACCCTTATGCCAGTTCAAAATTGATCAAAGGAAAGAAGTGTTGTAATTATAATCTGCCTAAGTATCACAAAAGGATAAAATAATATTTGATAAGATGTACCACCTTGGTTTGGAAGAGCCTAAAGAGTAGGGAATCTAAACCAAATTGGTTATTTCGTTAGCTGGCCAAAGTCAGTTGTTGATCTTGATCATAAAAATTGGCATTTTCTTAGGGATCATCAAAACCAGTGATTTTGAGATCCAATATTATCCTCCATGAAAATGCAAGCTATTGTTGTTATTGTGTATGAAGATCTGATCGGAGAGAAATGTTCCTTTTGGTCAACCTATCAATGGTGACCATGATAGCATCATCTCGATGGAATGATATAGGAAATCCAACAATAAAATACATAGATATAATGTCCCATTTGGGTAAGTACAATAAGATGGTGAACAAAAAAGTGGCCACATGCAAAAAAAAAAAGAAATTTTTCATAAACTGTGCATGTTGTGAAAATTCAAAAATGTGCTAGGCCTGGTAACCAAAAACAAGTTAAAAAAACCAAAAAGTTCCTCAAAATCTGTATGGGTTTTGAGGAACATTATATTTTATAACAAAAAATCAAAAGTTCCTCAAAACATGTACGGGTTTTGAGGAACATTATATTTTATAATAAAAAATCAAAAGGTCCTCAAAACCTGTACTAGTTTTGAGGAACATTATATTTTTTAGAAGCTCACAGGTTATGCAGAACTAGAAATTTTGGCCTTAGTTCTTCATAACCCATACAAGTTATATAAAACTAGGAACCAAATAGGAAGTGGAGAGAGAGAGAGAGAGAGAGAGTAGGGGGTAGGAAGAGGGATAAAATAGGATAAGGAGAGGGGGGGAAAGAGAGTTAGTGACAAAGAGAAGGGGATATGAAGAGAGGGAGAGAGAGAGAGAGAGAGAGAGAGAGAGAGATTAGGAAAATGAGAGGGGGATAGGGAGAGAGAGGGAGATTGGGAAAAGGAGAGGGGGAGAGGGAGAGGGAGAGAGGGAGATTGGGAAAAGGGGAGAGAGAGAGAGAGAGAGAGAGAGAGAGAGAGAGAGAGAGAGAGAGAGAGAGAGAGAGAGAGAGAGAGAGGGAGAGAATAGGATAAGGAGAGAGAGAGAGAGAGATAAGATAAGGAGAGGGGGAGGGAGGGAGATTGGGAAAAGGAGAGGGGGAGAGAGAGAGAGAGAGAGAGAGAGAGAGAGAGAGAGATGAGGTAGAGAGAGAATGTGAAGGAGAAAAGGGTGAGAGACTCAGTAGAGAGAGAAGTGTGAGGGGGAGAGAGATGAGATAGAACTCAAGGAGGATAATTAGGGCTCAGAATAGATAGAGACAGTGATGGGGGAAGGAAGACAAGAGAGAGGAAAAGAAGAGAGACATGCATGTATACAAACATATATACATATATCTATATAAATATATATAACTATAGATATGCATATATACATATATAAACATATGTTATATATGTATGTCTATACATATGTGTAGTAAATGCTAAGTTTACAAGAATATATTATTATGTCTTCATAACCCGTACGGATTTTGTGAAACACAAAATAATGGTTTTAGTTCTACATAACCCATACGGGTTATGTAGAACTATGAATAGTACTTTTTTTTTTCAAAACCTCTATGCGGGTTATGTAGAACTGTGAATAGTACTTTGTGTTTTTCAATAGGTTTTGGCTTGGTAAGAGGGTTGGAAAATGACCGGAAGGCTTGCAAGCCCATTTTCCCCCCATTTTTGTCCCTTTACTAATTTTTTCATGTTCCAACATGATTTATCAACTTCGTCATCATCAAGTTTACAAATGATTATGTGGGTATCTCTAAAATTACCACCATAATCTCACACGTCTTCTAAGTTTTCTGACCATATAAATTTTTCTATTTTTGGACAACATTAGCATAGTAAACTTTAATTTTCTTTACTAGTGCCTTAACAATCCTCACAGACATATGTTTACCATTTTTTTAATAACTTTTGATATACTTGACCAAATTCAAAATAAATTACATATTATTGTTCTACACTAGATTCTATACACTTTTAAAAAAACAAGTTTGCATTTTTTAATTATTTTGATGAAAGATATGCCTAGCGCATGAATAGGTACCAAATATTTAGAATGCGGTCACTTCAAAAAATCATAAAAAAACAAATACTCAACATAAATTTACAAAAAAATACACAACTTCTAGATCTCAATCTTACCTATCATCTTGCCAAAGGGTTTTGTAAAATACTAATTCTAACTATATATTTTATGCAGCACATGAAAATAGCTATGTTGTGTGTTTTTGAAAAAATCAGGAACAATTTTTCGTGCGTGAGAGGTTTGACCCTCTTAGTCTTATCCAATTTTTAAAAACTTTAGTAGTTTAGAAACTAGATTCAGATCACTATAGTTCTTATTGTTTTCTCAACTCCTATTCTTTAGTGCATTACCTTCAAATATCTCTTTGAATTTAGGTTTACCTATTTTTCAGAAAAAAAAAAAAAAAAAAGTGACCACTTATACCCCCCTTTTTTTCACCATCTTGGTGCGCTTATCCATTTCCAATATGGAACTAAGTTTGACTGCAACAACGCTACTGGATGTTGATGTTCTGCCTTCACACTCTGGCACTCTAAGAAACAAGACACAAAATTTTCTATCTCTTCTCATACTTGCCCAATAATACAAATGTCATAAATCTGTGGGCATCTTCTTGACACCTGGATGTGCCAAGTAAGGTGCATGATGGGCCTCTAATAAGATCATTGCTTGAAGACCATATGAAGGTAGAACATAGATGCATCCCAAATGTCGAAGAAGACCATTATATTCTAATAAGTAACCTGTATATCTACCATCAAATCTCTCCCTGAAGCAATCTCTGCACTGACCTCCTAGTACCAAACATCTGAAGGAAGGGCACTAAGAATCCTACTCCTCAAATCCACACTGGTAGTCATCACTATGATCTCATTCCTCCTATGACTCAAAGCATCTTCTACCACATTCTCCTTGTCTTGAATGTATCTCAAATAAAAATCTCACTCATACAAAAACTCCATCCAATGTTGTTGCCTAGCATTCAAGTTCAGCTACATGAGATGTATTGCAAACTATAGTGATCACTATGTAGCTCAAACTGATGTCCAAGAAGAAAATGTCTCCATCAAACCAAGGCATGTACCACTGCTGCTTGTTCTAAATCATGAGTAGTATAATTCAACTCATGATCTTTGAGCTTACGCGACTCATACACTATCACTTGACTGTCCTGCATCAGAACTGCTCCAAGACCCTCCAAAGACACATCTGTGCACACCAAAAAATCACCCAAATGACCTAGAACTACTAGAATAGGTACACTAATCAAATTCTCCTTGAGGATCCAAAACAATTTCTCATACTGATCTAACTGCATGAATTTCTTCCCTTTCCTCTGAAGAGAAGTGATGGGGTGAGCAATCCTTGAGAAATCTTGAACAAATTTATGATAATAACCTACACAACCCATGAAACTATGAACCTCACAAGCATTAGTGGGTGCTGGCCAACCCATAATAGCTTGGATCTTAGAGGGATCCACTGAAAAACCCTCTCCTGATATGACATGGCCAAGATATCTAACCCATGTTTGGAAAAACTCACACTTCGCCATATTGGCGTACAATTGATTCTCCCAAAGACATTGCAAAACTTGCCTCATGTTCTCCTCATGCTTCTCTAATGATATTGAAAAGATCAAAATATCATCCAAGAATACAAGCACAAACTGGTCAAGATATGTCCTAAAAACTCCATTCATCATGCTCATGAAAACTGATGGAGCATTAGTGAGACCAAAAGGTAGCACTGTAAACTCATAATGTCCATATCAAGTGGAAAATATTGTATAATGAATATCCACCTTGTGAATCCTCAACTGGTGATACCCATACTTAAGATTTATCTTGGAGAATACCTTTGCATCCTTAATCTGGTCAAACAAATCATAATTCCTTGGCAAAGGATATTGGTTCTTCACCGTCACCTTATTAAACTATTTGTAATCTATGCATAGGTGAAGAGAACCATCCTTCTTCACAAATAACATCGGTGCACCCTAAGGAGAGACACCAAGGCAAATGAATCTATTAGACAACAACTCCTTCAACTGTAATCTCATCTCTCTCAACTCCTAAGTAGTCACCCAATAGGGATCCTTAGATATAGGCTCTTCTCTTGGAACCAATTCTATCCAAAAATCAATGTCATGCTTAGGCAACATACCCAAACTATCGCTAGGGAAAACATGTAAAAACTCCTAGAGAATGGGATGATGATGAAAGAGATTGTTGGCATTTGCATGATGATTGCATTAATTAAATGTTATGTTGTCATTGATGTCAATTATAATCGATAATGATGTTGTTATAATATTATTTTGTAACCAGTAGGAAGAGATAGTGAAGGGAATTGCAACCGGTAGGTGAATTTGTGGAGGAACCGGTATTTCTATGAAATGAAAAGATGAACCGGTAAACCATACCTATTGATATGATAAACTATAACCAATGAAGTTTGGTGAATCAGTTGTATTGGTCTATGATCTAATGATGAGCGGTAATGATTATGAAACATATGCATGTTGTATGAGAAGAGTTTCAAATGATTTTTTGGCACGTTGAATTAACGGTTTTTTTCTTGGGAATGAGCAAGTTAATTGCATGTAATGTAAACCACGTGATGAGTTACAATGTTCGATGAAGTGGTTGAGGATATCTTGAATGATGTGCAGTGATTATTATGTAATCCAATGGTCATACTTGAACCAATTTGTTTGTAATCTCTATGAGATAATTAGGTTTGTGATGTGTTACCGACCCGATGATTTGTTTATAAGGTTGATGAGTTGTTTTGTTGTAGAGTTGGCAATTTGTAGTTGAGAGTAAGAAATTTTCATTGCCAAATCGGATGATGTATCTGCAGTTTGTGTAAAGGCAGATAGGAGGATGAAAAGGATCTGAACAAGCAAGTGTAGTGCTATTCAAATAGATCAGCAAACCCATGTTGTTTTCTAACAATTACAACAGTCAAATCCCCTAACTAGGTAAGCTCTAACATGCGTAGTGTTATTCAAATCCTCTAACCAAGTGGTCTATTAGCTTGGATTTCAAATCCTCTAACAAGGTTACTCCTAATAGGGTATTGCTTCTAATAGGGAATTATAGTCAATCCCTTAACTGGGTGGTCCCTAACAGGATTTGTTCTTAACAGGACTTTTTGTAAAGCTTAAACAGACATGGCTCCTAACAGGGAAAACTTCAGAAGAGTCCAAAATACTTGTGGGTATTTATCCCCACCATGGTTTTTCCCATTTGGGTTTCCACATCAAAAATATTGTGTCAAGTGGTGAATGTTTACTATGGTTGAATTACTTAACTGCTAAATCCGCTTTGATATGTTATGTTAATCGGAAACAATATGAAATACGCTTTTACTTATGTCAGTTAAGTATTTGGATGTTTTGGTTTAAAAGGTTCTATGAGTTTTAGAGATGTTTTACTGTTAATCTGTTATAACAGTCAACCGGTTTAACTTGTCAGTATTATTGCATTTGAAGTTCAGTGTTAAAACCACTCAGTTCCGAGTTTTCTTTGAGGGGTTGATTTTGAGATTGGTGAAATTTTATATCATTTTTCTATCTACTGATTCACCCCCCCCCCTCAGTAGTTAACCAAATCCTTATTCTTTCATCATACCATCAATTGGTATCAGATCTATTTAGGTCCTCTAAGGTCTAAGCCTAACAACTTGGGGTAAATATCTTGTAGAACATGATGAAGAAAGAAGGTTCAAAGTTTAATAGAGAGAATTATAGAATATGGAGTGATGGAATGAAAATTTATATCAAGAGTCTAGAAATTCAATACTGGGAACATGTTGGTACTCAATATGTTGCACCTAGTGGGATTATGACTGATGATCAGAAGAAAGAGAAACAAGAAAACAATCAAGCACTGGAGGCTATTATCAGTTCTTTGTCTGATGCAGAGTATGTTGATGTCTATGGTTTGGAGACTTCCTATAAGGTATGGAAGAAGCTTGAAGAGATCTATAGTGGTGATGAGCATGTGAAGATTGCCAAAGAAGAGATTCTAACAAGAAAATTTGATGATATGTGGATGGTTGAAGGTGAGAATATACAACAGTATGGTCAGAGGATCAAAGAGATAGTTGGTGAGATCAAGAGTGTTGGTGGTAAAGTGGAGGATTCCATAGTAATTAGTAAGGTGTTGAGAACCCTTCTACTGGTCTACACTATCTGAGTTACAACCATTCAGGAGCTAAAGTCAATCAAGAAAACTAAGGTAACCCTTGACTCCATCATTGTTAATCTTACTGCTTTTGAATTAAATCGTTATGATGGTAGTGTTCAAAAATATGAATCTGCATTTAGAGCTTCAGTTTCTAACCCATCTATGAGGAAAAGTAGAGATGTCAGTCATAGTTATGAATCTAGATCTAGTAGAGAAGTTGATGATGAATAAATTTTGGTTGAGCTTGAAGCATTGTTGGCCAAGCAGTTGCCTAGAGGTACCGGTAAGTATAGAGGTAAATTACCTTTGAAATGTTTTGCATGCAACAAAATTGGACACATTGCAGCTAACTATCCTAATGGTGACAATGAGCATAAGCATGAGAAGTTCAAGAAGTACAAAGGAAAAGGCAAAAGAGATTGTCTCATTGCAGTTGATGGTGGTATCACTGATGAGGAATCTGAGGGTGATGCTAATGAAGACATTGTCTTTGTAGCCATTAAAGAGGAGACATCTGATCAGAAAGCATTAGTTTCTCACATGGATAATTATGTTGATTGGATCATTGATAGTGGTTGTTCACATCACATGACCAGTGACCAGAGCAAATGTCTTTCTTTGGAAGAATTTGATGGCAGAGTTGTGAGATTTGGTAATGACTCACCCTTCATGATAAAAGGTAAGGGAACTATTTCTCTTAATGGAAAGATCAGTGCAAATGATGTCTACTGGGTTGAAGGATTAAAGCACAATCTTTTGAGTGTTGATCAACTCAATGATGGAGGATATCCATTGGAATTTAAGAATGGATTGTGCAAAATCTATGGGAGCAAAGGTGAACTAATTGCAACCGGCAAGCAGACTAAAGGTAA
Organism: Cryptomeria japonica; assembly: GCF_030272615.1. Classification (NCBI taxonomy): domain Eukaryota; kingdom Viridiplantae; phylum Streptophyta; class Pinopsida; order Cupressales; family Cupressaceae; genus Cryptomeria; species Cryptomeria japonica. The sequence continues at coordinate 466,977,123 of NC_081414.1, forward strand.
CTTGTTTCACCTGAATCCTAAAGTCAACAATTGTTTAATTGCTAAAGTAGATGACAGTTGGCTTTGGCATAGGAGATTTTGTCATATAAATTTTGATAACATTGTTAAAGTGAGTAAGTCCAAGATAGTGAGAGGTTTTCCTCAGCTGGACAAACAGGTTAATTCTCTATGTAAGGAATGTCAGTTGGGAAATATGACATCATCAACTTTTAAGAGCAAATATTTTTCAGAAGAACATCTATTAGATTTGGTTCATACAAATCTTTGTGGACCCATAAGGACTAAAAGTATTCATGGTGACAAATATTTTATGGTCTTCACTGATGATTACTCAAGAATGATGTGGGTCACATTCTTGAAGAATAAGTCAAAAGCTTTTTGTAAATTCAAGGCATTCAAGGTCTTAGCTGAAAATGAAAGTGGTAAGAAGATAAAGTGTCTGAGGACTAAACAAGGTGGTGAATTCACTTCTGAGGAATTCACTAGATATTGTGAAGAAAATGGTATCAAACGACAACTTTCTGCACTGAGGACACCATAGAGGAATGGTATTGCAGAGAGGAACAACCAGTCAGTTGTTGAAGCTGCTAGAATGATGTTGATACAAGGAGGTGTAGGAAAAAATTTCTGGAGAGAAGTTGTCAACACAATTGTCTATATTATGAACCAGATATTGGTAAAGAGAGGTAAGGATAAAACTCCTTATGAATACTGGTATGGTAGATCACCTAATGTCAGTTATTTTAAGATAGTCAGCAGTAAATGTATTATTGAGAGAGGTGACTATGTTAGTAAGTTTGAGGCTAAAAGTGATGAAGGCATATTTCTTGGTTACTCCACCAAGAGCAAGGCCTACAAATGTTACAACAACCAGACACAAAGAATAATTAAGAGTGCTGATGTTCGAGTGGATGAGTATCTTGAAGTCTCGGGGGAAACCAGTGTGGAGAAAAAGGATGAAGATCCTTGCATTCTATTTTTGGAACCAAAATCGGTGAAACCTCAAACTGGTAAAGAGAATATTTTTGTACCGGTTCAACCAGAATAGGTAGATTTAGAAGAAGATGATGATAATGAAGAAGAAGAACCTGAAGATAGTGATAATGTTATTTTGAGGTATGTGAGAATCAATCACAATCCTGACCAAATTATTGGAGATAAGGATGCTGGAGTGTTAACCAGAAGAAGAATTAGAGAGAATTCTTGCATGATCTCCACTATTGAGCCTAGAACTACTAAGGAAGCTTTTGGAAATGATCATTGGATCAAAGCTATGGAGGAGGAGCTTGATCAAATTGAGAAGAACAAAACATGGACACTAGTACCTAGACCGGTGAATAAAAATGTGATAGGTACTAAGTGGGTATTTAGGAATAAACTAAATGAAGATGGAGTAGTAGTCCAAAACAAAGCTAGATTCGTATGCAAAGGTTATGCTCAGGAAGTAGGAGAAGACTATTGTGAGACTTTTGAACCAATTGCTACACTGGAAGGTGTTAGGACTTTACTTGCATTTGAAACATATAAGGAATGCAAAGTATATCAGATGGATGTGAAGTCAATATTTTTAAATGGAATACTGGAAGAAGAAGTATACATTGAGAAGCCAGATGGTTATGCTTTGACTGATGCAAAAGACATGGTATGCAAATTGCACAAGGAACTATATGGGTTAAAGAAAGCACCAAGAGCATGGTATGAAAGGCTACATTTACACCCGATGAAGATAGGTTTTTCAGAGAACCAGTGAAGATAGCAACATATATCTCAAATATGAAGTAGATAAGATACTAGTTAGTGAAGTGTTTGTGGATGATATCATATTTGGAGGCAATGATGACATGAGCAATGACTTTGCAAATGAAATCAAAAGTGAGTTTGAAATGTCTCTAGTGTGAGAAATAAAAAATTTCATAGGCTTGCAAATACAACAAATGAAGAGTGGTATTTTCATCACACAATCTAAGTATGTGAAAGAGGTATTAAAGACATTTCATATGAGTGAATGTAAACTAGTTGGGACACCAATGGTTACAGGTTGTAAATTTTATAAGGAGGATGAAGCCACATATGTTTATGAAAAGGAGTATAGGTCAATGATAGGGAAACTGCAGTATGTTGTTCACAATAGACTAGATATAGCTCATATTGTTGGTCTAGTTGCTAGATTTTAGAAGAATCCAAAGGAAGCACACCTGACAACAACCAAGAGGATATTCAAATATTTGACAGGTACTATTGACTATGGTTTATGGTATCCATATGCAGGTAACTTTGATTTGAAGGTGTATACAGATGTAGACTGGGCAAGTAATGTTGATTATAGGAAAAGCACAACCGATGGAGCATTCTTTCTTGGTGGAAGACTTGTTTCATGGAGTAGCAAGAAGCAGAGCTATATATCTCAGTCTACTGCTAAAGCTGAGTATGTTGCAGCTTATATGAATTATACCTAGGCTATCTGGATGAGACACATTCTGGAAGGTTTCAAGATGAAGTTTATAGAACCAATAAAGATCTTATGTGACAATACCAGTGCCATAAATATTTCAAAGAACCCTATTTTGCATGCACGAACCAAGCATTTTGAATTGAAGTATCATTTCTTCAGAGAAAAAGTGCAGAGTAAAGATGTGATATTGGAGCATGTTTCTACCAAGGAGAAGCTTGCAGATATCTTTTCTAAACCTCTGCCTAGGACTACTTTTGAGTATCTTAGAAGTCAGCTAGGGGTTGTACCCCAACATGAGGTCAATTAAGCATGATGTAGAGTACATCAGTCCTGGAGCTACTTGCAAAATTTTATAGCACAATTGGTGTAGAGTGGAGTTATTCCACAGGGGGAGCATCAAGTTGCAGGTTGATGATGCTTAGCAGTGAAGTTTGACATTGCATGTTTTACTTTCACTTTGGCATTGTTGTCAAAGGGGGAGAAAAAATATATGAGAAGAACTGTATGATTGATCTATAACCAGTTACCAACTCAAGACAAGTAGAGTACATGGTAAAATATAAACCAGGATTCCTATTCACATTCAAAGAAATCAATGATATTGATACTTGTATTGCCATCAATGCCAAAGGGGGAGATTATTGGCATTTGCAAGATGATTGTATTAATGAAATGTTATGTTGTCATGGATGTCAATTATAATCAATAATGATGTTATAATATTGTTTTGTAGCCAATAGGAAGAGATAGTGAAGGAAATTGCAATTGGTAGGTGAATTTGTGGGGGAACCGGTATTGCTATGAAATGGAAAGATGAACCGGTAAACCCTACCTGTTGATATGATAAACCCTAACCCATGATGTTTGGTGAATCGGTTATATTGGTCTATGATCTAGTGCTGAGAATTAATGATTATGACATGTATGCATGTTTTATGAGAAGAGTTTCAAATGGTTTTTTGGCACATTGAGTTAATGATTTTTTTTCTTGGGAATGAGCAAGTTCATTGCATGTAATGTAAACCATGTGATGGGTTACAATGTTCGATGAAGCGGTGATCAAGGAGTGGTCGAGGATATCTTGAATAATGTGGAGTGATTATTATGTAATTCAATGTTCATACTTGAACCAATTTGTTTGTAATATCGATGAGATAATTAGGTTTGTGATGTGTTACTGACCTGATGATTTGTTTATAAGGTCGATGAGTTGTTTTGTTGTAGAGTTGGAAATTTGTAGTTAAGAGTAAGAAAGTGTGGTTGCTGAACCAGGTGATGCATCTGCAGTTTGTGTAAAGGTAGATAGGAGCATGAAAAGGATCTGAACAAGAAAGTGTAGTGCTATTCAAACAAGTCAACAAACCCCTGTTGTTTTCTAACAATTATAGCAATCAAATCCCATAACTGGGTAAGCTCTAACAATCTTAGTGTCATTCAAATCCTCTAACCAAGTGGTCCATTAGCTTGCATTTGAAATCCTCTACCGAGGTTACTCCTAACAAGGTATTTCTTCTTATAGGGAATTATAGTCAATCCCTTAACCGGGTGGTCCCTAACAAGATCTGTTCTAAACATGACTTTTTGTAAAGCTTTGACAGGCTTCGCTCCTAACAGGGTGAACTTTAGAAGAGTTTAGAATATTTGTGGGTATTCATCCCCACCATGGTTTTTCCCATTTGGGTTTCGACATCAAAAATATTGTGTCAAGTGGTGAATGTTTTTTTGGTTATGTTTACTATGGTTGAATTTATTAAATTCTAAATCCACTTTGATATGTTATGTTAACCGACAACAATCTGAAATACGCTTTTACTTATGTCAGTAAAGTATTTGGATGTTTTGGTTTAAAAGGTTTTGTGAGTTTTAGAGATGTTTTACTGTTAATTTGTTATAACAATCAACCATTTTAACTTGTCAGTATTATTCCATTTCAAGTTTAGTGTTGAAACCACTCAAGACTGAGTTTGCTTTGAGAGGTTGATTTTGAGATTGGTGAAAGTTTATATCAGTTTTCTATCTATTGATTCACCCCCCCTCTCAGTAGTTAACCAGATCCTCATTCTTTCATTATACCATCAGAGATCATCATGGTTCTCACCCTCATCCAAATCATCCACACTCACTACAAACAACTAACAACCCTATCACACACATTGCTTCAACTGCATAGCGGAAATCATGCAAAGAGAAACAGGTCGTTGAATGCCCATTATCTCCACATTCTTCCCACTATCATCAAGACACTACACTCTCTTGCCATGGAAATTTATACTAGCCTAATGACCCTCAAGCCAATCCATACCTAGCACAACACCATAGGAACCTAAAGAGAGAAAATGAAGATCCACTGAGGTGGTACAAAATCCCAAATCCAACACACAACCATGCACACAGAAATCAACTGTCACCTTGGACCTCATAGCCAACTCAACCTACCACCTATCACCTTTCTTTTCCATAGAAAGCCCGCATCGCTCTAATATTGAAGGATAAATGAAAGAATCTAAAGCACCTAAATCAAATAGCACTAAATAAGAGATAACACCTATCTCACTTGTGGTCTCAATAACTATAGCCTGGTGCTCAGCCTGACGGTTATCAACTACCATAAATAAATGATGGGATCTTCCGACATCACCTAGTCCTTTGAGGGAACTGAGCAACAATATGGCCCGACAAACCACAAGATAAGCAATCTCTCCTAACAAATCCTCTTCTCACTGGAGGCACACTGGGTTGTTGAACACTACCTCTACTAGAAACCTACTAGGAACTCGGTGCTGGATGAGAAGGAATAGATCGCCTATCACACTGCCTACCATGATCTCTATCCTATTACGATATAGCACCATGCACAAAGTTTTGACTTTGTGAAAACTTCTTCCAAAACCACTAACTATTCTAAAAGAAGAAGGATAACTCCAGGAAACTCTTGAAGATTGCGGCTATGCACCTCTTGCAACTTCTCCTAGGGCTAGAGCACTGATTGTTTGGACACCTGGCACACCTGTGAAAGCTAAAGTTAGGTTCTCCTAAACCAACCATTCCTTCTCCATAGCTGCCTCCATAGTCTTAGGCTTGAGAAGTTGAAGCCCTCCATTGATGTGGTCACTAAGACCTCTAATAAAATGTTGAATCAAAATGGGCTCATCATCTACTATCCCAGTGTACTACTTGAGTTCAAAGAACTTACACTAGTATTGCTCGACTGTCATGTTTTGTTGCCTCAAATAATGAAACTCATTTGTCTTTCTCTTTATCCAATTATCTGACAAGAATCGAGAATGAAACTGCTCAAGAAACAACTCCCATGAAATCATTGCAATATCCAAACACAACTTTTGCTCCTCCATACGCCACCATGTAGACACAAAATCACAAATATGCATGATTGCACACCTAGCCTTGGTGTTTCTGCTATATGAATGCATAGAAAAATAGCTACCCATATCTAGAAGCCAAGTCTCTACCTCCATTCTACTACTAGAACCATCGAAAGTAGGGGGACAACATCTCAAAAGATATCTCATATGACTAGCTACCACCGCATCTTAATCCACAACAACATCTACTCTCCTACAAGGTGAATGTGATTTCTCTCTCTCTCTCCTGACAAATAGAATGGTGAGACTCATGTTGATTCTCCTCTTGTCTTGGTCCTAAGTGACCAAGAAGCTCCTAAAGCATATTAACCAACCGTGGAATTGCATAACCACCTTGTTGGTCCTACTGTTTCTCCTCATGGTGTGACTCTTCATAAAACTTGGGATGAGGATTTCATCGAGTACCCATATGACCACCATCACCATGGCCTCTACCTCTAGCAGGCATATTCTTAACCAAGACGCAAAAGAAACTATAAGCTAAAAGGTAGGGCAAAAAAAATCTAGAAAATAACAAGCAAGGATAAACCATTGGGCTACCCCATGCTATAGTTCTAACATTCACAATGGGCTCATATGAAACCAGACTACCTAGTGTATGAACATGGGCTCTGATATCAGATGTAATTCCCGCCAAAATACCCTATAGAAAACAACTAATCTAGCTAACAAATGGAGATAATTTCTTTTTAACATCTACCAATGCAACATTAATCTATCATAACTCATATGCATAAATCATAACATATCATGAATGCATAAACAATTTAAATATTAACATATTCACAACAACATATCATGCAAGCAAAACAATAGTACATCTTACTACAGTCATTCCCTAGGGTATCTCAATGCCATTACTTACTATCATTAACACATAACACATCCATACACCATGATACTACTAACATTCATTACAATAATTACATTTTTTTCCCATTAATTATTATGTTCCTTATCATGAGATTCAATAACTATCAATGCATATCCTAACATATACCCATCAACTCCTTAGGTTCATTTTAAAGCACCAATAAAATGTTCCTAGTTCCTTTAAACTATCTATCATAATACATCTTATTTTCACATAGAATATCACCTAATGCACATCTAGATCATTTCCATTAAGTACAACCATATAACCTACAAGCTTTTCATTCCTATCCTTATTACAAAGATAACCAACATTAAGGAATAACATCTTCCAATTTAGTACATTAACTCATAAACATACATGAATTGTTTATCATACTACTAACCATAGATATACACAAGATATTCCAATCCCATTACTTAATCATTTAATTCCTCCAAATCTAGAACCTCATACATAAAGAATATCAAATTTCAGCTTATGATCCATTGCAATACATCATGATCTCATCCTACTACAAGTCCTAACACATATGTTCACAAGGTACTAGCTACATATGTTGGATATTAGAGTTGTTGGAATTTGTTGTTGTCATTGATGTCAACATATTCATGTGTTGCAGAGAATTGGTTTGTTACAGAGAGTTGGTTTGGGTGATTTGTTGCAGATGTGTTGGTGTGGATTAATGGGTTTTGAGATGCTTATCTCTAGTTGATTCAGTATGATTTTTAGTGTTCCAGAAGGTGATTTGGTCGATTTATGTGGTCTGGTGTGATGATTGGTTTTTCTATTGGTTCAGTATTGCAGAGCCATGATTTCTAGATTGTATTGATCTGAAATTGACTCTTTATATGGTGTAGTTTTTAGAGAATGTTTGGGACATTCATGTGTGTCCTCAATTCGAGTAGTTCATGATTTGGAACTTCACAAGTGTATCTTTCAGTTTGTTAGTTTGTGTTCTTGAGCTCCGATGATGAAATAATGATGATTCTTATTATTTGAGTTGTTGTAGTGATTGTGGTGGAATTCATGTTGCTTGTTGATGTTCTTTGATCATGTTCAATGCATTTTGGTGGTCTTCATTGATTGTGGTGCATGTTACTAAATATTTTATTGGTCCCATGGTATTCTTCATATTATGCGACATATTTGGTGGTTTAGTGTGTTGTAGATGACCTTGGCAAATTATTTGGTGGTTTTGCATGTTCGAAGATTTGATTTGGGATCATTCTATGTCCTTGTCGATATTGTATTGGTCCAGTTATGGATTTATGTATAATATGGTGTAATTTTGTAATTAGGTCTTATGTGTTGAGATGAGCTTAAGGTTAAGGCTGATGATTTGTATAAGTGTTGTAATCATGTAAGTTGAGTGTCTGTGAGTGTCTGTGGTTTTATTGTATGTGCGAACAAGCAAATCTATCATTCGAAAGTGTGGAAAATAATAGAAGTGTTGTTGTTTAGATAGTGTGCTTAACCATAACTGTTATCAGGCATTTGGAGATGCTATTCTTTGAGTTCACGTAATCTAGATTGGTGTCCAATATTTGTAAGGTAGTGAGCTTTCCCAGGGTTGTATCCCTTTTTTTGTTTTCAGCAATGAGTTGTAGGCAGTGTGCTTGAATGCATGTGCATTCCCTATTGTAATATTTACACATACTACTGCAGAGTATCATCTTATTATGGGTAGGTTCCCACCATGGTTTTTCCATTAACCAGGTTTTCCACATCAAAAGCTTATGTGTTATGTGTGTTGTTGATGTGGTGATTATTTCTATTATTGTTGTTCACGATCAGATCTGAAGTTAAGGTTAATTTAGTTGAGCTTGGTGAAAACCGATTCACCCCCCCTCTTTGTTTTCTTGCATTGTTGCTGCCAACAATTGGTATTAAAGCTAGATCCTCTAAAAGGTGCTTGGTCACTTGAGGAGATCTAGGATGGCAGTTGCCATTTTCAAGAAGGAGAGTCCAAGATTTGATGGAACTAATTACTCTATATGGAAGAACTAGTTGGAAGTTCACTTGAATTGTCTTGGAGAAGATTATTGGAAGATCACAAAGAATGCATATGTTGTTCCTCCGAACAGTCCTATTACTGTAGCTAAGATCAAGGATGTTGAATGTAATATAAGGTCTAAGGAAGCATTGTTGACTACCCTGACTCATGCAGAGATGACTAATGTAATGGGATTGCAAACTATACATGAGATTTGGGATAAGCTGGAAACCATGTATGAAGGAGATAAACATGTGAAAGTTGCTAAATTGAGAGGTTGAAAGTATGAGTTGCTGAGACTATTTCATCCTTTTTTTGCCAATTGAAACTCATTCGGTGACTTTTGATGGTTGATTATTGATTTAGGGTTGTCATTGATGGAAACTCTTCTTGAGATTCCTATCTGGTAATCACGGATCTTGATTTCTGGAAGAGGATGTCAACCAGTAGCCAATTAACCGGTATTTTAGGTTGAACATAGCAATTTTGGTCTAGAAGCTTTTTCAGTGATTGTGGTGCATTGAATCATGTATGGGATGATTGAACCAGCAGAGAACCATCATTTTATCATTGTTTTGGTGATCCACATTTATCTTTGGAGATCCAGTCAAGCCAATATATGACTACATGTTACATTAGCAAGCTAACCTGATAAATGATCTATTTTGTGATTGTGGATATATAAGACCAGTGTGGGAGATATTTTTGTAGCATGGTATGGTTGTATGAGAGTGAGTTGTGATCAATAATCCTTTGTAGCACAATTTCACATGCACATTCTTGATCTGGTTGTTGACTGAGACAAAGAACATAGCAGAATAAAGCAGAACATCAGAGGTGATACCGTCAGTATATTTGGAACTTAACCAGAACTCATCAAGGCATTATAGATGCTATTTTGGAGTTATTTTTCTATAAATCATCATTGTAATTAATCGGTAAGGCAGTGAGCCTTCTGAGGTTGTAGCCCTTATTGTATTTGAGCAGTGAGCTCTAGGAAGTGTGCCTGAATGTCTGTGTATTCCCCATATTATAATATTGTTTTTCTATTGGCCATAGTGGAATAATATTGTGGGTTCAAATCTCACCGTGGTTTTTCCCATTTGGTTTTCCATGTAAAAATTCTAGTGTTATGATTTTGTGGTTGATTTCTTTATGTTTCTGCATTCCAGTTTCATGCTTATGCTTCGGTGGTTCAATGTTAAGTCAGAAAATTTTCTAACCGGTAGAACTGATTCATCCCTCCCTCTGAGTGATCCCTAATTCCAACAATTGGTATCAGAGCATAGTTCCTTTGAGGAAGCCTAACTGCTTGAGGAAGGTTTGGGATATTGAATCAATGGATTCCGGTTTTCAGAGATAGCTTAGTGTGGCACTTGAGGATCTTGATGTTGCGAGAAATGATATCAGTTACTTGAAAAGAAACCTAAATGCTGATGATGATTTCATTAATGACTTGAAGGATCAAGTGAACACTTCAAGAGATAAGAGGAAGGAATTGATGGACAAACTGAAGGAGAAAGAAGATCAAATCATGAAAAATCAGGGTAAAGTTGACAAAGTTGGCAAGTTTGAGAGAGAGAATGATGTATTGAAGAATGAGATGCAATCCATTGTCATGAGACTGACTAACAATATTGAGGACCAGAAGAAGAATGAAGAGAGTTTGGCACAATCATTAAAGGAAATAGAAGATGAATTCTTTAGGCTTACTTATGAGAATGATCAGTTGAAGCTAGAATTGACATAGTCAAGGAATAATGGACAATAACTTGAAAGACATATTGCTGCCTTAAGAGATGAACTTGCTGCTGCAAATTAATACAAAGAAAAATTCAAAGCCAGCTCAACAAGGCTTGATGAGATGTTGGAAAGTTAGATACATGGAAAGGAAATGTGAGGGCTTGGATTTGAGAAAGGAGAATCCTCCAGATCTGGACAAAGTAATGCAAAACCTATCCAAAAGAAGAGAAAAAATCCTCTGGTAAGACAACCTACTGCTCATAAATTCAATGGTAGATGCTTTAATTGCAATAAATTTGGTCATATGGCAAATCAATGTAGAAGTAGGATAAATAATGGAATGAACAATATGAACAATGGTCCTACCTTTACCGCTCAGTGTTTCATATGCAATAATTTTAGTCACAAGTCAAATATGTGTAGAGCAGTAATGAATAACTTCCAAAAAAATACATTCTATGCTTGTGGGATGTTTGGACATATCTCTAACCAGTGTAGGATGAGACCAAATCAAATTAACTTTAGACCTATGCAGAATGTTGTTTGTCATGCATGCAATAAAACTGGTCACATTGCAAAATATTGCAGAAGCAAGAATAGTGCTCTGGTAGACAAGAACAAATCGATATAAGTGGATTCATTGATTATGATGTGTTTTTCCCTCTTTTGTAAGTTGAAATGCTAATTTAGGGTAAAGTGTTGAAATTGGAGATAAAATTGAGAAAATAATTAGCTATGGGTTTGAGATTTTGTCATGCACCTGGATCTTAATAATATAAACTAATTTGGATCTACCCTGCAAAAATGCCTTGAAAAATAGGGACCGGGACACGACAACATGGTCCTTCTTTTGCACACCAAAAAGGCTTGTTCGTCTCTATGTCTAAAGCTTATTCTGAGAAGTACAGTTGCACACTTTTTTCTAGCACACGTAAAGAAAGGGAAATAGGTTGGGAATAGGGACTTTCCATAGGTCAAACCCCAGTTTTGGAGTTATCCATGAAATTGAAATAAATGTAATTGAAATGACTGAAAGGAAAGCTTCTCTTTTTGAGGGAGATGTTGAATCATTATTGAAAATTGAATCATTATACCTCCTTGTGATGTTTTTCTTGCCTTCACATGGAATTAGAGCTTCATGAAATAGGATGTAGATCTCCTCTTCAATGCTTGAATCTTGACTTTATTGTTTCTCCAAAGCTTGAAGGAAAACTAAAAATGCTCAATTTCTCTTGAATGCTTGGTCTCATGTGTTTTTTTCGGATGCTTGATAGATATGTTTGATGTTCAAATAAGAGGGGAAATCCTCTTTATATACTTTCCCATTAAGAAAACTGATTAATTTTTTAACATGGATCGACACAGAGAGGGAAGTACTGCTCAAATTTGAAATGTGAAAATGGGTTTTAAGAGGGCCCAATTTAGGGAGGACCATGCCGCCACACCCGGGCCTTGCCCTATTTTGGGTCAGGATCAAGGTGCCCAAGTAGGTTCCAATCAAGGTTTTTGATGTGCATGAGCATAATCAACTCTTCAATCAAGCGAAGGGGTGAAAACACTAAGGTGAAGACCCAAATATGGTCAAAATTGCATGGGGTGCAATTTTAGGATACTGCAATAACATGATTCAATTAGTAGAGTTTAAGGCATTCATACTAGAATCAAAACTGAAAAAATACACAAGAAAATATTAATGAACACTGAGTAAAATAGTTCAAGAGGCCTAGGGCACAATTTAGTTATTTATACTCACAAAATAATAACAATTCAAAGGCTAGAGTTCTGTCTGGAAATCTTCTCTATATTTTTTCTTTCAACACAAAAGTTTTGAACCCTTATCATACAAAAATTATTCTTTAAAAAGAGAAAAGTTTAACTACCCACTACTAGGAAAGCAAGAAGGCATCATGAAAAACACTAGCTGGCATCAAGTCATTATTCTAAATAAGCATTGAAAACAATGAAAGTGATGACTGTTTTTGGCCTGCAACATAGATAAGCTTTCTTGGCTGATAACCTGATCAAAAGGCATCATGATCATTCTTTTTCAACAAAATCCAAATCATATCTAGAGTAGTACCCTATAATTGGTTCATGGCTAGCCATAACACAATTTGCCTCATGAGAAGCGTCTTGCATATGTTTTAATCAAATGCGTGGAGTATCATGTTATTGCCTTTGGATGACACATGGTGGCAGAATGGGGAGTCTCACCTTTCAAAAAACTGCAACCCAAAAAGTCCTATGAGGTTGCCACATTTCTATAAATTTGTGCCATGTCAAAAAGAGAGCATTGTTTTACAAAAGATCAAGAGACAACAACATGTGGTGCTCGGGTAGATCTTTCCAGCCGAAAGAAAAGAGGCCCGCAAAAGGGCGCACCATGCCAACACATGGTAGGTGCACGCAAGCTTCATTCCAAAATACCCCCACAAAAAGAAAACAATACTTGAAAGGAAAAGGCAACCCCATGGATGCAATGTGAATTAGAATTCATAGCTTTTTAGGAAATCTAGGGAAATGCCACCTGTGGAAGCTGATACCCAAAAATTTTGGTTTTGCAAAATAGACCTATGCAACTATTATGAAAATCTAATCGAAGACCTACTACAAGAGAAGACAATAATCTTCTAAGGGTGGAGCCTAGGATTTGAGAGCTTGATAATTTTGATCCATCTCAATGCTTTCTTTGAAGGGCAAATCATTCAGTTCCTTATAAATTAACTCCAATAGAGTAAGGATCTGGACTAGGGGATGGATCAAATTCTTAACTTCACCTACATCAGGTGGGCCACTTAAAGCTTGAAGGAAGGACTGATTTTTGTTGTTGATGCTCTATCAGGTCCATAAACAACTCAACACTCATGACTAAACCATCAATTGGAAAGATGATGGTAAGCCAAGACTCACAAAACATTCAAAATGTTCCCTTATATGTGTAACTGAGATTTTCAATGTTGACAAGCTTGACTTGGCTTGTGTTGCTATTCTATTGTAATTTAAAAATTCATTGGACTTTATGGCTATTTCTTTGTAATCTCCAACTCCCGTGGTAGCTAATTCTTGATCAGAAGTAATATACAACCAATTTACTAGCTTCTAAGCATTAGAGATTTTAGGTGCAATGAAATGCATGACCTATTCAATAGTGGTGCCTACTTCAGTACATAGGGAGTGGGAGTCTGCTAAGAACTTCAAGGATGGTTGTAGGAAGGGAAATAATTTTTTTATTTTCTCCCAATAAGAGATGTAGAGTTCTTGCACTATGGGAGTAAAATCTAGAAGAGTAGGAAGAGGTACTGAAGGTTTTGAGAGAAGTTCAACTTTGGCTTCTTTTGACTCTATCCCCTCATACAATTATTTAATTTTCTCAACTAAAGTAGATACTTGATGCTATAGCACTATCATCCTAGTGTTTTTATCTTGCACTTCTTCCTACAACTAATTATTACTTGTTCATTCATTTTCCAAAGCAAGCCTGGTATCCTAAAGCTCTCTCTTCAAACTAGGCTTGCTTGTCTTGTAGTTCCTGTAGGACATGATCTTTTACCTTTCTCTCTTCTACAAGGAGAACTTGCACATTGGTCAACTCCTTATAATATTGATCCTTCTCCTTAATAGTAGTCTACAGTTGGGCTTGAATTAGAATCACATCCAGAGAACTTGTCTGAATCTACAAATGCTCTTATTCTTTGTCATATAACTCCTTGGTCAGCTTATTTTTTGTGGCCTAATCTAATTGCAATAGGGATGATACATTATTCAACACGCTTTGGATCCTATCCTTTTTTTCCTTCTCTTGTTGCATTGTCGATTGAAGGTAAGTGATTTCCAATTCTCTGGATTTTCCTTCTTTCTGCAAATTCTCAACTGTAGCTTTAACTGTGTTCAATTTAGTTGTGACCTTTTCTAGGTGTTGGGTATGCTTTAGGTAATCAGATGACACCACTTTCTAAGTCTCCTCCATGAGCTCCACTTTATCTTGTGGTCTCGCTTGCTTTAAATTAATGTTAATGGCATGTATTGCATGATATCTAGCCGCATTTGACCTACTGGCTTAATGATGCTAGGTGTCATAGATGAAAATAATAGGTTCTCATGATCTTCATGGTAAAGCATCTGTATGCTAGGTTGGGCAAGTTTTTGAGAATAATTTGCCTAACAAAAGGGCCCCAGGGTGAAAATCAAATGAAACTAGAGGGGCTTGAGACCGAGTCTGTGTGGGCAAGGAGGGATACCTCACAAAACACTAGTAGGAGAGGAGGACAATAGACCAACACTTGATGATGTTGGAGGTGTATAACTTGCAAACCCTAAAGCTCACGCTATTGAGGATGTTGTTGTTGAATGTTCTGGAGCTATAGAAGAGTGAGGAGCACCTACTATTGTGCCAAATGAGGCCACACTAAGTGGGGAGGATATGACAAGGCTAATAGATACAAGAGCTTATTGGGATTGCACATTACTTGTAGAGGATACAACCATGACAAAAGAACAAGATACAATAGTTTGAACATACGAGGTTGAATCCATTGGTGAAACCAAAGAATGAGAAGAGAGAAGAGAGGGATAAAAATATAATTCAGTCAAGGATGTTGTTGATATGACTTGAACTTGGGTTACAATAAGTACTTGTGTATGTGTACTTCTTGGAACATCAACTACATTATGTCTCTTATTCTAGGGAGCCATGCTAGCACTTGGAGGACTTTGAGGCTCATATATCTCATTGGGTCACTTTCTCAATAGTTGCCAGTGAGGCTTGCTAACTAGCTTCTTAGTGACTTCATATGTAGCTAGGGTTCCAAAAACCTAAGAGGATGGTTTTAATACAACTTACTTCTCCCTTTCCCCTTGTGACATTATTTCTTCCAGAATAATTGGATCTATTGGATTTGTGCCACCTAGTGGAGGCATGTAGTCTGACTCTATATCATCAACATCTTTATATTTCTTCCATTCTTGCTCAAAAACCTCATCTATGGAGATGGTACCCAGTCCCACTTGGGTTTGTTGAATTTCATGTATGTATGTCTAAAAAGTTGACTACTTTTCTTGCAGCCAATTATCTTCCTCCATCCTCCTATGTAAAATGAGGGGCAATTTCTTGGCAGGATCTACTTTTCCTATTAGTCTATAGAATTGTAACCATGGTAGTCACTCCTCTTGAGGAATGAGGGTCAGATTCACATATAGTTTTGGATCATCTTCTTTTGGATTTACCCAAGCCTTCTAGGAATTGTGTGGTAAGTGCACTATGGGTATCTTTCTTTTTGAAAGGCAGCCATTCAGATCATAACTCCTTCTATCATCAATTACTACAAAACCTAGTTGAACTAGCTTTGAGGTGAGAACACCATCTACTTGAAGTCTTTTGTCGATAATAATGGGTCCTATGGTCTTATGATCCCATGTTATAGCAATTTCATACTCTCTTAAGCCTATGTGGGTCTCAATTATAACTATCTTCCTAAACATTTCTAGAGCTAGGGTACATTGGGTGACACAAGTTAAGAGATGAAAAGGCTCCTCTATAAAACCATGGATTGTGATAGAGGAAAAGTTTTGACCTAGGAACCAATCACAAGGGGGTTGTCATGACAAAATCCAACCAATTTGGTCTTTAGAGAAGTGAATAATAGAGTCAGGATCTTGTTTATTTAAATCTTTAATGGTGGAGGTCATGAAGGCATCAAAAAATGCATACGCATCGAGAGTGGTGAATAAAATATGGCTCCACATGGCTATAGGTTTATTTCTATTTTTATTACCAAACATTGATAGGTCCATATATTGAGAAAATAAATCTATATTTTGATGTACAAACATATGGACTAGAAATGAAGTATACATGAACCTATATTGCTTTGGAAAATTTGTTAGCTATTATACAATCCCTTGACCAAGGCTGTTTGTGAAGTCATACCAAAAAAACTCTTTTTTCTTCTAGAATTTGAATAGGAAACCCATCTAAAAGGGATAAATACTATTATCATCATCAAAACCAAAGATATATGCCAGCATGGAGGTAGCATCTTGTAGATATTTTTTCTTCAAATCACTATATGACAACAAAAACTTTGGAAGGTCTTTGATACTTTGGTCCCTATCAATTGCATTGTTGTAGAAACTTACATCATCCCTCCTTCCTTGCCAATATACATCTAATGTCTCCCTACGAAAAAATTTTGTGCTCTCATCAAGAAGAGGAATACATAACATATCCTTGATAGCATCCACACTTATCACTACTCTTAGTGAGTTCCCTTGAATAATTGACAGATTTGTCATGAAATTTGGAACGCATGAATCAATGAACTCAAGACAATGCGGAACCATTAGTATCATGTATTGTGGAAGGCCGGATTTCCAAAGTTTAACTATAGGCACCTTTGAATCACCCTTCTTTTTTAACACACTCAACATTCTCTAGAAAGTGCCTTCTTAGAGTTTTTTCAGATGTTCATGTAAGTTTGGATCATAGAATTCTTCATATCTATCTACCACTACAAAGGAGTTTTTGGTCATGAAATTTTCCTTTGACTTTTTTTTTGGATGAACAAGCTTTGGGGGCATGACATGGGAGGCATAAGATATGTCTCCAAATATGTCCACAATGGAATTTTCCATGGAAGATCCTACAACATCAACCAACATGATTTCTTCTAAAGCCATTCTTCTTCTCTTTGTTTTAAAATTCTACTTTGGTTCTCTAATGTCATGAAATTGTGATCCTTGCAATTGTGACCACATTAGGGTCCTCACGCACGCGATTGGAATCCCTAAGCCAGATCAGAGACCAGAGACTTGCTCGAAACCTGAGAACTGCACCTTGCTTGCCCTTTGAACTACCTGAACTACATCTTGTCCTGCAAAAAAGGGTAGGACAAGGGCATGGTGCCCCTATCCCCTACCCCATTTTGGGCAAGGACCCTTTTCAAATGTGCTTTGGAGGTCGCACATTGATCAGGAAAACTCCCCCAGTGTTGGCATGTGACAAAAAATCAGTCAATTAGCCCTAATTAACAAGTATTTAAGTCGCATTTCCCCTTCCAGTTTGGCATAAGATAGATACATGAGATCACACATTCAAGCATTCGAGAGCATTCAAGCATTATTTTCCAGCATTGAGCATTCTCTAGTCTCCTTTCAAGGCTAGGTGTTGCATTCAATTCAAGGATTCAACCATTGAAGAGGAGATTCGTTCCAACATTCACTTCCACACAATCAAATCTATCTACATTTTATCTACAACCTCCCTTGAGGTGATTTACATTTCAGTCTTTCATTTACATTCACTTGCAAGTAATTTATTTCATCATTTGGTTAATTCCAAAACTGGGGTTTGACCTGAAGGCAAATCCCCAATCCCAACACCTTTCCCTTTCTTTTCTGTGTGTAGGTTGCAGGTGCACAGCTGTATTTTTGGATTCGGGTTCCATTTACAAAGGGGAAAAACCCTTTTCATTTTGCAGATTTTTTGGAGGACCGTGGACATTCCTGCCATGGTCCGGGCAACTTTTTCCAAAATTCATAGGGCAACTTTGTTTTGATAGATTATTGCTAGATCCAAGTGCACAACTTCATCCTATGCTTCTACCTTGAGTTATAATCAGATCTTTGTCACTTTTACACTTGATCATAAGTACACAATTCAATCAATTCAAATCTCAATCTCAGAATAGGGGATTCAATTACCATCAATTAGAATCCAATCTCTTTCTCTAGAGTTTGAATCTAGTGTGTCTTCCCCCCTCTTCCAATGTAATGTGGAAAATGTGTTTGAAGAGAAATCCGAAGTGAAAATTTTATCTCTCCTAGGAGGGAAGAAAATATTTCCTCTCGATATCTCCATCATTCACCTTTTCCCAACTTTACATTTTGGTGAAACGGATGTCTTACATGCTTTATTCTGAAAATCATTGCATATTTTTCATTTACAAGTTTAATTTTTCTGCAAACTTAGTGGTTAATTCATTCAAAACCCTAGTTTTTAAAATTGAAATTGAACTTGTATTTTGTAAAAATTGCTTGTTATTGTTTTAGATCTGATAATTACTTTGTTTGTCAAATTCAATTTCTTCATTTCCTTGTTCAATTTGCAAATCAAATTTACAAAATTAAGAGGTTAATTGTCAAAACCCTAATTTTTAAAAATCTTGAAATTGTGCAAAAATTGAATTTTAATTTAATTTTTAGACTTGTAACTATTTTTAGACTTATCTTCTATCTTACAACTCAAATTTTCAATTTCCCTCCCTTTTCAAAATTTAAAATTTCAAAAATTAAGTGGTTAGGTCATAAAACCCTAATTTTCAAAGTTCACTGGATCTTGTGCAAATTTCAATCAATTTCATTCAACTTTAGATTTCTAAAACATTCTCCAAGGTGTCCCTCCCCTTTAGGCATGGCCCTTTTCAAATTTGCAGTCCAATCTTTCTTTTTCTTCAAAACCCTAATAGGGTCCTTTTTCCACATTTGAACCTTATTTTTGCCTATCTCGAAATCATAAAATTCGCCAATTTTTTGGGATTAGCTTTAAAATTATCATAATATTCATCCCCGAAAATTTTCAAAAAGCAGTTGGTTGAACCATGTGTGTTCCCGCCATGGTCCTTGAATTTTTTTCCCAAAATTTTGGGAGACTGTTATGACTGTATTTAATAGCCTAAATCTAGAAGATTGGCTGATTTTGTTGATTTTTTATCCCTCTAACATCGAAAATACCTCCAAAATTCAACATTTTTAATTTCAAGAAATTTGTTAAAATTAAGATGTTAATTATAATCTGCCCTAATTTTAAAAATTGTGATTTTAAAATTAAGTGGTATTCTGTTGGCCCTAATTTTAAAATCCAATTTCCTTTCAACAAAGTTCAAATTGTTTAATCATTATTTTCTTAAATTTTGCATTACTCAATTTTGTAAGCTTTTTTCAAAATTCAAAATTTCAATTTTCCCTCTAGTGCATGAGTTTCACCACTATTAGTCCTACCTACACTATTCTCGTTAGATGAAGCATTAGAATTAAGGCCTTCCAAGGTTTAATTACTAAGGACATGGAGCCTAATTTAGGTGACTTCTTTAATGAGGATAATGCTAATGCTTCCCATCCTAATCATGTCCCTATCTATCCAATTGATGAATCCCATGATGAAGAAGAAGCTTTGACTAGAGTTTCCATAGACCAACTTTCAAAATTGGACAATCAATTTGATAACTTTCAACAATGGATGTCCCAAGAGTACCCTTATAGTGAAGCTCTTCCATTAATTCAAGGCCTTAAATACATGATTCAAAGTGATAAGAATGGAATTGATATATTGCGTGGCATTGCACATATTGTCGATTCTAATGTCATGCCTATCACGAGTTTTGTTGAGAACTTAAGTTATTCACAACCTTCAAATCAAATCAATTCTTCTATTCCATTAACCACTCCAATGTCTAGTATTCCTACTTTCACTTCAAACATCATGGCTACATCAACTCAAAATATCATTCCTACAACCATTGGTCAGGGGGGCAATCCCTCTTCTTCATTTAATCCTCCATCTTTACCTATGTCTTCCATAAGTGTTCCTATTATCCCTCAACCAATCAATATGACACAAGGGGGCAATTAATTCAAAAAATTTGTTCCTCCTTTACATGTCTCATTTCCTACGCAATCATCACCTATGCCTACTTATCATAATGTCCCACCACCTTATTCTTAATCTATGCCTTCCTTCAATAAAATCAATTCTTCTATCAAAGTAACTATTACCAATCTTGCTCAAACTATGTATTCCTTACAACAACAAATTGCTTCTATGAGTAAATCCAAGTTTAGTTTGCCCACCTTTGATGTTGCGAGCCCACTTTCTCTTGATATTGTTAAAGTCATGCCACCTAAGCATGTTGAGGTCCATCAATTGGAACTCTATAACGGAAAAGGTGATCCTCTTATGCATGTCAAAACATTTCAAACCTTGTGTACCGATTTTGCTTATGATCAAAGATTGCTTGCAAAATTGTTTACAAGAACACTAAGAGATACGACTTTACAATGGAATTTCTCTTTGCCTTCTTATTCTATCACTTCTTTTCAACAACTAGAAAATGCTTTCATCCAACAATTTCAAAATAACATTGGTCCTAAAATCACTTTGACTTATTTAATGCATTGTAAACAAGGTGTTAAAGAAAAAGTGACTGATTTCATTGGTAGATATAAGCATCTATGTGCTCAAATTTTTTTTCATGTACTTGATAATGATATTCAATGATTTTTCATTTCTAATTTGCAAAAATATATCAGGGAAACACTTTTTTTGTTTGATTTTACTTCCTTTCCACAATTGTGCACAACACTCCACAATTATCAACTAGATGTGAGTCAAATGGAGCAATCTACTCCTATGGCTCTGAGTGATAAGGGGGAGAGTGTTCAAAAACCATTTGTGAAGTTCAAACCAACAAAAAGCTTCATCAATTTCAATTATACAATCAACAACAAAAATGTGAATGCTACAACAGGCATGCCTTGTATTTGTAAATTTTTCAAAAGAGAAAGACATTTTACTCCTTTGAATTAATCTTTACATAGTATTATGTGTTGCACAAATTTTTTATCAAACTTCCTCCTATAAAACAAGTTGATCCTTCTAAACTTGCATCCCCTTATTTTGATAACAATTCCTTTTGTCAATTTCATCGTTAGCCTGGTCATGATACTGAGAAATGTTTTGCATTACAAAATAAGATTCAAGATTTGATTGATAACAATATTATATATGTGGCAGGTGTGAATGATAAAGGGAATAAATCAGTAGCTCCTCCTAATCAAAATCTTAAAATTTTTACTGATCCTTTTCCTTCTCATATCTCTAACATGATTGAGACTGAGTATACTTCTTTCTCCTCTAAGGAATTCACTTCTATAGCTCCAAACTTGGTAAATATGCTAGAAAAACATAACATTCCTAAGGATTCTTGTATTACATTTGACCCTAGTGAGACCATTAGAGCACCCGATGGCCCTTTATACATAGTTGTGAAGGTTAAGGATATCCCTTGTCGTGGCGCTCTTGTTGATCCCTCTTGTGTGGTAAACATCATCACTAAGGACTATCTTTTCACTTTACGATTACATAAACCAATATATGATGACTGTAATGTAGTTGTGAAGTTATTTGATGGATTCTCTTGTCCTACCATTGGCTCTATCACCCTTCTTGTTGAAGTTCATACTAAATCCATGGATGTTGACTTTGTTATCAAACCCTCTTCTAAGCAATTCCGTGTGAAGTTGGGCTATCCTTGGCTATATTCCAAGAAGGCTATTGCTTCTCCAATCCATAAGTGTTTGAAATTTCCTTACCATGAGGAAATCATAACCGTGAACCATATCTTATTTCGTCCATCTGAAAGAAGCCCTAGTGTTCCTATTGATTTCTTTTGGCCTAAGTAATTTCCATCTCTTCCATCAAGGAGTGATGATCTTTTTCAATCTTATCAAAAATGGAAGAAAGATATGATCCTATCCTTAAGTCAACCTAGATCCCCAACAATTGACATTCCTATCATACTTGAAGATGAAGTTCTTCCCCTCATGGATAGAACTAATCTACCTCCTAAGGAAGATCTTCAATCTATTCCTATGGATGTGACTTTGCCTTCTCCTAAGAAAAACAACACTATTCCTCCTAAGGTTAGACTTGTACCTCCTCCTCATGATGGACCTGGTCTTCTTCCTACACCTATTCTTCCTACTTTATATGGTGTAGTTATGCCTCCTTCCCCTTATAGAGAGAAGATGTCTGCTTCTCCTCTTGTTCAACCTAAAAAACCTCAACCTAAAACTTCAACTATCAAGAAGAGAAACATTCCTACTACTTTTCAAATGTTCCTCCTCCTTCTCAACCTTCCACTAAGACTCGACAGAAATGTTGTGCAAGAGAACATCGATGAAGACCTTGTGTTCAAGCTCATGAAGTTGTCCCTCAAAATACTCAATCTCCCAAGACTCCAACAGTTGACATGATTCCCTTTTATTCCTAAGAAAGATGTTCAACCTACATCTCCAAATCATAAGTTGCATAAAACATGTGATGGTTTTAGTCCTATTCATGTTATTGCTCCTCTTTCTCTAAATTTTGATGAGGAAATGAGTGAAAATGTTATTCGTGATGGCACTACAACTCCTAATGCTTTTGATAGTGAGTATGAATATGTTGATGTGGACAAGCATTTATCAACTGAATTTTCACAAACCCTAATCCTAGCTCCTAGAATCGAACAAAGTGACTTACCACATGAGCATAGTCCTTATTTGGATCTTGTGATAGCTCCATCTTTTGTGCTCGATGTCGCTCCTTTGGCATGTTTCTCACCTTCCCAAAATAGTGATCAGCAAGATTGGGAGGTAGATGTCGTACTAGATTAGCAATATTAGCACTGTAGATCTTCTCTCTCTCTCCTTTCTTTCTCTTTTGTGACCATTCTTCTATGTGTATCCCTGTTCTTCTTTTTTTCCCTCAATGTCTACTTGAGGACGATGCAAAGCATTGAGATCTCTTTTGGTCTATTTCATGTTGACTTGAAAGACATCCTTTCTTCCCTTTCTTCTAAGGAAGTTTCCTTTATTTGGGGAATGACGATTATTATATGCATATACATACATGATATACATTAGCTATCATATAGCATACTGACCTCGAGGAAAGAAAAACTACCTCATGCTTCGTATTTTGTGTTCATTATCCTTGGGTGCTAAATCCTTGTGATAACATGCTCCCTCTCTTCTCTCTCTTGGGTGTATCCTACCTTAAAGAAATCTCTAGAAATCTCTCTCAATAAGGCATGTGTGATTGCTTTAACGTGGTGGCATACACTCCCCTCATATTTTCCTTTTCAACACTTAGAAATATTTAGTGAACTTGGCTTTTCTTCATAATCTTGGTATCTTTTTCATGACTCATAGTGAGGGGAACCTTGCTACTTGTAGTCATGGTTTTCCCTTCTTGATCTTCCCTTTTACTTTGTCAATCGATGTCGTAAGATCGTAAGTCCACTGGGGGCTTGGTGCATCTTGCCTCCTTGAAGTGGTAGAAGTCTTTCAATATTGTTTCCTTGTACTTTATCGATAGTATTGGTATATGCTTATACTCCCATTAAAGTGGGGGCTAAATGTAGTGTCATGAAATTGTGACCCTTGCAATTGTGACCACATTAGGGTCATCACGCACACGATTCGAATCCCTAAGCCATATCAAAGAGCAAAGAATTTCTTAGTGCCTAAGAACTGCACCTTTCTTACCCTCTGTACCGCTTGAATTGCATCTTGTCCTATAAAAAAGGGTAGGACAGGGGTGTGGCATCCTTGTCCCCTACCTTATTTTGGGGCATGACCCTTTTCAAATGTGATTTGGAGGTTTCACATTGAGTGGGAAAACTCCCCCAGTGTCAGCCTACGACAAAAAATCAATCAATTAGCCCTAATTGACAAGTATTTAAGTCACATTTCCTTTTCCATTTTGGCATAAGATAGATACATGAGATCACACATTCAAGCATTCAAGGGCATTCAAGCATTCAAGCATTCATTTCCAACATTAAGAATTCTCAAGACTCCTTTCAAGGCTAGGTGTTTCATTCAAGTCAAGGATTCAACCATTGAAGAGGACATTCATTCCAACATTCAATTCCACACAAGAAAATCTATCTATGTTTTATGTACACTCCCTTGAGGTGATTTACATTTCAGTCTTTCATTTACATTCACTTGCAAGTACTTTCTTTCATCATTTGGTTAATTTCAAAACTAGGGTTTGACCTGAAGGTAAACCCCCAATCCCAACACCTTTCTCTCTCTTTTCTATGTGTAGGTTGTAGGTGTACAGTTGTACTTTTGGATTCGGGCTCCATTTGCAGAGGAGAAAAAACCCTTTTTGTTTCGTGGATTTTTTGGAGGACCGTGGACATTCCTGCCATGGTCCGGGCAACTTTTTCCCAAATTCACAGGGTGACTTCGTTTGGACATATTATTTCCAGATCCAGATGCACAACTTCATCCTATGCTTCTATCTTGAGTTATAATCAGATCTTTGTCACTTTTACACTTCATCATAAGTACACAATTCAATCAATTCAAATCTCCATCTCAGAAGAAGGGATTCACTTACCATCTCTCAGAATTCAATCTCTTTCTCTAGAGGTTGAATCTATTGTGTCTTTCCCCCTCTTCCAATGTAATGTGTAAAATGTGTTTGAAGAGAAATCCAAAGTGTAAATTTTATCTCTTCTTGGAGGGAAGAAAATCTTTTCTCTCAATATCTCCATCATTCACTTTTTTCCAACATTACAGGTGCAAATAAAAGTTCTTTTATAGAACCCTGCCTTTGTATGCATGCTTTTACTTGTTGCCAATCTTTTTCAAGAAGCTACAATCCTTGATTTTTGCATTGAATGATGTGTTAATTATGTGTTCTTCCTGATGCATGTGCCACTTGAAATATCCATGTTAAATCAATTTTCATGATACTCATGTAGCTACCACCTAAGCAAACCAAAAAGCCATTACACTTTGTCGCCACCATTTAAAAGGTTCAGATGCCTTTCTTGGGAAGTATGCCACTTTTCACTTGTTACACATTTAAAACATTTTGCCAAACTTATATAAGCAAGAGATACTTAAGATTTACCATAATAAGGAAATCATACAAATAGACACATGGCTCAAGCTCACGCATCACAAATTTTCCAAAACTCTCTACAACCAAATTATAATCTTATATTTTGCGTGTTTTGAAAACAACTTGTAGAACGGACCAACTTACATTAATTTAATGAGCTATTAATCTCACTTTTGGCTCATATCATTTCATTTCTATACATATCCCTCAAAAGGATGACCATTTTCAAATTGATATCTAGTTTCATTGCTAAGTATAGATGCTATTGATACCCCTATTAAGCTAGTGATCTCTAGGGCATAAATGACTTTCTTAGTAACATTTCTGACCATCACCTGGAAAGAATGTCTAGGCATAGGAATCCAATTGTAATTGTTGCAATTAAATGGGTTTTGGGAGAAGATTTTTGTATCTTCTCAAGATCGATACTGTGTAAACATGGATATTTGTTCTCAGTTTGTGGCTTCATTGCTAAACATCAATCTGCCAAAACATTACAACATCCATCTAATTGAAGTACTCTTCCCAAAATTTTATCTAGGTGGCCTTGATGAGGTGGTGGAAGTTATTGCCCCTTATGTGAGAATAACTACAACTTCTAACCTAAGGCTTTTTGTTGATCATGGATAGGTAGTTGTGTGACTTCCTTATGTGTCTAGTTTCTAAACCATGACCCTGACACAACACCAAGATCATTGTTGGATATTGCTGCTGCTAGGATATGTTGTTGTCATTGATGTCAACATATTCCTATTTTTTGGTGTCATAGAGAAATATTTTGGTGATCTGGTAACTGCAGTGAGTTGATCTGGTTGGTTTATCTGTTTGCTATTATGAATCAACTAGAGATACTTCACTCTTTATTGATTTCATGATGTTGTGTGGCGATTTGATCGAGTTGTGGATTCCGGTATGGAGATTGATTTTCAATGTTTAGTATTGCAATGCTCAGGTGTTTGATTCATTGTGCTCCGATATGATCATATCTTGTGTTGCAGATTTGGGAGAGTGTTTGGGATGTTTGTGTGTATCTTTATTTCATATGGTTTGTGATTTGATGCTCCGCAAGCTATCTTTCTTGTCTGAGTTGCTCTTGTTAAGTGTTCTTGAGTGTTAGCATGTTGATCGATGAAGATTTGAATAAGTGGTGTTGGTGCAGCTATTGTGGATGGTTCTAATGTGTTTGTTTGTGTTTCCTAATCATGTCCTATTTATTCTAATGGTCCGCATTGATCATTGTGTGTGTTCTTGATTATCTTCTTGATCTCATGATATTCTTCATGTTATGCAGTATTTTTGGTGGTGTAATGTGTTGTGGTTGATCTTGGCGAGATTTTTGGTGGTGGTGCATGATCGAGGAGTTGATTTATGTCTATACTATGTTGTTTATGACATTTTATTGGTCCAGTGTTTGATTTATGTATCATGTGATGTAATTTTGTAATTAGGTATTAAGGGTTTGGTCGACCTTGTAGTCAAGGCTGATGATTTGTATAAATGAGTGTATATTCATGTAATTGGTGGTTTGGTGAGGTGTTGGTACTGAGTCTACATTATCAGAGAGTGGTGTATGTGCAAAAAAGTGAATTCATCTTTTGGTGTAGTGTGTTGAGCAAAGATTGGTGCAGGGAAGACATATGAGCTTAATTGGAACAGTCATCAGGCATTAGCAGATGCTATTTTGTATTTCATCTTTGCCAGATTGTAGTCTGAATATCTTTGTAAGGTAGTGAACCTTCACTGAGGGTTGTAGCCTTCTGGGTCATTGTAATTTGAGTAGTGCGCTCTAGGTAGTGTGCCTGAATGCATGTGCATTCCTCATTGTAATATTTATACATACTGATAGAGAGTATCATCTCATTGTGGGTAGGTTCCCACCATGGTTTTTCCCTTAACCGGGTTTTCCACGTCAAAATATTGGTGTTATGTGTGTTGTTATTATTGTTATCTTTATTTTTGTTGTAGTTGATCAGATCTAAGATTGTGCTTAAATTGTTTAATCCAGTGCAAATTGATTCACCACCCCCCTCTTAGTTTTCCTTTCTTGTTGTTGCCTGCAAGTGGTATCAGAGCTAGATCCTCTGGTAGAATCTTAAATACTTGAGGAGGTCAGGGGTAAAAAACCTATGTGTTCAAGAAGGAGAGTCCTAATTTGATGGAAATAATTACACTATATGGAATGACCATATGGAAGTTCACTTGAAGTGTCTTGGAGAAGATAATTGGAATATTACAAATAATGTCTACAATGTTCCTCTGAATGGACCGGTTACTACTGATGAAATCAAGGAAGTTGAACATAACATTAGGGCTAAGGAAGCATTGTTGAGTGCCTTAACTTATTCAAAGATTACTAATTAGATGGGACTTCAGACTGCACATGAGATATGGAAAAAGCTATAGGTCTTGTATGAAGGAGATGCACAAGTTAAAGTTGTAGATTTGTAGAGTTTGAAAGGAAAGTATGAGACATTGAAGATGGGAGAAGATGAGAATATAACATCCTTTATGGCTAAAGTGAATGAACTTGTTATGAACATCAAATGTGTTAGTGGAACACTTGAGGAAGATGAGATTGTTGCTAAGGTGTTGATATTGTTGCCTTCTTCTTACAAAGATAAAGTTGTTACTATTGATGAGATCTGGAGTGTGACTACTATGACAAGAGATATGTTGGTTGGTAAGCTAGATACATCTGAGCTGAGAAAATTTGGAGAACCACATGGCAAATCTAGGACTACATTTAAAACCTCTGTATCTGGGAAGCTGAAGTATGATTCGGGAGAGAGTTCATATAGGGTTTCAAGATATGAAAGAGAAATGAGAGAGATGGAAGAGAGAGAGAAAGAATTTGATGACCTTGAAGCACTTGTTGCTCGAAGATTTCCTAAGGTTGTCAGTAGGTATGATGGAAATTTACCTTTGAAATGTTTATCTTCTAATAAGATAGGACATTTTGCTTCTAGGTGTCTTGAAAGAATGTCTAGGTATGATAAGAATGAAAGGCATGATATATTTGATAAGCATGATATATATGAGAAGTATGATAAGTATGACAAGTCCGATAAGCCTAACTAGAAGTACAAGTAACAAGAGATTCTATTATGCTACTAATGAAGGTGTGATAGATGAGGAATCAGAGAATGGGAATTCAAGAGATGAAATTGTATTTATTACTATCAAGGAAGATGATTCAGTACTAGTGAATCCTACAAGCTGCATTATTGAAGAGAAAGCTTTGGTTGCTAAGATTAAAGAGAAAGGTGAATGGGTAATTGAAAATGGTTATTCACATCATATGATAGGTGATGAAAGTAAATTGGTGAATATGGAAAGCTATGATGGTGGTATAGTGATATTTGGGGATGATAACACTTGTGTGATTTGTGGTAGAGGTTCTATATCTTTTGATGGATGATGTCTTATATGTTAAAGGTTTAAAGCATAATATTTTGAGTGTTGGACATATGGTTAAAAAGGGACATGATTTGCAACTCAAGAATGGTAAATGCAAGATTTTGAATTCTTTCGGTATTGCAATTGGAACTAAGACTAAAGGTAATATATTTAACTTGAATTTCAGTGAGAAAATTTGCCTGATTGCTCAGATTGATGAAAGTTGGTTATGGAATAGAAGGACGCGTCATGTTAATTTTGACTACATGATAAGGATAAGCTCTATTCAACCTATTAGAGATTTTTCTAAGATTGTGAAGCCCTCTAATCCGGTATGTAAAGAATGTCAGTTGGGAAAGCAAACAAGAAATTCATTTAAAAGTAAGTTTTATACATCTAATGGACTGTTAGATCTTGTGCATACTAAGTTGTGTGGTCCTACATGAGTGAGAAGTATGCAGGGTGATAGGTATTTCATGTTGCTGATGGATGAATACTCTAGAATGATGCGGGTGACTTTTCTAAGGGAGAAATCAGAAGAATTGGAGAAATTCAAGATATTCAAAGCAAAGGTGGAGATTGAGATAGGATTGAAGATGAAGTGTATGAGATCTGACAGAGGAGGATAATTCACATTCAGTGAGTTTGATACATTTTGTGAGAGGAATGGAATTAGAAGACAATTATCTACTCCTAGAACCCCTCAGCAGAATGGAGTTGTTGAAAGAAAGAACAAAACTATCTTGGATGTTGCTAAGATGATGTTGATTGAAGGAAATGTTGCACAAACCTTTTGGAAAGAAGTTGTTAGCACTATTGTTTACACATTCAATCGGGTGCATATAAAAGGTGATTTTGGTAACACTCCTTATGAGCTATGGTTTGGTCATGTTCCTACAATTAGATATTTTAGAGATTTTGGAAGAAAATGTTATATCAAAAGAGATGAGGATATAGGAAAGTTTGATGCAAGATGTGATGAAGGAATCTTCATGGGATATTCTACTAAGAGAAAGGCCTACCAATGCTACAAAGAGGTTGAAGAAGATAGTGGAAAGTACAAATGTGAAGGTCGATGAATATCATGGGAAGCAGATTAGAGCATGGAAATATGAGATTGATGATCAGGATATTGTTTCAAAGCATGCACAGACTGAGATCCTGAAGCATAATGATCCATTAGAGATAGTTAATCCAGATATTGTTGCTATCAGTGAAGAAGTTCAAGAGCCTAAGAATCAGAACAATCACGGGACTCCAAGGTATGTGAAATTGAATCATTATGAGAATCAGATTTTTGGTGATAAAAATAAAGGTGTGATGACTAGAAGAAGACTTGCTTCTGAAGAGATGTGGCTGATTTCTAAGATTGAACCTAAAGATGTTGTTGAAGCATGTAAGGATGAGAACTAGATAAAAGCTATGGAGGAAGAGTTGAATCAGATTGAGAAGAAAAACACATGGGAGCTTGTTCAAAGAACTAAAGATAATAAAGTGATTGGTACTAAATGGGTGTTCCGGAATAAACTGAATGAAGCTAGTGAAGTGGTGAGAAACAAAGCAAGATTGGTATGTAAGTGATTTTGTGAGATGGAAGGTATTTATTATGAGGAGAATTTTTCTTCAGTAGCTAGAATTGAAGCTATTAGATTGCTTCTTTCATATGCTGCTTACAAGAATTTCAAGGTATATCAGATGGATGTCAAGTCAGCCTTTTTGAATGGAGATTTGGAATAGGAAGTCTATATTGAGAAACCAGAAGGATTTTCATTATCAGATGAAGGAGACATAGTATATAGATTGAAGAAAGCACTATATGGATTGAAGCAAGCCCCTAGAGCATGGTATGAAAGATTAGATATGTTATTTTGAGGACCCGGTTGTTACTAAGAGGGGGGGTGAATTAGTAATATCAATAAACTACAATCTTTCACTAATCTAAAAACACTTCTAAAAAAAAGTTCATAACCAGTACCGGTAACTACTCAATAAATCACTTAAATCAGATTAACTAAATTGCTCATTCATGTGTTCATCAACATGTAAGCAATGCAAAGATATCAAATCCACACATAAACAAATAAACCACCATATGAACACAGATATTTTTAACGTGGAAACCCAAATGGGAAAAACTATGGTGGGAATTGGTACCCACAAAATTTGCACTCTTTTGGAATGCGCCCTATTAAAGGCCTAACCTGGTTAGGAGCTTTACAATAATGTCTAGTTAAGATAAGACCCTCTTAGGAGTCACCTAGTGAAGGGATTTTAACCTCAGCTCTGTTAGGACCTCTACCCTGTTAGGAGTAACCTTGATAAAGGATTTAAACCCAAATTAATGAGCCATCCAATTAAGGGATTTACAACATCAGGCCTGTTAGGACCTACCCGGTTAGGGAACTTTAATACTATTGCAACTATTAGGAAACAACAGGTAAATGATCTGATCAATGTACTCTCTTCTTGCCAGTACTGATGAATACTAAGAGGGGGGGGTGAATTAGTATGCAAAAAATCTCTGCACTTAAACACTTTGTAAGACTAATAGTAAACCGGTAAAATAGTTTAGCAGACAAACTGGTTAACACACATGCAAACCAAATAGCTACTAATGCATTCACCCATAGAAGAAAAAACACCATAACACAAGAGATTTTAACGTGGAAACCCAAATGGGAAAAACCATGGTGAGATGGAACTCATAAGCAACTATCTATAGAATAGGAACCAGACTGGTTAAGGGCAGACCGGTTAAGGTCTTACAATGTTCTTTACCAGAACAGATCCTGTTAGGAATCTCAATCTCTGTTAGGAGATAAGTTCAATTAAAGACTACCTTGCTAGAGGATTTTAGATCCACAGATGTGAACCACCTTGTTAGAGGATTTACAAAAGGCTTTTGGGCCTACCTGGTTCAGGGATACAAACTTGTCAAAGATGTGAGTAATCATCAAGTGTTTGATCTAGCTAATAGCATAGACTACTCAGTTAGATCCTTGATAGCTTGTTCCTAATGCATTCTAGCATTACTTCAGTCTTCTACACATTCATATTCTCTCCAAATCCTCAACCACCTTAAACCCTAGCAACAGCATAAACTTTTGCTACAACCACATCAACAACCTAAAGCCCTAGACATGATGTCCTTATAAAGGAATCTGGTTTCATGTCAGTCCAATAGGATTACATTACAATTTCCTAGGTTCAATGAACCTGGACATACTTGGTAACACGACACAAAAGCACCGTTAAAGTGTCGGCACCATCAAACAATCGGTGGATGGTAACTCATCATAGAGTATTACCAGTTCATACAATATACCAGTTGCCGGTTTGTCAAAAATGAAGACTGGTAAAAATGTGTTATGCCACTTTAATTCCTTGTACCGCTTGGGATCCACAAACCGCTTGGGGTCAACATGCTGCTTCAGACCGGGAAACACATTCTGCAAAACATCAATAGTCTAAAGACTATAATACAACATACCGGTTGGAACAAATACCGGTTGTGCTCTAACTCATACATATAAAGGAGATCTCAATGCAAGTGTGTGTCCATCAATGACAATCACAACATAAACATCAAAAATGCCAACAATCTCCCCCTTTGGCATTGATGGCAACACTTAGGAAAATAAAATTTTGACATCTAAGTGTTTTACAACAAAATCATGCCATTAAAATTTTTTCTCCCCCTAAGCATATACACTATCCCTTTAACAATACAATGTATAACATTTTTGCATATAGAACATAAACATTGAGATATTCAGAGCATATATCAAAATTTTGATTACCAGATACTTCTCCCAAATAGAATTCTTCTCCCCCTTTGCCAACAATGACAAAGTACAGCTGAACAACCCTGTTTTCATTTGATATTAAAATAATTAAAGTTTATGACAATAAGGAATAATACTTGTCAAAAACATATTTAAAGTCCCGCATGAATTTTTTCATCGATAAAGACCAAGACTCAAGTAGGGAGGTGGCTACTTCTTTCTCTATCTGCATCTGGGAGACCTGTTCTTCCATGGCATCAATTGTGCTCATCTCCTATGTAACTATTAAGGCATCCAAGTTTAGATAGCACTTCTGATGAATTTGCAATTGTGGGAGTAGAACCAGATGTAGCTCCTACAAATCTCTAAACTGGGTGTTGATCTCTTGCTCCATTTTTGCTAACTGGATGTGAAACCAGTGAATGGTTTGCCCATAAGTTGTAAAGGAATTATAAGGTGGCTTGAATGTGTTCATGTAGGACTGCAAGTCTATTTGAAGCTTTTGCTTCTAAGCTAGCACATCATCATAGAACAGATGGGGTTGGCAGATCTTGCTGAGTAGCAGATTCTCCTCATCCAGAGCGTCCCTTATATCCTTTTGTTCTTTTTTCAGTTCAGACCGGAGCTCATTCAACTTCTTCACCAGAGCTATATTAAGAGATTTTTGATGCTCCTTCTTGACATTTGCCTCTGCTGCCTCTTCTAGGCTCTGCACCTGATCATCCCCTATTGTGCATAGGAGCTTTAGTTTGGCCAGTGATGATTCAGTGTTGGGAAGGTTAGTACCGGGTATCAAACCCGTAAGAGTGTCCACAACCACTTGAATTACATCCTGCTCCTTCTTCCTTCGTATGTTTTCAAGCTGTTCTTGGGCAAATTTGATGCTCTGCATTAGCTCCATTTCACTTGCAGATAGAAGGTCGATAGGACTGGTGAGGTCAGCCGGTTTGGCTTGACTACCAGTTGCCTTCGGAGTCTCCATCTGGGTTCTCTTTGCCGCTTCTCTCTCCTTATCCTCTTCTACTTTTTTCTTCTCCACTTCTCTCCTCTTCTCCTCTACTTTGTCTTCCTCAACCTTTTTCTTTTCTTCTTCCTTCCGCTTCTCCTCTTCTTTCTCTTCCTCTTCCTTCTTCTTTTTCTCTACTTCTCTCCTCTTTTCCTTTGCTTTGCCTTCCTCAACCTTTTTCTTTTCTACTTCCTTCTTCTTCTCTTGTTCCTTATCTTCCTCTTCCTTCTTCTTCCTCTTTGCTTCCTTCTTCTTCTCCTGTTCCTTATCTTCCTCTTCTTTCTTTTTCTTTTCATCTTCTTGCTTCTTTTTCTCTTCTTCATCCTTTTTCTTCTTCTCTTCTTCATCCTTCTTCTTCTTCTCTTCTTCATCTTTCTTCTTCTTCTCTTCTTCATCCTTTTTCCTCTGCTCGGCTCGTTCCTTTGCTGCTTCCTGTCTCTCCTCGGCTTGCTTATCAACCTGTTCAGCTTGTTGCTCCTGTCCTGTTGCCTCAGACAATATTTCTAGAGTAACATCTTCTACATCCAGGGCATCGACATCAATAGTGTCGACCAGTTCATCAACCGTATTTCCTTCATCATCAAGTACTTCATCCAGTTTGGATATAACTGGTTCTTTCTTAGCTTACCGGTTGGCTTCAGCCACTCGATGCATCTTTAGAGCTTCTAGAGCATGAGTGTGTGTATCCTTGAGCACTTCCTTACCCTTCCCTTCCAGTAACAGGAGTCTTCTTCTTCTCTTGAAGAAAAGAACTTTGTATTTTTTCATTACATTGAACAGTTCCGAATTTGATACATCAGGAAAATGTTCAGCAAAAACTTTTTCTCTCATTTCCTGTTCCTGCTCTATGGCAATGTGCCATTTATTGTCTAAGGACTTATACAAAGAATCTGGT
This sequence comes from Cryptomeria japonica, assembly GCF_030272615.1. Lineage (NCBI taxonomy): Eukaryota > Viridiplantae > Streptophyta > Pinopsida > Cupressales > Cupressaceae > Cryptomeria > Cryptomeria japonica. The sequence continues at coordinate 467,011,330 of NC_081414.1, forward strand.
GTTTCAGATATAATTTCTGAAGTCAACCGGTCATTAACACATAAATACTGAATTATTTCCTTTTCAACCGCTTCCTTTTCATCATCATTAAAGTCATCAAAATACTTAATTAAATCATGTAGCAATTTTCTCCTAATATTATTTATTGTTCTTTGACAATGTGTCAAAGTTTTATAGGAAGAGATATCTATATTTACCAGTGCAGATGATGCCAGTTCATTCTTTGTCTTCTTCCTTGTCTATCTTACCTTCTTGGGCTTCTCCTCGGACATAGTTTCCTCTAAGTCCGGTGTATTGCTTTTTGTCTTCCTTTTCCTCTCGAAGACTTTAGCCAGTGTTGCTTCCAGTTTCTTCTTCGCTAGTGACCATTTGGTCACTTTTGGACTTGCTGTTGTAACCGGTGCAGATGCAGATGGCACTTCTTTTCCCTTCTTCACTAAAGGCTCTTTTCCTTTCTTTACTGGTGGTTCCTCAACTGGTGTTATCCTCTCTAGGTAGGTGTCAGTTCTCTTTGCCTTAGGATCAAGCGGTGAGGCAATAAGGGTAGAGGCATACCCTTCCATCATATCATACATCACTTCATAGCCCATTGGCTCCACTTCTTCCACTCTAGGCTCAACAACCTCCATTATGCATTGATCCACCTTGATGGTGAAACAAATATCATCTTCATATTTCTTGATGATGTCACCTAATATTCTCATTCTTTGGCTTATTTTCCATTTGAACTCATCAAAATACTTGTTCAAAACTTCAGGGTAACTAGTTCCCACTGCTTGCAAACTTTCCTTTATTTGTTTGGTAACCGGTTGGTCCACCGACCACTGAATGTCTCCCACTCCTAGGAAGTATCCTTGAAAGTAAAAGAACAACCCAACCAATAGTTGTCCAAAATTGAACCTTAGTTCATTATCCTGTTTGATCGACTTCAGATTCAACAGGAGTTTCCTTTGCATACCGATGCATAGGTCAAATGATGCATCCTCCTTGGTCATCCAGTAAGCGACATTTACCACTATAGTAGATAAAGAGTTAATTCTATTGGCCGAGAGTGTCCGATATCCAATCACCATACATGCATACTTCACCAGATCATCCTTGATAGAATTGACGGTCATACCTCATGAGTTGCTCACTGAACCAGTGATCTTGGACATTTCAATTTTGCTTACCGTCCTTAGGGCTAGCACATCCCCTATATTGCAGAAACCGGTGACAGCATGGATTACTTGTGGTGTTATATCATGCGTTCTTTCCAGGTACATCTTGTCACCATGAACTCTGCTCAGAATGATCCTAATGTGATCATCTATGAAATCCTCCAAGAAATAAGTAGCATTGTGGAGCTTCTTCTTCTCCAAGATACTATACTCCAGTTTGATCTTTTTATCTTGTCCACAGAACAAACCTAGCTAGGAGTGGATAGCAAGAGACCCTAGGTCTTTGAGTTTACAATCAATATAATCTAAGATTCCCTCTTCTACTATAACACCAGTTGGTACTTGAGATAGGGCATTATACTTAGACTTGCATTGAATAAAACTTGTAGACTTGACAGATGCACTAGAGCTGGTATGAGATGTGGAAGCCATGGTAGAAACTTAAAAACTCAAGAAATACCTTTTGAAACATGTGAATTTAGGGCTTTCAGATTCTCCTTCACTTCACACTTCATCAGTTGCAGAATCACCACTTTGTGTTCTTCACTTGGCCACTTGCAATTTGAATTTGAATCTCCTTCGCGGTTTCTCAATTTCTCAAAATCTCAGCACAAATCGCTTTGTCGTCACTTTGCATTGAAAAACCTCCTTCGCTTCGAAAATTGATAGTGAGAAATGATTTGAAAAATCCTTTTAAGCATATTCCTCACCTACCACAATTAATGCTCCTCCATTAGGGTGTAAACCCTAATTTGCCTTTCACCATTTTTGGTCTTTTGCCAACTGACAGGTATCACATGCCGGTTAAGGTATTTTACCGATGTAAACCGGGGGTTCGAAACATTTTGCCGTTTGCTCCCCCTAAGCTTTTCTGAAGCTTAGTTTGCCAGTTCTGTGATTTCCACACTAGCTGCAGAAATCGGTTCCGCTTGTAACACCGCTGGTTTCTTCTTCCAGGTTTTGTTCATGTCCGCTTGAACAGTGTCAACATCAATGTTTCCTTCCAGAGTGACTGGTATATCATCAGATATGTTCTTTCTTGATCTACAGAATCTGGCAATATGACCCAGTTTGTTGCAGTGATAGTAGATCAATCCAGGTGCTCTCCAAGGTCCATTGTTCATGTTTCCATTCTTCCTTTTGCATGTTGCAGTAGTGTGACCATGACCATGACAGACCATACAGTTTGCTCTCCATCTGGTTGCCGCTTGATAGCCACTGCTTCTTTTTTGACGATTGAAGGCATTAAACCAGTTGTGATTCTAGTTTAAAAAGGTTCAGGACCAGCTCCTTGGGTCCTCTGAGGATATCTACCAATGTTGTTCATAACTAACTTGCATTTAGATGCTCTATTCCCATACTTGTTGCTTGCATAACAGTTACCATTGAATCTATAGGATCTAGGTTTATCATTTAAGAAATAAGGAAAATTGTTGTAAGCCTTACTCCTACACACATTTGCAGTATGTCCTTCTTTAAGATAGTTGAAGCAAATAGGTTTAAATTTTTCCTTATCTTTATCCTTTGATACCGGTTGTTTCTTTGATGTTCCAGCATTTGTACCAGAGGTCTCACCTTCCTTATGACCGGAATAACCAAGTCCATTGGTATTATTGATCGGTTTGGCAGATTCAAGATTTTGCTCTAGCTTGACAGTACTCTTGTTGAACTTAGCAAGTATTTCCTTTGACTCGGAGAGTTCTTTGGAAATAGCAGCATTTGTTTCCAATAGGTTTTCATTCTCAAAGATGGCAATGTTCAGTTCTCCTTGCATGTCTTCCTTTTCCACTTTGCTTGCATGGAGTTGAGCAGTTAGGGCACTGATCTCTTATTTCAGCTTGGAGATCTCATGATCTCTTTCTTTCACCAGATCTTTAGCTTTCCTCCAGTTCTCAAGCTCTTGACACATCTGTATAGTCAATCCTTCCAACTCCTTTCTCAGGTTGGAGTTTGATTCATTCAACTTATTTACTTCTGCAATTAGGGCTTCCATGTCTACTTCATCTGAAGAACTATTTTCAGATAGCTCCATCAACTTTTCAGCATGTTCTCTCCTTTTTGCTTGAGATGCCTTGTATTTGACCATAAGATCATCATAGGCTTGCTCAGACTAAGTGAGCCGATGAGTAAGTTCCCTTATAGAGTATTCCCCCATATCTCTTTCCAAGTGGTTAAACTTATAGAAAGGTAGGCTCTGATACCAATTGATGAATACTAAGAGGGGGGGTGAATTAGTATGCCAAAAATCTCTGCACTTAAACACTTTGCAAGACTAATAGTAAACCGATAAAATAGTTTAGCAAAAAAACTGGTTAACACACATGCAAACCAAATAGCTAATAATGCATTCACCCACAAAATCAAAAACACCATAACACGAGATTTTGACGTGGAAACCCAAATGGGAAAAACCACAGTGAGATGGAACTTACAAGTAACTATCTATAGAATAGGAACCAGACCGGTTAAGGTCTTACAATGTTCTTTACCAGAATAGATCCTGTGAGGAATCTCAATCTCTATTAAGAGATAAGTCCAATTAAAGACTTCCTTGCCAGAGGATTTTAATTCCACAGATGTGAACCACCTTGTTAGAGTATTTACAAAAGGCTTTTGGGCCTACCCGGTTAAGGGCTACAGACTTGTCAAAGATGTGAGTAATCAACAAGTGTTTGATCTAGCTAATAGCACAAACTACTCGGTTAGATCCTTGATAGCTTGTTCCTAATGCATTCTAGCATTACTTCAGTCTTCTATACATTCATATTCTCTCCAACTCCTCAACCACCTTAAACCCTAGCAACAACATAAACATTTGCTACAACCACATCAACAACCTAAAACCCTAGACATGATGTCCTTATAAAGGAATCTGGTTTCATGTCAGTCCAATAGGATTACATTACAATTTCTGAGGTTCAATGAACTTGGACATGCTTGGTAACACGACACAAAAAGCACCGTTAAAGTGTCAGCACCGTCAAACAATCAATGGATGGTAACTCATCACAAAATGTCGATTGGTAACTCATCATAGAGTATTACCGGTTCATACAATATACCGGTTACCGGTTTGTCAAAAATGAAGACTGGTAAAAATGTGTTATGCCGCTTTAATTCCTCATACTGCTTGGGATCCATGAACCGCTTGGGGCAACATGCCGCTTGAGACAGGGAAACACATTCTACAAAACACCAATAGTCTAAAGACTATAATACAACATACTGATTGGAACAAATACCGGTTGTGCTCTATCTCATACATATAAAGGAGATCTCAATGCAAGTGTGTGTCCATCAATGACAATCACAACATAAACATAAAAAATGCCAACAAGTATAGATCCATTTCAACTGCAATTTGCTTCACACATGAAGACATCTCAATCTGGTTCGACACACTCTCCTTCTCTGATCATCGACACACTAAACCTTCTCAAACTCAACCTAAATACACTTTTCAACTAGGTCGGCTACATGACCCTAACCAAATTCAAAATACATTGAATTTAAATTATAGATCATATCAGATAATTACAAATCATTTACATATAATTACAAAAAATTTCAAGACAATTACAGTTGTTGAATGATCATAACACATCACCGCACATCAATCTGATAAGTTGTCAAACCCTTAACACACTCTGCTAAGAACTTTGTTGTTTCCCAAGAAATTTGATCCTTGTACGTGCTCAAACATCATTTTATCACATCAAATGTATTTTGACACATCACCACTAAGTAATAAACATAATAAGATTCACCGCCAAACCATAAAACATCATCGGTTAAAGGTCTTGTTACCGATTCTCAAACCCTGCATTGAATAAACAATAGTCAATTACAAACATGACCTCTCATTCTCCAAACATGATGCGGTTCTCGTCATAGATTCATTGTAATGTCATAAGCATACATTCCAAACCGCAACACCTAACTCAACATGAATCTCTACCGCAACCATCTCCTTCACTGTTCATGCTTATAAGTTGATTGCAACTTATCAAATTTGTTGTCCAACTCAATTCATTACTGGTTAGGCTATACTTAGATAACTTAGATGATATACCAAACATAAAAAAACATGGTTTCCATCAATGACAATACAAATAATTGATCATATCATAATTATATCATCACCAACAATCCATCAATATATCATCACCAACAACCCTTCAATATATCATCCTTTACCAGTACATCATCATCTCCATCAATTATGCTAATATGCCAACATTCTCCCCCTTTGGCATTGATGGAAACACTAAAAGAATACAACACCAAAATAATCAACTGATGAAAAATACCAGGAACTCATCATGCCATGTTGTACTGATTTGTGCTTCACTTGATCTTCTCCTCCTTTGCATTTCTTCTTCATGTCATTGTTCTTCTCCCCTTTTGACAGCTATACCAAAGGTGAAAAGGAATCATCTTTCTTCATTTTTTCTACTTCATCTCTATTGCTCCCCTTGAGGAGTATCCCTCTTCTCATCAATCCACAATGAAAGATATTCAAGAAGTCCACTAGATTGATGCATCACATCTTCTTAGTTGACCTTGGGTAGGGGTATAGCCCCTAACTTACCTCTGAGATATTCAAAGGTAGCCTTAGGTAATGACTTAGTAAATATATCTACCAACTGCTCCTTACTTGATGCATGCTCCAATCTCACTTTCTTTTCATGTACTCTTTCTCTCAAAAAGTGATACTTCAATTTAATATGTTTAGTCATAGCATGCAGTACCGAGCTCTTTGAAATGTTTATAGCACTAGTGTTATCACAATGTATGATCATCGGTTCTGTCATATCCTGCTTGAATCCTTCCAATACGTGTCTCATCTATATAAGTTATGTATAATTCATGGATGCAGCTACATACTCTACTTCTATTGTAGACTATGAAATACAAGTCTATTTCTTACTGGTCCAAGATACCAGTCTACCACCTAGAAAGAATGCACCACCGGTTGTTCTCTTCCGGTCATCCACATTTCCTATCCAATCAACATCAATGAATACCTACAAAGAAAAACTACCTTTCTATGGATACCACAATCCATAATCAACTATCCCTCTAAGATATCTGAAAATTCTCTTCATTGTTGTCATGTGTGTCTCCTTAGGGTTCTTTTGAAATCTTGCTACTAAACCAACTGCATGGGCAATATCTGGTCTACTATGAACAACATAATGAAGTTTCCCAATCATAGATCTATATTACTTCTCATCCACTGAGGGTGAATCATCGTATTTTTACAACCTACAACCTGTAACCATAGGTGTTCCAACTAGTTTAGAGTCTTCATTTGTTGTACCTGCAAACCAATGAAAAATTTAGTCTCACCTATTAGAGACATCTCAAACTCTTCTTTCATCTCATTTGCAAAAGTCATACTCATATTATCATTTCCTCCAAATATGATATCATTAATAAATACTTATGCAATCAAAATCTTGTCTCCTTTAAATATTATTGTCCTCGTTGGTTCTCTGAAATCCTATCATTATCAGATGTGCATGAAGTCTTTCAAACCATGCCCTTGGTACTTTCTTTAATCCATATAAAGTTTTATGTATTTTGCATAGCATATCCTTATCTTTTGTCAATGCAAACCCATCCAGTTGTTCAATATACACCTCTTCTTCAAGAATACCATTCTGAAATGTTGAATTTACTTCCATTTGGTAAAATTTGAAGTCTTTAAATGCTACAAATGCAAGTAGCATTCTAACACCTTCAATCCTAGCAACCGGTGCAAAGGTCTCTCCATAATCTTCACCTTCTTCTTGTACATACCCTTTGCAAACTAGCCTTTCCTTGTTTCTAACAACTTCACCATCTTCATTTAGCTTGTTTCTAAATACCCACTTTGTGCCAGTCACATTTTTACCATCAGGTCTAGGAACAAGTGACCAAGTGTTGTTTTTCTCAATTTGATCAAGCTCTTCATTCATTGCCTTTATCCAATCATCATCCTTAAGAGCTTCTCTTACTGTCTTCGATTGAATTGTGAAAAATTAGACAAGCACTTTCTCTGATCTTTCTTCTTGTATGTACTCCAACATTCTTGTCTCCAATTATCTAATCTACTGAATGATTTAACTTCACATATCTAGGTATAACCTGTTCCAGTGCAATAACCTCTTTTTGTTCTTTATCATTATCTTCTTTATCTACTGGTTGAGCATCTTCATCTGCACTGTTCTGCTCAACATCTTTCTACACTTCCAATTTAATAATCACAAGTTTTTGTTCATCATCTTTGATCATATTTTCTGGTATCATTGGGTTTATCAAAGAAATCATCAACTTCTTTACAACTAGGGTTTCTAGTCTGAATGCTCTTGTACAATCTTCACAATCCACTATGCATTGTGATTGTCATTGATGTCAACCGGTATAGGATGGTTACAAGTGTAAGAGATATTTGTGTAGTATTGTTATTGTTGCATACCTAATGAGATGTCTTTGATATTCACTGGTAAGTGAGGAAATGTTTTTGAGCACAAAGACCTTTGGAGTCACCAGTACACAAGTTAGTTTTGACTTATGCAAGGACTGCAGGCCCGTAAGTGATATGTTGGCAGTGCATTATTTCCAACTGACAAGTGAGTTAGTGTAGAAGTGTCAACTGGCAACCAGTATGTTGTAGGATGTTTGGATAAGAAACAACAAGACTCCCATCAGATAAAGAAGAATTCACCATATAAAGTAGTTGACATGATGATGCAGTCACAGGAGTTGACTCAGATTGAAGTTTAGTAGTCTTATGCAAACCAGATCCTCATTGGCAAACAAGAAAAGAGGCTTGATGGAAGTACTGCAAACTAATAGCAAATGATGAACTGGTAGTGAAGAGCGCAATGGTATACTGGTAGGTCGGTGAAGTAGAAGGAAGATAGGTGGTCATCATAAATCTAGGAGCGGTGATTGGTAACAAAGTTACAATGGTAAAAGGTGAGTTGGTTAGTTTGTGATAATGCCAAACTAAAGGTTAGTGAAGTCAACTTCAGTCATCATGCAGTTAAGCCATGATTTCTTGTGGATTTTTTGGTCCGCATTTAAATGATTGAACTCGACCCAAAAGTTTCTATTTTGGGGGGATGTAATGGCAAATTTGGTTGAATAGATGGTGGAATTATTGGAGGGAACACAAAGAAAGAATGGGAATATTTGAATTTGATATCTACCAAGATTCGTGATTGCATTGATTAAGGAAACACCTGAAGGTGACAACAGAGGTAGTATAAAGTGTTTTGAGTTCATGCAAAACATTTTTGATCGAAAAAATTACAAAGTGCGAATCCTGTGAGAGGTGATCCAACATGTAGAGTGAAGAGTGAGGAAGTGCTAAGTGATTTAGTAGAGCAGAGTGTGTGTGAAGTAGACCGGTAGAGTGCAGAGCTGAGGGTATGAGCATAGGACCAACAAAGTGCAAAGCCGAGGGTATGAGCAGAGAACTGATATAGTGTAGAGTAGACACAACAAATGTAAACAGAGTATGAGATTCATTGTGATATGATCAAGCTATTAGTAGCTATTCCAGCAGATCAACTTCTTGTTTCTTTCAACCATTGCAACTCAAAATCCCTTAACCGGGTGGACTTTAATAGGTCCCTTTGTAAAATTGCTTAATCGGGTGACATCTTAATTGATGATCCTATGTCCTTTAACAAGGCTACCTCTAAGAGGGTAAAGGCACTAATAGGCCTTAAAGAAAATACCTTAACCAGGTGGCACCTAACAATGTCTTTGTAATCTTTTAATAGGGATGGCTCCTCACCAGGCGTACTCCAGAAGAGTGCAGATTTTGTGAGTTTCTACTCACACCGTGGTTTTCTCCCATTTGGGTTTTCATGAAATAAATCTTGGTGTTCTTGTGTGAATGGTCATGTGTGTGCATGTAGTTTATTAATGTTGCTTATTCTATTAAGTATTAAGTTTGAATAGAAAACTCGATTAAGGTTAAATCTGATATAAATGGTAAAGTGTTGATTCACCCCTCCCCTCTTAGCACCGATTGGGACTAAAAAATGATATCAGAGCCTTGGTTCTCAGTTTTAGAAGAGCTTGACAACTTGAGGAAAGATCCAAGATGATGTGAAAGGAGGGCCCTAAGTTCTCTAAGGAGAATTACACTTTATGGTGTGGTAGAATGAAGCTCTACCTAAGAACCCTAGGAGATCAATACTAGAATCATGTAAGCATAGAGTGCAATGAACCTACAGGGGTTCTTACTATAGATCATATCAAAGAAAGGAAAGACAACACTGCAACTATGGATGTGATTTCTAGCACTCTATCTGATAATGAGTATGTTGAGGTTCAAGATCTAAAAAATAGCCTATGAGATGTGGAATAAGCTGAAGATTGTTTATGGTGGAGATCCTCATGTACAAAAGGCTAAGGTGGACAGCTTAAGAGGCAAATTTGATGAGATGAGGATGCAAGAAGAAGAAAATATAGAAAAGTATAGAAAAAGAATAAAGGATGTGGTAAATTCCATCAGAAGTGCTAGAGGAAAGCTTGAAGAAGATGATGTGGTCAACAAAATCTTCAGAACCTTGCTACCACAATATGCCATAAGGGTTTCTGAAATTCAGGAACTCAGATCCTTGGGAACGGTTATTGTTTCACTTGACTCACTGATTGGTAAGTTAACTGCCTTTGAACTAAGCAACTATGATAAAAATATGCCAAAGATTGATGTTTCCTTCAAAGCTTCCATGATACCTGCACCAACAAGTAGAAGAAAAGAAACCAGAAATAGTTCTACTACAAGAATCAGTCATTCTCATGAACGTGACAACTTGTTGTCTGAAGAACAAGAACAAGATGAGATTGAAGTGATGAATAATGATGAACAACTAATATCCTAATCGGTACTGAGAGGGGGGGTGAATCAGTATAGGCAAAAACTTGCTTCAATACTTTGACACTCTCTTAACGTAGATAATCGATTATATATACCATTTTACTTAACCATAGCAATACCAGTTAAATAGAAATGCTTGAGTCAACTAAACCGGTTAACCAGAAGTACTTTAATAGATCTCAGATCTTGATAGCTACTTTACCAGTTTAGTCATGCATGAGTAGAATCAATAATACCACAATCATTTAGCACTACATGGATATTCAACTTTAATCAAAAACCACTCAATCATCACATGAAAACTCACAACCCATAACACACAAATTTTATACGTGGAAACCCAAATGGGAAAAACCATGATGGGGATGAATACCCACAAGCTTGTTTTGAACTCTTTTGAAGTCTGCTCTGTTAGGAGCCTAGTCCGGTTAAAGACATTACAATAAGGTTCCGTTAGGAATCGATCTTGTTAGGGATCACCCGATTAAGGGATGGCTATAAACCCTGTTGAAGGTTGAAACCCTGTTAAAGGTTACCTTGCTAGAAAATTTAAATAACTCAATGAGCTTGAGTCACTTGATTAGAGGATTTGCAACAAGCCTATTAAAGCTACCCGATCAAGGGATTTTCCTTTTGTTGAAATGGTTAGAAGTCAACAGGTAAAGCTCTGATCTGATAACAACACTACTTGCTAAGGTAGATCCTTTTCGGCTCCTCTCCTTTGCAATCACACTCTGCAGGTTCCACACTCTAGTTTGGCAAGTATCTCAACATGCAGACACACACACACAACTTTTGCCAACATAAATAATAACAAACATCATCGACCTTATAGACAACAATTAGGTCGGTAGCATAAACCCTAAACCCTAAACATTTTAGGTTTACAATTACAAGCGGTCCAATCCTGACTGTTAGAACCATTGCATAGAATGAAGAGATCTAAAACAGATCTCAAGTCATTCTGCATCATCCAATCTTCATCACATCTGGAAATCGGTAACCCATCACATGCACTTCATATACCGCTCAGAACATCACACATTCCCAATGTAGGAATTCAATGCATTTGATCTTCATGCACAAGATCCTCAAGGAAATACTTCACATGCACATAACTGACATGGCATCTTGATCCTTATCCTTATCGTTCACAAAACACCTCGGTTGCACCGCACAGGCCATACCGGAAACCCTAGAACTGAACAGAGACTACCAACCGATAGTCACACTTAGTGAACCCAGACACCGGTCCACTCCATCTCAGTTGACCAAAACTGCTTCCAATCTGCATACTGGTGCATACCAGTTCACCTGCTTGAGCATATATTGACATCAATGACAACATACATTGTCACCGCTTCATCATATGCCAACAATCTCCCCCTTTGGTAGTGAGGGAAATACTTAGTGTATCATTGCTCACTATCTGCATCATGCTTAATAACATATACCGGTTGACATATACCGGTTCAAAGATCACAACCACCACCATCTGGACTGGTCAGTGTGCATTTTACCACATATCTTCATCATTAGATATCTTCTCCCTCATATATCATCAGATATCTTCTCCCCCATACATCATCAGATATCTTCTCCCCCTTTGACAACAATGCCAAAGTGGAGGCACAAGCTTCCAAGCTCCACTATGCTACTCCATGTGTGGAGTAGGATCCTTCAACACATCAATCCTGTAAGATTTGTCACTGTAGTACCTAACTGATGTGGAGCACACATTTTTAATTTACTTCATGAAGGGGAAAAACCCCTAATTCACCTCTCAAATAGGTAAATGTAGTCTTCAATAAAGGCTTAGTGAATATGTCTACTAACTGCTCCTTACTGGAAATATGTTCTAATACAACCTCTTTATTCTGAACCTTTTCTCTCAAGAAATGATACTTGAGCTCAATATGCTTTGTCCTAGCATGCAATACCATATTTTTGTAAATATTGATTGCACTATTATTATCACAAAAAATACTCATCAGTTCAGATATAGGTACTTTGAAGCCATTCAGTACGTGCTTCATCTAGATTGCTTGAGTGTGGTTCATAAATGCTGACACATACTTCGCTTTAGCTATAGACTGGGAAATATAGCTCTGCTACTTGCTCATCCCGGAGACTAGTCTTCCACCAAGGAAGAACACTCCACCGGTTGTTCTCTTCCGATCATCCACATTACATGCCCAATCTAAATCGGTAAACACTTTGAGACCAAAGTTGCCATTTTATGGATACCACAATCCATAATCAATTGTCCCTTTCAGGTATCTAAGAATCCTCTTTACCACTACCAAGTGAGATTCTCTTGGACTCTTTTGAAAATGGGATACTATGCCCACTGCATGAGCAATATCCGGTCTGTTGTGCACCACATAATGCAGCTTACCGATCATTTATCGGTATTCCTTCTCATCCACCAACATTGTATTATCCTCCTTTGTCAGTTTGCAGCCAGTCACCATTGATGTTCCAACCGGTTTGCTCTCCTCCATGCCAAAGGTCTTCAATACCTCTTTGATATACTTGGATTGGGTAAAGAAGATACCCTCCTTCATCTACTGAATCTATAGACCAATGAATAACTTTATCTCTCCACTTAGAGACATTTCAAACTCTTTCTTCATTCCTTCTGCGAATGCATGGCTCATTTCATCATCTCCTCTGAATATCATGTCATCTACAAATACTTCATAGATCAGAATCTAATCACCTTCAGATTTCAAGTAGATGTTGTTGTCCTCACTTGTTCTCTGAAATCCTATCTTCACAAGATGAGAGTGAAACCATTCATACCATTTCCTTGGTGCTTATTTCAATCCATACAGGGCCTTGTGTAATCTACACACCATGTCACTATCTTCTGACAAAGAAAACCCATCTGATTGCTCAATATACACTTCTTCTAGGATTCCATTCAGGAATACAGACTTCACGTCCATCTTTTATACTTTGAATCCCTTGAATGCTACAAATGCAAGTATAATTCGAACACCTTCTAGTCTAGCCACTGGGGCAAAGGTTTCTCCATAGTCTTCTCCCTCTTCCTGAGTATATCCCTTGCATACAAGTCTTTCCTTGTTCCTTACCACTGTGCCTTCTTCATTCAGCTTATTTTTGAAGACCCATTTGGTACCAATTACATTCTTATGTTTCGGTCTGGGTACCAAGGACCATGTTGCATTCTTTTCTATCTAGTCCAACTCCTCTTGCATTGCCTTTATCCAGTCTTCATCGGTAAGTGCCTCTCTAGTGGTCTTAGGCTCAAATTCTAAAATCATACAAGATTTTTCTTTCACCTTTCTCCTTGTGAGTATCCCTCCATCTTTATCTCCTATGATTTTCTTCAGATCATGATGTAGTTTCATATACCTAGGAATGATCGTAGCTGGTTCTTCTTGTTTTTCCTCTTCTTCTTCACCTGTTGCAGCTTCTACCGGTATAGGAACACTGAGGTCCTTTTGGTGTTTGCAACTTGTTTCCTTCTTAACTGGTTCCCAAAAGGCTACACCCAGTTCATCTTCCGCTTGCTTGCTGCAGGTTTCCTCATGCTCCTCAAGGGATTCATCAACCCTAACATTGATACTCTCAACAATTTTATGAGTCATGTTGTTGTAGCATTTGAGAGCTTTCCTTTTAGTAGAATATCCCATAAATATTCTTTCATTACATTTAGCATCAAACTTACTCAGATGCTCACCTCTCCTGATATAGCACTTACTGCCAAACACTTTGAAATAACTCACATTAGGAGTTCTCCCATTCTAGTACTCATAGGGGGTTTTGTCTTTACCTTTCTTGATGAGTACCCGATTCATGGTATAGACTGGAGTGCTTACCACTTCTCTCCAAAAAGTGTGAGCAACCTTTACTTGGATCAACATAGTTCTAGCCACTTCAACTATAGTCTTGTTATTCCTTTCTTCTATGCCATTCTGATGTGGTGTCCTTGGGGCAGACAACTGCCTCTTGATGTCGTTCTCTTCATAGTACTTGTTGAATTCATCAAAAGTGAATTCACCTCCCTGATCGGTTCTTAGGCATTTTATTCTTCTATCGCTCTCCTTCTCCACCAATTCTCTAAAGGCTTTGAGATTTCCAAATGTCCGAGACTTGTCTTTCAAGAATGTGACCCACATCCTTCTTGAGTAGTCATCAGTAAGAATCATGAAATAACGATCTCCCTGAATGCTTCTAGTTTTCATTGGACCACACAGATCGGTGTGCACTAGATCAAGTAAGTTCTCTGCTGAAAAAGACTTACCTTTGAATGTTGAGGAAGACATCTTCCCAAGTTGACATTCTTTGCATAAAGCATTCTCCGGTTTGTTCAACAAAGGCAATCCTCTTACTGCCTTGATCTTACTAGCCTTTACAATATTATCAAAATTTATATGACAAAGTCTCCTATGCCATATCCAGTTGTCATCAAACTTCACCATCGAGCACTGACTAATCTTGGCATTCAGATGAAACAGGTTTCCTCTGGTTTTCTTATCAGTGGCAATAAGTTCACCACTCTTTCCAATTATTTTGTAGACTCTGCCTTTGAACTATAGAATGAGTCCTTTGTCGTTCAGTTGAGAAACACTCAAAAGGTTGTGCTTAAGGCCTTCCACCCAGTAGATCATCCACACTTCTTTTTCCATTCAGTGAGATGGATCCTTTTCCTTTCACCATGCAAGGTGCCTCATTGCCAAACCGGACAACACCTCCATCACATTCTTCAAGAGACATAAACTTTCTCTAGTCACTGGTCATGTGGTGAGAACACCCACTATCAATGATCCACTCATTATAGTTGTTAATGTAAGAGACAAGGGCTTTCTGATCAGATGCCTCTTCCTTTATAGCTACAAACACTATGTCCTCATTATCTTCATCCTCAGATTCTTCATCGGTAACACCTTCATCCACTACAACAAGACAATTTCTCCTACCTCCTCCTTTATACTTTCTAAACCTTTCCAATTTATCCTTATTATCATTGTTAGGACAATTAACAGCTATATGTCCTTTCTTATTGCAGGAAAAACATTTTAGAGGAAGCTTACCTTTGTATTTTCTGGTGCCTTTTGGAAGTCTCTTGGCAAGAAGAGCTTCAAACTCCATCATAATATCTTCATCATCCATCTCTCTTCTTGGCATGGATTCATAAATGGCATTGACTTATTTTCCTTTTCTCGTTGGTGCGGAGGAAACATACGCTCTAAAGGCTGACTCTATCTTCTGAACACTACCATCATAGCTATTCAATTCATATGTAGTCAACTTTGCAATGATAGAGTCTAGAGATACCTTTGTCTTTTCGATAGATCTTAACTCCTGAATAGCGGCAACCCTGATTGCATAGACCGGTAACAATAATCTCAAAACTTTACTGACAACGGTGGCATAATCGATTGTTCCACCAGTGATCTTGATATCTCCAACCATAGTCTTGATCCTTATGCCATATTGCTGAATGGTCTCACCCTCAACCATCCTCATGTCTTTAAATTTTCCTTTGAAGCTTTCTTCCTTAACCTGCTTGACATGCTCATCACTGCCATAAATGGTTTCTTGTGTGTCCCATACATCCTTAGGATTGTCCTTATCTTTTACATCAATGAACTCAATATCGGACACGCTGCTAATAAGGGCTTCCATGACTTCCCCATTTTCTTGAATCGCTCTTTTCTGATCATCGATCAAAGTGCCAGTGGGGATGACATAGACATTCTCAACATAGCTCCAGTGTTGAGTGCCCAAAATCTTGATATAAATCTTCATTTTGTCCTTCCATATTTTGAAGTCACTCCTATTGAACTTAGGACCATCCCTCTTCATCATTAAAGAAGGATGATTTGCCTCAAGTGGTTAAGCTTGTATCACCGAGGACCTGGAGTCGCTCTGATACCAATTGATTAATAATGATGAACAACTAATATCCTAAACGGTACTGAGAGAGGGGTGAATCAGTACAGACAAAAAATTTCTTCAATACTTTGACCCTCTCTTAACGCAGATAACTAATTGTCTATACCACTGTACATAACCATAGCAATACTCGTTAAACAAAAATGCTTCAGTCATCTAAACCGGTTAACCAAAAGTACTTTAACAAATCTCAGATCTTGATAGCTACTTTACCAATTTAGCCATGCATGAGTAGCATCAATAATACCACAATCATTTAGCATTGCATGCATATTCAACTTCAATCAAAAACCACTCAATTATCACATGAAAACTCACAACCCATAACATAGAGATTTTTCACGTGGAAACCCAAATGGGAAAAACCACGGTGGGGATGAATACCCACAAGATTGTTTTAAACTCTTTTGAAGTCCGCTTTGTTAGGATCCTAGTCTGGTTAAAGACTTTACAATAAGGTTCTGTTAGGAATTGATCCTATTAGGGATCACCCGGTTAAGGGATGGCTATAAACCCTGTTAAAGGTTACCTCGCTAGAGGATTTAAAGAACTCAATGAACTTGAGTCACCTGGTTGTTGGTATTTTGATGATGATTATTTCTGATTGTCATTGATGGACACACACCTATTTGATGTATGAGTTATTCTCAATCGGTACTACATGCCATTAAATGTATAGTCTTTGTTTGTTGAAGACTATCGATGTTTTTCAAAAGATGCTTACCAGTAAAAGCATGACCGAAGAACCCAAGTCGTATGAAGATATCAAAGAAGAATGAAGACCGCGAGCGATAGTTAATTTTTTGATTGGAACACTATGTTCCAATTTTCCAATCTTCACTTGTCAACCGGTAATCAATATACTTTGTTAACCGGTATAATTGTAATGTGTGATGAGTTATCATCCATCGACACTTTGGTGGTGTTTTTGTGTCATGTTGCCAAATGTGTCTAGATGCAATGTACCTAGAAAATTGTAGTCTAATCTTATTGGACTGACATGAAATAAGGTTCCTATATGAGGACATCATGTTTAGGGTTTTACAACAGTTGTGTGTGTTCGAATATAGGAAAGAAGATTAGGTCTATGAGAGAGAAAAAAAGTATCTCAAATAGAGATAGAGAGTGCAAAAATATAGAAGACTGAAGTAATGCTGGAATGCATTAACAGGGAGCTGCCAAGGATCTAATCAAGCATTATGTGCTACAGTATAGATCATTCACTTGTTGATTACTAATATCTTTGACAAGTCTTGAACCCTTAACTAGGTAGGCCTAGCCAAGCCTATTGAAAATCCTTTAACAAGGTGGTTCACAGTTGTGGATCTGAAATCCTCTAACAGGGTAGTCTTTAGCAGGACTTATCTCCTAACAGAGATCTAGATTCCTAATAGAATCTGTTTTGGTGAAGAACGTTGTAAGGCCTTAACCAGTCTGACCTTAACTGGTTTGGTTACTATTCTACAGATAGTTGACTTGTGAGTTTTACTCACCGTGGTTTTTACCATTTGGGTTTCCACGTCAAAACATCTTGTGTTATGGTGATTGTGCTTCTGTGGGTGAATACTTTTTTTACTATTTGCCTTGTTTATGTTTTAACTAGTTTATTGTTTAATCCGCTACACCGGTCTACAATTAAATTGCTTAAGAGTGTATTAAAATATTGGGCATACTAATTCACCCCCCTCTTAGTATTCATCAATTGGTATCAGAGCCAACCTTTCTATAAGTCTAACCACTTGGAAGGAGATATGGGGGAATATAGTGTGAGGGAACTCACTCATCGTATTACTAATTCTGAGAGAGCCTTTGATGAACTCAAAGTCAAGTATAAAGCCTCTTTGATCAAGAGAAGAGAACTTGTTGAGCAATTGATGGAATTTATGGAAAATAGCTCTTCTAATGAAGTAGACATGGAGGCCCTAGATGGAGAAGTAGAAAAACTAAATGAATCCAAAACTAACCTAAGGAGGGAGTTGGAAGGACTGACTATTAGGATGAGTCAGGAGCTAGAAAACAAAAGAAAAGATGAAGCTTTGGTAAAGGACAAGGAGCATGACATCTTTAAGCTGAAACAAGAAATCGGTACTATTATCGTCTATCTGCAAGAGGGTAAAGAAGAGAAAGAAGAAATAAAAGTTGAACTGAATGCAGTGATTTCTCATAATGAAACCTTGATGGAGACCAATGATGCCCTTTCCAAGGAACTTGCTGAGACAAAGGAGATACTTTCTAAGTTCAACTAGAGTGCTACTAAGTTGGAGCAAAAGATGGAATCGGTGAAGCCATCAAAGGATACCACTGGACTTGGTTTCTCTAGATACGAGGAAGGTGAGACCTCTGGAACCAAGAGTGATGCACTAAAGAAGCAATCAGAACCTAAGAACAACAATAGGAGTAAAGGTAAGAAAAAGTTTAAACCTACTTGCTTTAATTGTCTTAAAGAAGGACATACTGCCAATATATGTAGGAGCAAGGCTTATAAAAACTTTCCTTAATTTCAAAACAATGTGGCTAGATCTGGTAGATTTAATGGTCACTGTTATGCATGCAACAAGTTTGGGCATAGAGCTTTTGAGTGGAGGCCGGTTATGAACAACTCTGGAAGTTATCCACCAAGGGCTAAAGGAGTTGTCCTAGAACTTCCAAAAAACCAGAACCCAAACCAGTACAGAACCTATGACCACCGGTCAAATGGTTATGAAGCGGCAACCAGCTGGAGAGCAACCTATTTTATTTGTCATGGTAGTGGTCACACTGCTGCAACATGCAAAAGGAAGAATTGAAATGTGAACACCGGACCATGGAGAACACCTAGAATGGATGCTATCATTGCAACAAACCAAGACACACTACTAGAGCATGTAGACTGAGAAAGAATCCATCAGGAGACATACCGATCAACCCAGAAGGGAAGATTGATGTTGAAACTGTTCAGGCAGATATGAACAAAACTTGGAAAAAGAAATCTGAAGAGAAGCCACAAGATGTACCAGTTTCTGCACCCAGTGTGGAAATCCCTTAACCGACAAACTAAGCTTTGAAAATCTTAGGGGGAACATATCGGTAAAATGTTTCAAACCCCTAGAGTATATCAGTAAAATACTAATGGTATTTGTTACCTATCAACTAACAGAAGAAATGAAGTGGCAAAAGGTAAAATTAGGGTTTGAGCCCTAATGATGATGCATTTATTATGGTAGGTGGGAGCATGTTTAAAAGTGACTTGTGTCATCATTTTTACTTACCTATTTTTAGAGAAGATTTTTTCTAAGCTTGAGCAGCACAACCAGAGCAATTTATCTTGCATTCAAAGAATCCAGAAAGGAATCCTGCACAAGATTTTGCAGTCATTTCAAGCTATCAGTGTGGAAGTCAAAGTGGTAAACAAGCCTCTGAAGAAGTGTGTTGTGCTCGACATCGATAAACCCTAAGTTTGAAGTGTGAAGTTATTTATCGTTGAAACATTCTTATCATTTAAAATCTTCTATATATGGCTTCTGCATCTAAAATCCCTCCTAGTTCTACTGAACCCGAGGATGCACCTGAGCTTCTTAAAAAGAAGATGAAATATAATGCCCTATCTCAAATTCCCACCAGAGTCATTGTCGAAGGTGATGTTTTAGGATATATTGATTACAAACTAGAAGACCTAGGGTCCCTAATAATTCACTCCCAGCTGAGTCTATTCTATGGAGACGATAAGAAGATTAAACCTGAATATAGCATAATAGAGAAGAAGAAATTGCATAATGCAGTATATTTTATCAAATAATTTACAAAAGAACACATTGGGATTATCCTTAGTAGGGTTCATGGTGATAAGATGTACCTTTAGCGAACCCATGATATTACACCAAAGGCAATTCATGTCTTGACCAATTTTGCAATGTTGGGGAAGTCCCCATTCTTTGAAAGATCGCCAAAATCAAAATGATAGAGCTCACCAGTTCTGCAAGTGACCAACAGGCAATGACGATTGCCACCATTAAAGATGATTTAGTGAAATATGCATGTATGGTAATCGGGTATAGAATATTCTATGCTAGCAGAATGAATTTTGTTCCTTCAGCTGCGGTGCATGCCGCTTACAGGATGATAAAGGAAAATGTAGAATATGACTTATGTGCTTATATGTAGAAACAACTCATAGATAACCTGAAGTCGATCAAATCGGACAAAACCCAGAGGTTCAAGTTTGGTCAGCTACTTGTTAGTTTATTTTTCTACTTTCAAGGATATTTTCCTGGAGTTGGTGATATTTAATGGTACTTACTTAGAGAGGATCAAACCTATTGAGGTACCGAAGTAGAAAAAGGGTAAAGTAGTGCCATCGGCATCAACACCGATTACATCTTTTGCCAGTCCCAAAGTGACCAAAAGGTCACCAGCAAAAAAGAAACTAGAGGCTATTCCAACAAAGGTATTCGAAAGAAAGAGAAAAACCAGGAACAACTCACCGGATTCAGAAGGAACTGGACTAGAGGTAGAAATAAAGAAGACAAGACAATCAAGAAAGAAGATGAAGTCAACTGGTAATGTACCACCAATCTCTACACCGGTAAATAAAGATATCTCCTCTTACAAACCTATGACACATTGTCAAAGGACCATAAAGAATATTAGAAGAAAAGTTCTTGATGATTTAAAAGAATATTTTGATGATTTCAATGATAATGAAAAGGAGGATGTTGAACAAGAACTTATTAAGTATTTATATATTAATGATCGGTCACCTTTCAAAATTAAATCAGTTACTTCTAAATCTTTGTATGATTCTTTGGAACAAATGGTGCATTGCCATTGAAAAGGAACAAGACACCAGGGAGAAAATCTTTGCGCAATATTTCCCAGATGCCTCTAACTCAAAATTGTTTGAGATTATTGATAAGTACAAAGGCATTTTCTTCATGCAAAGAAGAAGACTTTAGCTACTCAGAGGAAAAACTTCTGAAGTGGAAAAGGACACCCATTTGCAGGTTAAAGTTGTTGTCAAAATGCATCAAGTATCCGAAGCTAATTTGTAGGCTAAGCAAGAACCTGACATATCCATAGCCAAACCAGATGAATTATTTGACAGTCTGGGTGAAAGAATTGCTGAACAAAATGAACCCATTGATGTTGATGCACTGGACATTTAGGATATCACTCCAGACGAGGAAAAAGATGAAAAAGAGAGAATGGAGAAAGAAAAGGATGAGAAAACGGAAAAAGAGAAACATGAAAAAGAGAAAGCGGAGAAAGAAAAGCAAGAGAAAGAGAAAGCGGAGAAAATGAGACAAGAAGAGAAGAAGAAAGAAGAAGAGAAGAGGAAGGAAGAAGAAAAGAGGAAGGAGGAAGCAGAGAAGGAAAAGGAAGAGGAGAAAAAGAAAGAAGAAGAGCAAAAGAAAGAAAAGGAAGAAGAGGAGAAGAAAAGACAAGCAGAGATCAAGGCAAAGGAAGGAGGATAGACTCCAAAGGTAACCGGTGATCAAGCCAAGCAGGTTGATTCCACTGGTCACACTGATTTGACTCTTGCCTGTCTAACTCAATCAGTTGATGAGACTGAGCTACCGTGGAGCATTCAACTAGCGTAGTAGAGATTGGAAGAACTAAGGAAAAAGAAAGAATAGGATGTCATTCAGTTTATTGTTGACACCCTTTCTAATCTAATCCCTAGTACTAACCTCCCCAGTACCGATTCCTCACTGGCCAAGCTCAAACTTCTTTGCACAGTAGTGGATGACTAGGTACAATGTTTGGAAGATGTTGCTTAGGCCACTACAAAGAAAAATCATGAAAAGGCACTCAAACTTGCCTTGGTAAAATAAATGGATGAAGATAGGACAAAACTTATTAAGAAAAAAGATGATGTACATTCATCCATGAGTGAAGGTAACCTACTCTTGATTAAAATCTATCAACCTCACCTATTTTGTGAAGATGCTCTGAAACAGAAGACTCAACTCCAATCGGAATTACAGAAGTATATCGACAACTTCAAACTGCCTTATGATCTGTTCACTGTCTATGGACAAACTATTAATACTCACTAACATCAGATTGCAAAGCTTGACTCAGAGATCTGTAATCAGACTCGAGATCTGTAGGAGCTCCAATTGCTCCTATTACTAAAATTGTAGGTTCTTCAGAAATGTTTCTTGAACTTGGAGGCTATTACTGTGACATGGGAGATGAGAACCATCGATACAATGGAAGAATTATCCTTCCAAATGAAGACCAAAAGTGAAATTTCTGCCTCACTTCTTGAGTCATGGTCTTTAGACATGAAAAATGTTATGCAAAACTTTCAGTCTCTTTTTGAAAAGTTTTACTCTTTATTGTCATGAATATCTACTCTGTTTTCATATTATGCAAACACAAAAGGGGAATATTTTGCATTACTTTGTCATTGTTGGCAAAGGGGGAGTAGTGTATTAAAATTTTGGCGAGTACTAAAATTTTGTGCACATACTTGTAATTTTTGCAAAAGGAGTAGTGTATATGCTTAGGGGGAGTAATTTTGGTCATGGCATCTATTTTTGTTTTGTAAGCACTTAGATGTCAAAATTTTCCTAAGTGTTTCCATCAATGCCAAAGGGGGAGATTGTTAGTATTTTGATGATGATTAGTTGTGATTGTCATTGATGGACACACAACTATTTGATGTATAAGTTATTCTCAACCTGTAGTTGTTCCAACCAGTACTACATGTCATTAAATGTATAGTCTTTATTTGCTGAAGACTATCAGTTTTTTGCAAAAGAAGCTTACCAGTCAAAGCATGAATGAAGAACCCAAGTGGTATGAAGATCTCAAAGCAGAATGAAGACCCCGAGTGATAGTTAATCTTTTGATAGGAACACTATGTTCCAGTTTTCTAGTCTTCACTTGTCAACCTGTAATCGATACACTTTGTTAACCAGTATAATTGTAATGTGTGATGAGTTATCATCCACTAACACTTTGGCGGTGTTTCTATGTCATGTTACCAAATGTGTCTAAATGCATTGTACATAGAAAATTGTAGTCTAATGTTATTGGACCGACATGAAATAAGGTTCCTATATGAGGACATCATGTTTAGGGTTTTACAACAGTTGTGTGTGTGCGAATGTAGGAAACAAGATTAGGTTTGTGCAAGAAAAAAAAAAGTATCTCACAATAGAGATAGAGAGTGCAAAAATACAGAAGACTAAAGTAATGTTGGAATGCATTAACGGGGAGTTGCCAAGGATCTAATCAAGCATTTTGTGCTACAGTCTAGATCATTCACTTGTTGATTACTAATATCTTCAAGAAGTCTAAAACCCTTAACCAGGTAGGCCTAGCCAAGCCTATTGAAAATCCTCTAACAAGGTGGTTCATAGTTGTGGATCTGAAATACTCTAACAGGGTACTCTTTAGTAGGACTTATCTCCTAACAGAGATTTGGATTCCTAACAGGATCTGTTCTGGTGAAGAACCTTGTAAGGCCTTAATCGGTCCGACCTTCATCGGTCTGGTTACTATTCTGTAGATAGTTGACTTGTGATTTTTACTCACCATGGTTTTTCCCATTTGAGTTTCCATGTCAAAACATCTTGTGTTATGGTGATTGTGCTTCTATGGGTGAATGCTTTATTTTCTATTTGGCTTGTTTATGTTTTAACTAGTTTATTGTTTAATCTGCTACACTGGTTTGCAATTAAACTGCTTAAGAGTTTGTTTAAAAGTTTGGGCATACTAATTCACCCCCCTTCTTAGTATTCATCACTGGTTAGAGGATTTTCAACAAGCCTGTTAAAGCTACCCGGTCAAGGGATTTTCCTTCTATTGAAATTGTTAGAAGTCAACAAGTAAAGCTCTAATCTGATAACAACACTACTTGATAAGACAGATCTTTTCAGCTCCTCTCCTTTGCAATCACACTCTGTAGGTTCGACACTCTGGTTTGGCAAGTATCTCAACATGCGGACACACACACAACTTTTGCCAACATAAACAATAACAAACATCATCAACCTTATAGACAATAATTAGGTCGGTAGCATAAACCCTAAACCCTAAACATTTTAGGTTTACAATTACAAGTAGTCCAATCCTAACTGTTAGAACCATTGCATAGAATGAAGTGATCTAAAATAGATCTCAAGTCATTCTACATCATCCAATCTTCACCACATCTGGAAATCAGTAACCCATCACGCGCACTTCATATACCGCTCAGAACATTGCGCATTCCCGAGGTATGCATTCAATGCATTTGATCTTCACGTGCAAGATCCTAAAGGAAATTCTTTGCATGCACATAACTGACATGGTATCTCAATTCTTATCCTTATTTTTCACAAAACACCTTTAGTTGCACCGCACAGGCCATACCGGAAACCCAATCTAACTGAAAAGAGACTACCAACTGGTAGTCACACTTAGTGAACCTTGACACCGGTCCACTCCATCCCGGTTGACCATAAACGCTTCCAATCTTCATACTGGTGCATACTGTAATACCCTAAAAATGGCCATTTAAACCATGAGCCCCTAATCTCGACAACGTCACCAAGGTCCTAACCAAAGGCAATTAATTAAATCTTGAGCACATAATTAATTCTTTAATCATCAAATGTCACATGGCAAATCAATCAGTCAATATTAATTAAATATTTATTTAATTAATTAAATCATTCCAAGTAAACCATTTTAAACAATTATCTTATTTATTTTAATTAAATATCCTAGCATATTTAATTAAATAAATCAAATTGCCATAAATCTTCAAAAAAGGAAACAAATCAAAAAAGAGGGATTAATTCAATTAAATAAATCAATTGAGCACAAATATTCAAAAATGGAAATAAATCAAAAAAGGAATTTATTGACCAAGAAAGGAATTAATTGAGAAAAGAAATCAATTGAAAACAATCTTGAAAAAACAAATTAAAAATTGATAAATAATCTCAAAGAAAGCAATTAAAACAATTAAATATTAAAATTGAATGAAATAGATAATAAATCAGTTTTTTCCTGATTTAATCTTAATTTTAGTTCAATTTCCTTTAAATCAGTTTTTTCTTGATTTAATCTTAATTTTAGTTCAATTTCCTTTAAAACTGAGAAAAGCATCCAATCACATCAATTCACTTGGATTGTGCTTCCTCTTGGAAAATCTTGACCGCTCATCATCATTTGATCTCAACCATTGGTTTCTTTCTAAATTTTCTATAAATTCAGGCTCATCTCTCATTCAAAGAGAGGCTGGAGAATATATTGTTATTATACTATTTTTTCTCTAGGATTTCATTGAGATATTGCATATTAATTGTTTCATATTAATTAAATCATTTAGCTTAATATTGCAAAAATATTATTAGATTAATATTGCATCCATCTAGCATTCATCATGTTCATATAGATAAAATCCTTCGTCTTGATGTTGTCTAGTCACTGGTATTGCTTATAATCTGAGAGCAATCATATACTCGCATCTTTTAGACGGCAATGGGTCGATTTTTTATGGTTTATTATTCATTGATTATATCTGATTAACCATGCATGTAATGACTTGATTGAAGTGTTGTGCTTACAGATACAGGTCCACTTTTCACACACACATTTATGGTGCCCACCGTGGGGCTCAAACCCACAACTACAAGATTTCTAATGTTTCTTGAACAAATTTAATGTTTGGTTTTTATAACTAATAAACATGTGTTAAATTTGCAAATAAAAATATTTCTTTTTTCATTGTTCTTTTATGACAGTAAAAAATGGTCTTGGTTTGGAGAGCATAACTTTTTATTGAACTGTTGGATTGTAACCAATTTTTGATATGTTTTGTAAAATCAAGATGTCTACAGGGGCATTGAAGGGATTTTTCTAAAAGTTTTGGGTTTGAAAGTTATTATTGACAGAGTGCAGGACTGTTATTTTACTCGTTCTTCTATGATAGTAAAAAATGGTCTCAGTTTGAAGAGCATTACTTTATATTGAACCGTTGGATCTCAACCAATTTTTTATATGTTTTTTAAAAGCAATTTTTCTACAGGTTAACTAAACAGATTTGCCTAAATATGTTGGATTTGAAAGTTATGATTGACAGAGTGCAGGACTGTCATTTTACCTATTCTTCTGTGACAATAAAAAATGGTCTCAGTTCGGAGGGAATAAATTTTTATTGAACCATTGGATCTAACCCAAATTTTAATATGTTTTGTAAAACTAATTTTTCCACATTTCCACCAAAGAGATTTGCGAACTTATTTCTGGTTCAAAATTTATAAATGACAGAGTGCAGTACTATCAAAAATTGTCATAACTAGGATAGTCATAAAATGGAAATTCTTGTTAGATTAGTTTAATTTACAGTTTACATGAAATAATTTTCTTTTGATGATTTTTTATTATGTTATTTTGGCAACTAATTTTGGGATTTTAATGTTTGTAGGATGCTTGTCAAAGAATCTATCAATCAAACATACATTTGCCAAAGAATCAAGAAGAAAATGACTACTGACATATTGGTTTTGTAGGTTGCCTAAGGAGAATCGACTAAACATTGTGTATTCATTTATTATTTTCTTAGGCACTTAAATTGCTATCTGGTTAAAGAACAAATCTGTCTTTCATGTTTTCATAAAAATCTAAGAGGTAGGAGAGTATGCTCTTGTCTTTTATAGACAATCAAAAATCTAGACCCTCTAAGCTTTTTTCTAAGTTTTGAGATTTGTGTACTTTTAGCGGGCCTGTCACAGTGGGAAAAGTAATCACCCTATGAGAATGACCCAAGTGAGTATAGTTGGACCTGGGCATTCCAACTCACTATAATAAATAGGCCTTTGGTGATTAAAGTCTCAGAGGATGGGATTATTTGAGTTTTCTCTTTGAGATCTCTCATATCGAGCATTTTGTAGGGCCTCACGGTCTCAATCACGTTTACGTGACTACAACTTGTTTTGGTATCTTGTTGGGCTATAGGCCTCAATCATGCTTGCATGACTTCAAGGGGTAATTTCAAATGGAATTCCTGACTAAGAACTATAAGATAGAAGCTACCCAATTCACCTCCGAAAGGTTGATAATCTTTGTGCAAGAGAGATAGTAACTCTCCCAAGACACTTGCCATATCGTGCCCCCATTAGCGTTTGGAGTTGGCTAATATGACATTGAGAATCCATTGCATGAGACTCAATAGACATATTCTAATTAGCTATTGGGTGTGTACCTAAGTTAGCAAGCAAAGGTTTTCTTCTCTAAGCCAACTTCCATAGGGTTAGCATGCTGTGATTGAATTATTATATATCTTGCGTGTTTTCTATGTTTTCATCCCTAAAACTAAAACTAAAATACTAAAACTGGAGAAAACAAATAAAACAATATCAAACAAATCAGTGATAAACTCTGTCTATGTCCAAACTGGTCTCTGTCAGTCATTGAAACATCAATCCTTATCAAAAACTAGTAGTAGTCACTCATTGAAACTCTATCTGTCAGAATCTCGTCTCTGTCCAATCCTCTGTCATATGAATTCCTGATCTTGTCAGTCAAAATAGTCAAAGTTTCCTAGATTAGTCTACAGCAAGCCTAAAACTGGTTATCATCTTCCTAAGCATAAACAACCTTGATAGTGTACCTCTATCATTGCATTGCACGTTTTTGTCGATCATTTCTTAGCTAGTTCAAACGAACATCTTATCAAACCTAAGTTAACTAGATAACGTCTTACACAGGATAGATCATTCCCAAAACCAAACTAGATCCTAGTTACTTCTCTCAATTACTACGTTAAACGAAATACTAGCTACAATTTGATCTTGACTTCTGTAACACATCTCACTCTCGATCCTGTCGGTTGGAAATGCCTGTTCAAACTAGAAGTTCTTGCAATAAAAAGGACAAAGAAAAAGAAACCCCCTTTTCGACCAAAGACAATCCGTTCTTCAAAGAAAACCCCTTTTACAATAAATTGTCCTTGTCACAGATACCATCCTCGTCACAGATACCAATTTACGATATACCAATCTTCAATCAGCCCCTATCTCCCACCATGTCTGGGGAAAGACAAGACAGAGAAGCTAATAAACAAAACACTCATGACGACTTCAACAATCATGCCCCTGATAGAAATTCATCAACTGATTCTGAGCTTCCTAAACCTCCTGAAGATGAAGTACATAGATGTTAGAATAATAAAGAATTCCATAAAATGATGAAGGTCATCATGGCTAGGGAAAAAGAAGACTATTTCCTAGAATTAGCAAAACAAGGAGCCAAACTCCCTACTGATTATAATGTGGAGGCCCTTGTTGCTAAAGAGGAAGAGACACCATGGGGAAAAATGAGCAAACAAATGCAAGCATTACAAACTGCGGTCACAAGAATAGAAAACAAAGATAAAACGCCAAAACAATATTCTTTGGACACAATATGCCCATTCCCATTTGACAAAAACCTTTACATGTCTCCATTTCCTTCACGAGTTGAGATACTGAAATTTGACAAGTATGATGGTACCTCAAATCCTCAAGATCATGTCAGAGAGTTTTGTGCCACTTGTATGGAGTTCATGCATGATCAAACGTACCTCATGCGCCTTTTTCCCAAGGAGTTTAGGAGGTCAAGCTATGGAATGGTTCGCAAGTCTACCCAAAGGGATAAAAACGTTTGAAGAACTAATCCAACTATTTTTACAGCAATACTCATACAACATTCGTCACCCAGTCACTATGATGGAGAAAGATGTTCTCTAGATATTCATGGACTATCCCAGATCTTGAGAAAATGGACATCTTCGTCAACAACTTAGTCCCTGAATTGAAATACAGTGTCTAGATGCAAGTGCACCCTTCATTCAACAAAATGGTAGATAACGCCCTCAGAATGGAAGATGTACTTATCAAAAAGGGAGATATATCACTTTGGAAAGAAACATCGCAAGGTTCTAGCTCTAAAGAAAAGAGTAAATACTGGAAATATAGCAAAGACAACAACAAGAACGTTGTTAGTGATGGAGTGGTAGATAATGTTCAAGCAAAAACAAAATCCACAATATTTAACTTAGCCAGTGGCACACAAGCACTCAAGGTAGCTGAAACTACAATAGAGAATCCCCCAAAGAAAACAAGAGAGTGGTTTAAAGACAAACCTTGGGTCACAAAGCCTAAGCGTGAGTTTACTCCTCTAGATGAGTCATATGAATCGGCTTTTAAAACTTCATTGGCAAATAATCTAATAACACTGCCAGACAATTCCCGATCCTATGACCCAGAAATTAGACCCAAATGGTGGAGAGAAAATGAGTACTGTGACTACCATCGGAACAAGGGACATAACATAAACCACTGCATGAAACTCCGACATGAAATAAAAGATCTCATTGATGCAGGAAAGATCATTGTGGGAAATCATGCAACTAATGCTGATCATAAGGCCTTTAAAGATCCCTTACCCACTTATGAACAAGGAGATTCCTCAAAATCCAAGGGAGGAGCTAGAGTCAATTATACTTACACTAACAATGATAATGTGATCAACATGATTGAATCTGTTCAACCTAAATATTGCAATGTGATCATAGTCTAGGATCATCAAAATCAAGCACAAGCTGCTAATGCCGTGACTCGTGCTCAAAGGAAGATTTCTCTCCCATGAGATAGTTCCTCCACTTTTGATCAAACAACATCAAAACTGCCAAATAAACAAACAGACACAATCATGGCCAAATCAAAGCAACCAGTTTCATCATCTTCTCCTGGCTATAGTATTGTTGAACAATTAAAGAGAACCAATGCTCAGATCTCCATACTAGAACTGCTTAAGATCTCTTCTGCTCATAAAGAATTCCTAGACAAGGCTCTACTTACCACCAGTGTTCCTAAAGATTTAGACGTAGATCGGTTTCAATCTATGGTAGGTCACCTGACCTCCCCTCATTACCTCACGTTCTCTAAAGAAGATGATAACTCACTGAGTCATCCACATAACCAACCATTACACATTGAAGCCATGATCCATAAACACCGCATTAAATGTGTTTTGATAGATGGAGGCACTGGGTTGAATATTTGTACTTACAATCTATTAACACAACTGGGATTCTTTGAAAATGTTATTGATCCAACAAAGAAGATAACAATCAAGGCTTATGATGAAGAAGAAAGAACTTCTAAGGGATTGGTATCATTACCAATCAGAGTAGGACCTGTGGAGAGAGATATCATTTTTCAAGTCTTGGATCTTCATCTTTCATACAACATCTTACTGGGTAGGCCATGGATTCATGAAATGAAAGCAATACCATCTACGTACCATCAATGTCTGAAGTTTCCTTATAATGGAGTAGAGGTCAGTATTCCTGCTGATACAAGCTATGCCTACAATGAATTAACACAAGGTGTTGATGCTTTTGTTCCTAATAATAGAGCAGCTTCCATAGCTGAAAGTTCAGAATCTCTGCTAAAATATTTGGAAAAGAAACTGAAAATCACAAACACTGGCATGGATGGTTACAAGATAGAGCCTATACTCTCACTCACATCTCTTCCTCCATCACCAAGACAGTCAGGAAAACCATCAGAGGGCATGAGGCCACAAAATTCAACTCCAAAAGTCATTTATGATGGCACCTTTATACAGTCCTCTACTTCTCTTGTAGATGAAATAGAAGGGGATGATTTCCTTAAATTGCTCTTTAAAGAAGACAATGCAGATAAAGAAATATGACATTGTGAGATTTCTCCAACGCAATATGGTCTAGGCTATAAGATGCTTCAACGCATGGGATATTCAGGTACTGGTCCTCTCGGCAAATGTCAAAAAGGTATTGTTGAACATATTCAGCTACAAACTAAGTCGACCAATGATAAAGCTGGACTGGGATATGATCCAAGAAAGTCATCAGATCAGAAGCACACACCTTGCCATCAACGTAAGTGGAAGAAAAAGGTACTACCTCTAACAACACAAGAAATTAATACTCAACAAACTCAGGAGGAATGTGATGGTGAACAAAAAGAATTACCCACCCAGGGAAAGGAAACAGATGGTGATCAAGTTCCAGTTGTATCAGCTATGATACCACATGAAGTAGACGCTCCAGAGGATATGAGAGATGAAATATATAGAATCAAAGAATTGTTTGCACCACTGAACATTCTGGTCACATATACTGGCAGACAACAAGTAGATGACTCAGAAACTAATTCAAATGAGTATGAATGGGGTCCATATCACATCTCAGATACATCTACTATAGAAACACTTGAAGAACTCAGGGATACCGCAAATGACGCACAAGAGCTGATACGCCTAAGAATGCAAAAGGAAATAGAAGAAATCAGATTAAAACGACAAGAAGACTATGACCGACAACTGAAGAAAGAAAGGACACAAGCAAGTCCTTCACCTACCAATTCTCCTAATGAGACAGGACAAATCAAGTACGAAATCACACAAGAAGAACTAGAAGCTAGAGCAAGAGAACCAGTCATTAGTCCAGAAGAATTTGAATGGAACAGACGACAGGGGTTAACAAAATCGTCAAAGTCATGTCCACAAGTGTGTCAAATGCAAGCAATCAATGAACCAAATCAAGAAGGAACTTGCAGCATCAAGGATGTAGGTGTTGATACTATATATACCTTCACTAAACCACTTGAAGATGAGTCAGCAACTCCATCCTATGACTCTGATGTCTCAGATAAGAGCTCTATCTATGACAATAACTATTCAACAATGCATTATGACTACTCTATCATGAATAATGAAATATTGTCTACTATTATACCATGGTATGTATCCCAGTTTGAAGTAGATGATGATGCTAGAAGTAGGTCAGTTGATTTAGGTCCAATAAATACTAACATGAATGATGATAATTGTGTCATAACTCTTCCTGGTCTCGAGACACATACACAAGGTAGTATTCTGGAACTCGACTGGTTGGTTCGAAACAATGATGATAGTACTATGAACTCTCTTGAGCCTGTACCAACCTTATCCTTAATACATCTAGAACTAATTGATAATACTCTTTATAACCAACCCTTGAACATGCCTACTTTTGCCAATGACTATACACTAGCCTACTATCTCAATGCAGTTGAACCCATGTACTCTTCCACCAGCGAACAAAATGAAAACATGACTGAAGTGGATATCAAGTATCTTAGTCACAAAAACAAGAAAAATAAGAATAAAAGATCTGATAGCAAAAACCACATTGTGGCGGTGTCAGACTCTAAAAAAGAGAAAATAAAGGACGTACCCAAAGGTGAAAACCTCTATGAGGTGCCTAAAGGTGAGGTACTTGATATACTGTCGAGCCACTTCCAGGAGAGATCTTCCATATTGATCGAACTAACTCAACCAATGAACATTGGGAGTCAAGAGATACCGCATGTCATTCATTTAGGCCAATCACTGTCAGCAGAAGAGTTAAAAGATTTCACCAATCTATTTTTAGAAAAGAAGATTAACTTTGCATGGACATACTCAGATATGCCAGGACTAGATCCTGATCTCATCATGCATCATCTCTCTATTATGCCAGGAGTTAAACCAGTCAAACAAAAACTCCAAAAAATGCATCCTCATGTGGCACTACTAGTCAAGGTTGAACTAGAGAAATTGCTAAAAGCTAGATTTATCAGAGCTATAGACTACGCAGAATGGATATCCAACATAGTACCTGTATCAAAAGCAGACAAATCTATTAGAGTTTGCACAGATTTTAGGGATCTCAACAAGGCATATCCAAAAGATGATTTTCCATTGCCCAACATTGACATGATAGTAGATATGACTGCTGGATATGAGATGTATTCATTAATGGATGGATTCTCTGGTTACAATCAGATCAAGATAGCACCTGAAGATCAAGAGAAGACAACCTTCACATGTGCATGGGGAAACTTCTGCTAGAATGTTATGCCATTTGGTCTAAAGAACGTAGGAGCAACTTACCAAAGAGCAGTAACCACTATTTTCCATGATATGATGCATAAAAACATGGAAGATTATGTAGATGACACCCTGGTAAAAACTATGAAGAGATCTACACACATTCAAGAGCTAGGCCTCATTTTAGATTGAATGGAAAGATTCAAGCTCCGCTTAAATCCAAAAAAGTGTGCATTTGGAGTCACATCAGGAAAATTACTTGGTTACATAATTTCAAAAAAGGGAATTGAGGTTGATCCTAAAAAGGTCCAAGCTATAATGGACATGCCTCCACCCAAGAATATCAGTCAGATGAGAAGTCTACAAGGTTGTCTTTAGTCCATAAGGCATTTTATATCTCAGCTAGCTGACAAGGCTCAACCCTTCACGAAGGTATTAAGGAAAGGGATTCAATACTAGGATAAATATTGTGAACTACATTTACAGAAATCAAAGAATATCTTTCTAATCCACCCATATTAATGCCACCAATTCAAGGTAAGCCACTGATCCTGTACATATCAGCTATAGATACTTCACTGGGGGAACTTCTGGCACAATAGGATGACAATAAAAAGGAACGAGCTATCTATTACATCAATCAAACATTGGTGTCATATGAAATGAATTACACTATAATAGAAAAAGCATGCTTAGCATTAGTCTTTGCATCACAAAAATTAAGGCACTATATGTTGGCACATTCTATTAAGTTGGTAGCTAAGATTGATCCACTTAAGTACCTTCTCAGTAAAGCAATGCTTACAGGAAGACTGGCTAAATGGGTCATGGTCCTTACAGAATTTGACATTGAATATGTAGAACATACAGCTATCAAAGGACAGGTTATCGCAGACCAACTTGTTGAAGCTCCACTTGAAGATGATCAACCCCTGCATATAGAATTCCCAGATGAATCAATCATGCACCTTACTGAACAATCATGGAAGATGGTCTTTGATGGGTCTTTTACTCAACATGGCTCTGGTGCCGGGATACTATTTATTACTCGCCAGAAATACTCAATTCCAAAAGCTTACAAACTTCTCTTCCCTTGCACAAACAATATTGCAGAGTATGAAGCTTTGGTAAATGGGATCAAGCTGGACATCGAGTGGAAGATCATGGAATTACACATCTATGGAGATTCTCAACTCATTATCAACTAGATTAATGACCTATATCAGACGAAAGATGAGAAACTGATGCCTTACAAGAGGATGGTGGATGACCTCAAGAAATATTTCACCTCCGTATCATTTCAGCGGATACCCAGAACAACAAATAGAGCAGCAGATGCAATGGCCACTTTGGCATCTATACCATAGCTACAAGAGTCTAATTTTTGCTTTGAATTCCTAGTGGAAGAGTTACATTACCCTGCCTATGATTCTCCCGAGTCCCAAGTAGTCTATTCTATTATTGGACATGACTCATCTCGTTATAGCCACATTTACTCTTACCTACATGACCAAGTTGTCCCTACCAATCTTTCCCGAAATGAAAAAAGAAACCTAATCCAAAACGTGTCATGATATGTCATCATTGCTAACGAATTATTCAGGTGAGGTTTAGATAATACTTTGCTTAGATGTCTAGAAATTGAGGAGTCCCAACGCGCATTATCCGAAGTTCATGAAGGTGTTTGTGGATCTCATTTGAACGGTCTAAATTTAGCATGAAAACTACTAAGGGCTGGCTACTACTGGCCAGACATGGAGAAGGAAGCCATAAAATTTGCTAAAACCTATGAAAAGTGTCAGTTACATGGGCACCTTATCCACGCTCCTGCAAGGGATATTATACCATTTGTAACGCACTGGCCCTTCCAATAGTGTGCGTTCGATCTAATAGGCCAAATATATCCTACGTCATCTAATGGACATAAATTTATTATCACTGCCACTGAGTACTTCACTAAGTGGGTAGAAGCAGTTCCCCTCATCAAGGCAATAGGAAAACAAGTAGGTCTATTCATTCTTAACTATATCATCTACAGGTATGGTATACC
Organism: Cryptomeria japonica; assembly: GCF_030272615.1. Lineage (NCBI taxonomy): Eukaryota > Viridiplantae > Streptophyta > Pinopsida > Cupressales > Cupressaceae > Cryptomeria > Cryptomeria japonica. The sequence continues at coordinate 467,046,209 of NC_081414.1, forward strand.
TTCATCAATTATAACAGACAATGGAGGACAGTTTAAGAACAAAGATCTAGATGAACTTTGTGAGAAGTTTAAAATCAAACAACACTGGTCCTCAGTATATTACACTCAAGGTAATGGACAAGCAGAGGCATCTAACAAAAACCTACTGACTATCTTACACAGAACAGTAAACAAATCTGGGAAGGATTGGCATCTGCAGCTCAATCCTGCACTGTGGGCTTATAGAACAAGTATTAGAACACCTACTGGGGCTACACCTTTTTCTTTGGTGTATGGGTATGAAGCAGTATTGCCCATTGAAGTAGAAATACCATCTCTAAGAGTTTCCTTGCAAGGTCTTGTTACTAATGAAGACTATAGAATATCTAGATTGCAAGAGCTTGAATTGTTGGATGAGCGTCGACAAGTGGCATTTGATCATCTCAGAGTGTATCAAAAGAGAATGTCCAGAGGATATAACAAGAAATTTCGACACCGAGAATTTCAGGTTGGTGACTTAGTTCTCAGAGAGAATCCTAAAAATCAATAGTTTTGAGATAACAAAGGGAAGTTTGAACCCAATTGGCTGGGTCCCTATATCATCACTATAGATTTTGGCTCTGGTGCCTATCAACTCTCAACATCAAAAGGAGACCAGCTCTATGAACCGATTAACACCATCCATCTGAAGAAATTCTTCACCTAGATATTCTCTGTTCCAGCAACTTTTACAACAGAAAATGTCCTGAAGAAATCCTAAAAATCAGAAAATGTCCTGAAGAAATCCTAAAAATCAGAAAATGTCCTGAAGAAATCATAAAAATCAGAAAATGTCCTGAAGAAATCCTAAAAACTAGAAAAAGTCCTGAAGAAAAGAAAAAAAAAAAAAAAGGAAAAGAAAAAAAAAAAAAGGAAAAAAGAGAGAAAATGCCCTAGTGAAAACCTGGTAAACAGGCACCTTGGTAAAAAAAATATATATGCATCTCTGCCAAGCAGGTGAAAACCTGGCAAACAGGCGCCTCTTGTACTCAAGCGCTCCATCTATCAATGCAACGTTGACATTCTCACTTTCATGCATCTTTGCTTTCGCTTGTACATATCTTTTGGTCACTTTCGTGACATCCTGGTTCGTTGGAACCCTCATGACTTGAAACCGATCATTGTCATAGTCTTAGGGTAATTGACAGAGCACTTTATATGTCCTAAGAAGTATCAACCAAGTCAGCCTTACGTCAATGAAACCTGGTCATCCACTCCGACTCAGTTACCTGTCTCCTGACTACTGAAGAGTTTTATCACTGAGTAAACAAGCAAACCAACATAACGGAAAAAAATCACTAAACAGTTTGAGCTGTACATGGAAATTTTCTTTGTGTGCCATCTTCTATATTGGTTTTTGATTATTATTCCCTTTGAGTAACTCGAGGAAGTCTACCTTGACTAAGAGGAGCAAGGAATGGGGGCATAATATTTTCTTTGTTTTCTGCTTGTAGGAATGATCCCAATGATCTGGAAACATCTAAATTAGTTGGGTGTCTATGATAAGAGCCTTCACATCAAGGTGGAATCACCTCACATACCTTGACTCCACTTGTTTGAATGCTATAGGGAGGTTCCCATCATTCCTTTGTTCATTTTCAGGGAATTTCTTCATTGTGCAATCCACGTCCATGCGTAATCTGTCCAAGGCTATGAACGAGAAAAAAAGGGTCATTGCGGACAAGATAATTAATATTGCACATGAAAAGAAATGAACTCTATTCTGCCTGCTATAATTGTAAAATGCTCAATGATGACAATTAAGCTTTTCAAAGTCTAGTAACTAGGTTTAGGTTGCATCTCATTTTGCATCTCATCTTGCATTTCATTCTACATTTTGTGAATTTGGAGTGATTTCGGTATAGTAACAATGCTTCCTCTTTGTCTGCTGAATGAGAGTTGGAGCGTCATCATTTCTTCACTAAGTGGTCTCTTTTCATCATTTCTCTGATCAAGTACTTGTGTATTGAGATGTTAGCTGCATACATAAGCATCTCATATAGATTCATACATTCACTATCATTCATTTGCATTCATCTTATTGCATAGAAAAATGAAAAACAAATTGCATTACTCATTCTCATTACTCATTCACATTCATTTATTTGTATATGAAAAGAAAGAAAAATAGACACCAATACTCATTCACATTCATTCATCTATATTGAAAGGAAATGCATACATATAGAATAAAGCATATAGAACAACATCTCATAACCAATCAACACAAGTACGATGAAATCAAATCACGAGCTTGTAAATCGGTTGTCCTGAGTCCATTTTCGGGATCGAAATCGAAAATCAAGATCATTTTGCTAGTCAATTTCAAAATTTGGACAACTTAGCACTCTTTTCATCAAAAGCTCATTCTCTCTTCTAATTGCGCTCAATTTCTTGCAAATCAACGCTGAATCTCAATTTAATTTCTACAAATCAACTTTGTGCTCAATTTCTTGCTAAAATTTCAAAAATTCCTCTGAATCATTTGTGCTCAAAACAACTTATCATCGCTCAAAATTGCCTATAGTCATCATGTACCCTCGCTATCTTTCGATTTCTCTCCCGAGGGGGCATACTCGTGACCTTATGACCTCACATCTTCAAATGTCAAGGAAAATTTTCAAATATTCATCGAAAGTCAAGCAAAAATCTTTTTCAACTAAAGAAAAACAATCAAATAAGACCTCATCGCTAGGGGCATCTCAACTTCATCGCTTTATATCAAGTTGAGATTTCTCGATCATCTAAACCAAATCAATCTCCAAGGACATATCAGTTTCATCGCTTCATATCAAGCTGATATTTGTCTTTTATCTGAATCAATTCTCTTTACGTTAATCAGTTCCATCGCTTTTCATCAAGCTGATTTTTTGTTTAAACTCAATCAAGGGTTTAAAGAGTATCTTCGATCATGCTAAATCTAAATAGGTGTTATGTTTTATTCATTTCTTGATCAAGCTGAACAGTTTATCTTCATCGTATCTTGATCAATCAAGTTCAAGATCGATTTTTATCATCATTTACTGTATCTAAGTTCAATCAAGTTCTAGATTAGTAAGATCCGCTTCTTGATCAATCAAGTTCAAGTTCGGTATCTTTTGTTTTCTATTGTTCCCAAGTTCAATCAAGTTCTGGAATGGTATCACGTTAATCAGACTTTATTCAGCTTTGTCACTTCGAATCAAACTAAACATCTCGCTTTTTTATGTAGTTCCTGATCAATCAAGTTCAGAACTGACATCTCCTAGACATCAAATTTTCTTTGAACTAATGCGTTGCTCGCACATTAATTCAAAGAGGGGCAAAAGTAATACCCTAAAAATGGTCATCTAAACCATGAGCCCCTGATCTCGACAACATCACCAAGGTCCTAACCAAAGGCAATTAAATAAATCTTGAGCACACAATTAATTCTTTAATCATCAAATGTCACATGGCAAATCAAGCACTCAATATTAATTAAATATTTATTTAATTAATTAAATCATTCCAAGTAAATCATTTTAAACAATTATCTTATTTATTTTAATTAAATATCCTGGCATATTTAATTAAATAAATCAAATTGCCATAAATCTTCAAAAAAGGAAACAAATCAAAAAAGAGGGATTAATTCAATTAAATAAATCAATTGAGCACAAATCTTCAAAAATGGAAATAAATCAAAAAAGGAATTAATTGACCAAGAAAGGAATTAATTGAGAAAAGTAATCAATTGGAAACAATCTTGAAAAAACAAATTAAAAATTGATAAATAATCTCAAAGAAAGCAATTAAAACAATTAAATGTTAAAATTGAATGAAATAGATAATAAATCAGTTTTTTCCTGATTTAATCTTAATTTTAGTTCAATTTCCTTTAAATCAGTCTTTTCTTGATTTAATCTTAATTTTAGTTCAATTTCCTTTAAAACTGAGAAAAGCATCCAATCACATCAATTCACCTAGATTGTGCTTCCTCTTGGAAAATCTTGACCGCTCATCATCATTTGATCTCAACCGTTGGTTTCTTTCTGAATTTTCTATAAATTCAGGCTCATCTCTCATTCAAAGAGAGGCTGGAGAATATATTGTTATTATACTGTTTTTGCTCTAGGATTTCATTGAGATATTGCATATTAATTGTTTCATATTAATTAAATCATTTAGCTTAATATTGCAAAAATATTGTTAGATTAATATTGCATCCATCTAGCATTCATCATGTTCATATAGATAAAATCCTTCGTCTTGATGTTGTCTAGTCACTGGTATTGCTTATAATTTGAGAGCAATCATATACTCACATCTTTTAGAATGCAATGGATCAATTTGTTATGGTTTATTATTCATTGATTATATCTAATTAACCATGCATGTAATGACTTGATTGAAGTGTTGTGCTTACAGATATAGGTCCACTTTTCACACACACACATACCGGTTCACCTTCTTGAGCATTAATTGACATCAATGACAACATACATTGTCATCGAGTCATCATATGCCAACATGAAGCTCTATTAGCAAGAATGTTGCCAAGAGGAAAAGGAAAGTATAAAGGTAAACTTCCCTTGAAGTATATCTCTTGCAATAGAATAGGTCATATTGCATCCAGATGTCCTGGAAATGATAGGAAGGATAATTTTAGAAGCTACAAAGACAAGAGAAAGAAGGAGTGCTATCTTGCAGAAGAAGGAGTTAATGATGAAGAATCAGAAGGATCTGATGGAGATGGAATTGCATTTGTAGTGGTAAAAGAAGATAACACCGAGGAAAGAGATATGGCACCGATCTCTACCTCAGACTGGTGTGGAGACTGGGTAATTGACAGTGGTTGCACTTACCACATGACCAGTGACAGAAATAAATTCCTCAGCATGGAAGACTGTGGTGGAGTAAAAGGTAAGATTTGGCAACAATGCTCCTTGTGCAGTAAAAGGTAAGGGATCTATAGCCCTAAATGATAAAACCAATTATGGTGATGTTTACTGGGTAGAAAGGATAAAGTATAGTCTTTTGAGTATTGCACAACTTAAAAATAAGGGTTACCGGTTATAATTCAATGAAGGAATATGCAAAATAAATGATAAATCAGGAAGTTTGATTGCTACGAGTAAACAAACTAGAGGTAATTTGTTCTACCTAGACACCACTGTAGGTAGTTGTCTAATGGAAAAGTTAGAAGATAGTTGGTTGTGGCACAAAAGATTGTGTCATGTAAATTTTGATAGTATAGCAAAGGTTAGTAAAATGAAGTCTGTCAAAGGTATGCCCAACATTATGAAACTTGAGAATGCTATGTGTAAAGAATGTCAACTAGGAAAGTTGACTAGATCTAGCTTCAACAACAAATCTTATTCATTTGAGAATGTGCTAGACTTAGTGCATACATATTTGTGTGGTCCCATGAGAACTAAGAGTTTCTATGGGGACCGATACTTCATGTTGTTTTTAGATGACTTCTCAAGAATGATGTGGGTTGTATTCTTGAAAGAGAAGTCTGAAGCCTTTCACATTTTCAAAGTCTTCAAGGCTCGAGTGGAGAGAGGAACCGGTAAGAGTTTGAAATGTCTAAGATCAGATAGAGGAGGAGATTTCACCTCTCAAGAGTTCATAAATTACTATGAAGAATAGGGGATTATGAGATAGATGTCTGCACCTAGAACACCTCAGCAAAATGGGGTTAGTGAAATAAGGAACATAACTCTGATTGATTGTGTGAGGACTCTGATGATATAGAAGGATATTCCACATATCTTCTAGAGAGAAGCAGTAAGCACTGTTGTATATACCTTGAACCAGATACAGGTGAAGAAAGGTACAAATAAAACTCCCTATGAATTATGGTGTGGATACTCACCCAATGTGAGATATTTAAAAGTATTTGGAAGTAGGTGCTATATCAAGAGGGATGAGTACTTTGGAAAGTTCGATCCCAAGAGTGATGAAGGAACCTTCTTAGGGTACTCCACAAAGAGTAAAGCATATCGATGTTTGAACAAAAGGACCAATAAGATTGTGGAGAGTGCCAATGTCAGAGTAGATGAGTTCTTTGAGAAAAATAAACAGGATAGCAAGAGTGAACTAGAGGATTATAAAGGATTCGAGTACACTATAGTGGTTGAACCTACGGAAGAGAATCCTATTGTAGCAGAAATGAGGAAGCATGTGAAGTAGAACCTGCACAACCGGTAGAAGAATCTCCAAGAAACGAACTAATACTAGTAAGACATGTCATAAATACTTACTCTATTGATAATATCATTGGTGACAAAGATGTTGGAGTATTGATTAGAAGAAGAGAAAGAGAGAATACCTGTCTGCTCTCCAAAATTGAGCCCAAAACACAAAAGGAGGCTCTAAAAGATGAAGACTGGATCAAAGCCATGGAGGAAGAACTAGAGCAAATTGAGAAAAATGAAACTTGGACTCTTGTGCCCACACTAGAGAACAAAAATGTAATAGGCACCAATGTTGGCAATATAGCATTATAACAGACAATGAAAGATTGTTGGCATCTCATAAGGATATTGAGAAGGTTGTTGATGATTATGGATATAACTGATTAAAAGAAGTTTACTGTATTGATATTATTATTTAGTCATTGATGTCAAGAAATTGATTTTCTAATTTAGTATGATGTTGCCATATCTTGAAAAGTATGATTTGAAGAATATAAAGTTGTCGGTAAAAGACACAGGAAAGAATATGATGAATAAGGAGATGAATAAGGTATTCAATGGGCAACTATTACTGAGTCAGAAAATGATGAGATCATGATGTTCAGATTGTTTTAACATCATACATATGTTGTAAATTGTAAAGGTTAATACTATACTATGTTATCAAGCAAAGAACCTAGTCGATAAACCCTAAGGAACCTAGTTGGTAAACCCTAAGGTTATCGCTATCGGTTAATGAAGGCGGAATGTCTACTGAGTGAAGTTTAGTATTTACCGAGTTGTTACCGAGTTGTAACCGAGCTATAATAGAATGCATTAAATGTTTACATGCATTATTTAATGAAGGAAGCTGATGAGCTGGAACTGATTAAATGATTGGTATGTCATTAATATAGTTTGTTAATGAATCTAAGGCAATGGAAAGTCGGCATGAAGATCTACAGTGCAGATTGAACCACAATACCCTGGCACAAGTTCCAAGAAGTATATGCAAGTTCCTAGGTGGGGTAAAACATTTTCAAATCAAAAGATTAATTGAACCTAGACAAGATCGAAGATCTAATGGCTATGATTGATCATGGGAAATGTGATCAAGGAGATTAAGCGGTTAGCTAATTGTTTATAAATAGGGAATTGTTGATAAACAACATATGCGGGCAAGTGTATGCACAGGGATGCTACATAGTGATTACTGAGCACAGAAGCTTGAAGACCTGTTTGAATAACAAAGTATAGAAGCCCAACAGATGGACAAGATTAGTTATATGTCTAGATTGTATTGAACAAATAAGAATCTGCTTTAGCATTTTAGATGTGAAGTTGTAGATAGATTTTTATTACTGTTATTTTGTGAAAGTGATAGAAAATCTCTTAACCGAGTGGACTTAACAGTCTTATTTGTAAAACCTTCTAGCAAGGTGACATTCTGATTGAGTGTTTGAAATCCTTTAAAAAGGTCACTTCTAACAAGGTGAAGATCCTAACATATCTGAGGGAAATCCCTTAACCGGGTCACATCTAGCAATTTGTTTGTAATCTTTAACAGGATTTGCTTTTAACGGAGCATACTCTAGAAGAGTATATTTCTTAGTGGGTCCAAAATCCCACAGTGGTTTTTCCCTATTTGGGTTTCCATGTTAAATCTGGTGTTATGAGGTTTATGATGTTTATATGCTTTTGAGTTTGCATGTTTGACAATTTTGGTTATATTACTGAAGTATATGTTACCGATGTTGAATCTGATGTTTTTATGGAAGATTAAGTTTGTATGATTCACCCCCTCCTCCCATCTTGTTGACTATTGGATCTGTACTTACATTAAGTATCAGAACTATCAGTTGGAGAATATGTTGTATACTATCTGGAGAATGATTTTGTTACACCGAGCACCTATCCATTGACTATGGAAGAGATAAAGGCAAAGCAAGAACATATTCAAGCAATGATTGAAATAACATCTATATTGACCGACTCAGAGTTTAATGATCTAGAAGGCTGCAATGATGCAAAGGCAATGTGGGATAAGCTCATATCAGTGTATGGAGGAGATGAACATGTTCAAAGAGAAAAAGTAGATAGTCTAAGAGGACAACTTGAATCTATGAGGATGAATGAAGGTGAGAACATAACTCAGTACAGTACAAGACTAAAGGAGATTGTCAATCAAATCAAAGGAGCAGATGGAACTATTGAAGAAAAGGATATAACAAGTAAGTTCTTAAGAACCCTTCTACCGGCTTATGCAATCCAAGTCTCTACAATCAATGAATTGAGGTCTATACCTAATATGTCAGTTTCTTTAGATGCTACTATTGGTAAGCTACATGCATTTGAATTAAGTAACTTTGATAACAGTGGATCTTCGGTAAATAAAGTTGAATATGCATTTAGTTCTTTTCATCTTGATGAATCTAATGATTTCAATGAAAGAAAGTATAAGTACTCTGAAGGAGATCATAGTGGAGAAAGTGAAAGATTTCATAAGAACATGGAAGAAATACACAAACTGTATGAGGAAATCAGAAAGCAAGAAGAGTTTGAAGCACTATTAGCTAGAAGGTTACCGAGAAGCAAAGGTAAGTATAAAGGAAAGCTACCTTTGAAATGTTTCAATTGTGATAAGATAGGACATATAGCTTCTAACTGTCCTAACAAAGATTCTAATGAAAAGAGAGATTACCAAGATGACAGACAGAAAGATAATCATTACAGAGGACACTGAGACTTCAAAAGAAGAGATAGAAAGACATGTTTAATAGCTGATGAGGAATCCAATGATGATAAATCAAATGAGACTGATACAAAGGAAGTAGTTTATGTGGCTATCAAAGATGGATCAGATGAAGAAAGGTATGAAGAAAATGCCCTAATATCTTACATAAACACTAATGATTCTTGGATTATAGATAGTGGATGCTCACATCATATACCACTTCTTGACAATGCAAGATGCAATGATGTTTATTGGGTTTAAGGTTTGAAATATAATTTGTTGAGTGTAGCATAGCTAAACAACACAGGTTACCAAATAGAATTTCAGAAAGGAATTGTCAAAGTTCATGACAAGAATGGAAAGTTAGCTGCTACCGAGACACAAATGAAAGGTAACACTTTTCACCTTGACTCAACTCGGAATAAGTGTTTGTATGCAAATATAGATGATACCTGGTTATGGCATAAAAGGTTTTGTCATGTAAATTTTGATAATCTGATCAAAATAAGCAAGAAGCACCGAGTAAGAGGTCTACCAAGTCTTGAAAAACCTGAGAATGCTATGTGTTGAGGATGCCATATGGGTAAGATGACAAGATCAAGCTTTACAAGTAAGTCTTACACTTCTAAGGGAATTTTAGATCTAGTGCATACTAATCTTTGTGGTCCTATGAAAGTTCAAAGTTATTATGGTGATAAATATTTCATATTATTTGTGGATGACTATTCAAGGATGATGTTAGTAATGTTTTTAAAAGAAAAATTAGAAGCTTTTCAAATGTTTAAATGGTAGAAGGCAAGAGTTGAAAATGAAACAGGAAGACAACTGAAATGTCTTAGATCAGATAGAGGAGGAGAGTTCACATCTGATGAATTCAACTTATTTTGCAATGATCATGGTATTAAAAGACAAGTCTCTGCACCGAGAACTCCACAGTAGAATGGAATAGTTGAGAGAAGAAACATATCTATTGTGGATTGTGCTAGAACACTGATGATTGAAAAGAAGGTACCACAAACATTTTGGAGAGAAGCAATAAGCACAATAGTTTACACCTTGAACCGAGTACAATTGAAGAAAGGTACTTTGAAGACAACATATGAAATATGGTATGATAAGAAACCTAATGTAAGTTATTTTAAAATCTTTGGAAGTAGATGCTATATTCACAAAGATGATAGAAATGGCAAGTTTGATCAAAAGAGTGAAGAAGGAACATTTCTAGGTTATTCTTCTAGAAGCAAAGCATTTAAATGTCTGATCAAATCATCTAACAAAATAGTAGAAAGTGCAAATGTGAAAATTGATGAATTTGCAGAAAGAAATGATGAAGGAAATTCCAAGAAACCAGAAGACTATGATGAATTTGTCTATGTTCAACCGAGAATTACCGAGAAGACTGTTGAAGAAAATGAAGAGAATATCTAGTTACCGAGTGATGAAGAAGATCATACAGAGCCTACCGAGCCTATATTAGCCAAGTATGTCAGAAGACATCATGCACCAAGTCAGATTATAGGAGATAAGGATGATCCAGTGATGACAAGGAACAAACTAAGATAGAACACGTTTGATATCTGAATTTGAACCGAGAATAGTGAAAGAGGCATTTAACAGTGAAGATTGGATGACAGAAGAGATTGATCAAATCAAGAAGAATGACACATGGACACTAATCCCAAGACCAAAGGACAAAAATGTAATCGGTACAAAGTGGATTTTCAAAAATAAGCTAAATGAAAAAGGAGAGGTCTTTCGAAACAAAGCAAGACTAGTTTGCAAAGGTTATGCTCAAGAAGAAGGAATTGATTATGGTGAAACTTTTGCACCTATTGCTAGACTTGAAGGAGTGAGAACATTGTTGGCATATGCTGCATTCAAAAACTTCAAGGTATATCAAATGGATGTCAAATCTGCATTTCTGAATGGAATATTAGAAGAAGAAATTTTTATTGAACAACCTGAAGGATTTATTGAAGACAAGAATAAAGATCAGGTATGTAAATTGAACAAAGCTTTATATGGTTTGAAAAAAGTACCTAGAGCATGGTATGAAAGATTGCACTCTTATTTGATTAAGATTGGTTTTATAAGGACAAGTGAGAATAGTAATATGTACATGAAGAATGATGAAAATGGAATACTGATCTCAGCCATATTTGTTGATGATATTATATTTTGTGGAAATGACTCTTTATGCAAGAACTTTGGAAATAAAATGAGCAAAGAATTTGAGATGTCATTAATCAGTGAGATAAAGTATTTTATAGGATTACAGATATTGCAAATGAAAAATGAGATTTTCATTACTCAATCCAACTACATAAAGGAAATCTTGAAGAAATTTGGAATGGAGGATTCAAAACCAGTAAGTACTCATATGACTACCAATTGTAAATTATCAAAGAATGATGAATCTGCATCTATTGATGAGACACTTTACCAATCCATGATTGGAAAACTACAATATGTTGTTCACAGCAGACCAGACATAGCACATGCAGTAGGTATAGTTACAAGATTCTCTACAGATCCTAAGAAAACACACATGACAACAATCAAAAGAATTTTTAGATACTTGAAAGGCACTAAGGATTATGGCTTAGTATATCAGAAAGGAAATGATTTTGATTTAAAAGTTTATACTGATGCTGATTGGGCAGGCAACATTGATGACAGAAAAATCACAAGTGGAGGAGCTTTCTTTTTAGGAGAAAGACTAGTGAGTTGGCTTAGCAAGAAACAAGGATGTGTTTCACAGTCAATAGCAGAAGCTAAATACGTTGTTGCAGCATTGAATTGTACCAACATTACATGGATCAAACAACTGTTGGAAGGTATAAATGAGAAAGTTAGCGAGCCAGTAACTATATTCTGTGACAATACTAGTGCCATTAATATTTCAAAGAACCTTGTTATGCACTCCAAGACAAAGCACATATCTATCAAATATCATTATCTTAGAGAAGAAGCTCAAGAGAAGAAAGTGGTGTTGGAGTATGTTAGCACAAAGGAACAAATAGCAGATATCTTCACAAAACCACTACCAAGGGACACCTTTGAATATCTCAGAAGTAAGTTAGGGGTCCTACCCCTATCTTCTACTCACTGACCGAGTTCGGTGAAAGCATCAGTCCGATGACTCTATCGAATATCTTTTGGGAGTTGATGTTGATTTATACACTTTAGGATGTTTTCTAAAGGTGTATAGGAAATGTTACAAGAAATATTACAAGAACAGGGAATGGGAATTGAAGACAAAATGCTCTGACTGAGACTAAATTGATACACAACAGTAGGAAATCACTTCATATAGACAGAAATTATGTTTTAGTTCTTTACTTTTTGGCATTGTTGTCAAAGGGGGAGAAGACTAATATCGGGGCAGAAGACTAAAAGAAAACTGAGAAGACTACAGATTGGAAAGAAGACTGAAGAAAATTGGAGAAGTCTAATGTATGGGGGAAAGAATTTCAGCATTTCAGAATCACAACAATCCGAATCTTTTAAGGTCAAATCAATTGGTTTTGCCATCAATGCCAAAGGGGGAGATTGTTGGCAATATAACATTATAACAGACAATGAAAGATTGTTGGCATCTCATAAGGATATTGAGAAGGTTGTTGATGATTATGGATATAACTAATTAAAAGATGTTTACTGTCTTGATATTATTATTTTGTCATTGATGTCAAGAAATTGATTTTCTAATTCAGTATGATGTTGCCATATCTTGAGAAGTATGATTTGAAGAATATAAAGTTGTCAGTAAAAGACACAGGAAAGAATATGATGAATAAGGAGATGAATAAGGTATTCAATGGGCAACTATTACCGAGTCAGAAAATGATGAGATCATGATGTTCAGATTGTTTTAACATCATACATATGTTGTAAATTGTAAAGGTTAATACTATACTATGTTATCAAGCAAAGAACCTATTCGGTAAACCCTAAGGTTATCGCTATCAGTTAATGAAGGCAGAATGTCTACCAAGTGAATTTTAGTATTTACCGAGTTGTTACCGAGTTGTAACCAAGCTATAATAGAATGCATTAAATGTTTACATGTATTATTTAATGAAGGAAGCTGATGAGTTGGAACTAATTAAATGATTGGTATGCCGTTAATATAGTTTGTTAATGAATCTAAGGCAATGGAAAGTTGGCATGAAGATCTACAGCACAGATTGAACCACAATTCCCTGGTACAAGTTCCAAGAAATATATGCAAGTTGCTAGGTGGGGTAAAACATTTTCAGATCGAAAGATGCATTGAACCTGGACAAGATCAAAGATTTGATGGCTATGATTGATCATGGGAAATGTGATCAAGGAGATTAAGTGGTTAGCTAATTGTTTATAAATAGGGAACTATTGATAAACAATGTATGCAGGAAAGTGTATGCACAGGGATGCTACATAGTGATTACCAAGCACAAAAGCTTGAAGACCTGTTTGAATAATAGAGTATAGAAGCCCAGCAGATGGACAAGATTAGTTCTATGTCTAGATTGTATTGAACAAATAAGAATTTTCTTTAGCATTTTAGATGTGAAGTTGCAGATAGATTTTTATTACTGTTATTTTGTGAAAGTGACAGAAAATTTCTTAACCGAGTGGACTTAACAGTCTTATTTGTAAAACCCTCTAGCAAGGTGACATTCTGATTGAGTGTTTGAAATCCTTTAACAAGGTCACTTCTAACAAGGTGAAGATCCTAGTAGATCTGAGGGAAATCCCTTAACCGTGGCACATCTAGCAATGTGTTTGTAATCTTTACCAGGATTTGCTTTTAACGGAGCATACTCTAGAAGAGTATATTTCTTAGTTGGTCCGAAATCCCACAGTGGTTTTTCCCTATTTGGGTTTCCATGTTAAATCTGGTGTTATGAGGTTTATGATGTTTATATGCTTTTGAGTTTGCATGTTTGACAGTTTTGGTTATATTACTTAAGTATATGTTACCAAGGTTGAATCTAATGTTTTTATGGAAGATTAAGTTTGTATGATTCACCCCCTCCTCTCATCTTGTTGACTATTGGATCTATACTTACATTCAGTATCAGAACTATCAACCAAATGGGTGTTTAGAAACAAAATGGATGAAACCAGTCAACTAGTAAGAAACAAAGCAAGGTTAGTCTGCAAAGGGTATGCTCGGGAAGAAGGTTTGGATTATGGACAAACCTTTGCACCAGTGGTCGAGCTGGAAGGGGTCAAAATATTGCTTGCTTATGCTACTTGCAAGAAGTTCAATGTTTACCGAATGGATGTCAAATTGGCATTCTTGAATGTTATTTTAGGGGAAGAAGTGTACATTGACCAACCAAAAGGATTTGTATCAGAAGATGGAAGAGACATGGTATGCCATTTGAAGAAGGCTCTGTATGGGCTGAAACAAGCACCAAGAGCTTGGTATGAGAGGCTAAACTCATATCTGATGAGTATAGGGTTCATGAGAACCAGTGACAACAACAACAACTTGTATTTGAAAATCGAAGAAAAAGAAAAACATCAGATTGCAGAGATTTTTGTAGATGACATCATCTTTGGGGGAGATGATGAGATGAGCAAAGGTTTTGCAGATGAAATGAAGTGAGAATTTGAAATATCCATGATCAATGAAATTAAATTCTTCATCGGTTTGCAAGTATCTCAGCTAAAGAATGGTATATTTATTAGCCAAACCAAGTACATAAGGGAAATATTGAAGACTTTTGGAATGGAAGATTCCAAACCTATTGGAACTCCAATGGTTACAGGTTGCAAGCTCTCCAAAAATAATGAGGCTAATGAAGTAAATGAGACACTTTATCAATCCATGATTGGTAAGTTGCAGTGTGCAGTACACAGTAGACCTGATATAGCACAAGCAGTTGGCTTGGTTACTAGATTTACTACAAATCCAAAAGAGACTCATATGGTGGCGGTTAAGAGAATATTTAGATACCTTAAGGGGATTGATGTGTATGGTCTCTAGTATCCACATAAGGGAGATTTCAACTTAAGTGTCTTCACTGATGTAGATTGGGTAGAGAACATTGATGACAGAAAGAGCACTAGTGGAGTGCATTCTTTCTTGGAGACATGATTGTGTCATGGATAAGTAAGAAAAAGAATTGCATCTCTCAATCCACAACTAAGGCAGAGTATGTGGTTGTTGCAATCAATTGTACACAAGTAGTATGGATCAAGAAGAAATTGGAAGGTATCTAAGAAAAGGCGACTGAACCTGTGGTGATACATTGTGACAATACAAGTGCCATCAACATATCAAAAAATCTGGTAATGCACTCTAAAACCAAGCATATTGCAATAAAATATCATTATCTTAGGGAACAAGTGTAGGACAAAGAAGTTAGACTGGAATATGTGTCCACCAAGGAATAGGTTGCAGACAAATTCACCAAGCCGCTACCTAAGGATACTTTTGAGTATCTTAGAGGTAAGCTAGGGGTAATTCTCTTGCATACTCTAAGGTGAGTAAAGATTGAAACAACATCAATCCATCATGATTTTACTAAAAAATATATGTATTTGGATTGATGATTATGGACTCCTACTGTTAGGGGGAGCAGTCAATGTAGTTTGTGAAATAGGGTGTCTAGACTACACCTTTGGCATTGTTGTCAAAGGGGGAGAAGTTTGAATATTGATGATGTAACTTGGCAAAAGATGAAGACAGATATGACAAAGAAGTCAAAATTAATATAAATGGAAGCCAACTGAAAGGGGGAGTAAGATCATTACTCAAAGGTTGAATGGTTCAATAGAAGAAAAAGTGAGTAATTGCTAAAGAGGAGTCAAAAGTGTTGCCATCAATTCCAAAGGGGGAGATTGTTGGCATTGTGATTGTCATTGATGTCAACTGGTATAGGATGGTTACCGGTGTAAGAGATATTTGTGTAGTATTGTTATTGTTGCATACCTAATGAGATGTCTTTGATATTCACCGGTAAGTGAGGAAATGTTTTTTATCACAAAGACCTTTGGAGTCACCAGTACACAAGTTAGTGTTGACTTGTGCAAGGACTACAGACCAGTAAGTGATATGGTGGCAGTGCATTGTTTCCAACTGACAAGTGAGTTAGTGTAGAAGTGTCAACTGACAACTGGTATGATGTAGGATGTTTGGATAAGAAAAAATAGGACTCCCATCGGATAAAGGAGTCACCATATGAAGTAGTTGACATGATTATGCGGTCACAAGAGGACTCAGATTGAAGTTTAGTAGTCTTATGCAAACCGGATCCTCATTGGCAAATAGGAAAAGAGGCTTGATGGAAGTATTGCAAACCGGTAGCAAAGGATGAACTGGTAGTGAAGAGTGCAGTGGTATACCAGTAGGCCGGTGAAACAGAAGGAAGATAGGTGGTCACCGTAAATATAGGAGCCGTGATTGGTAACAAAGTTGCAATGGCAAAAGGTGAGTTGGTTAGTTTGTGATAACGCCAAACTAAAGGTTAGTGAAGTCAACTTCAATCATCATGCAATTAAGCCATGATTTCTTGCGTATATTCTGGTTCACATTTAAATGACTGAACTTGACCCAAAAGTTGCTATATTTAGGGGATGCGGTGGCAAATTTGGATGAATAGTTCGTGGAATTGTTGCAGGGCGCATAGAGAAAGAACAAGAAGATTTGAATTTGAAATCTACTGAGATTTTTGATTGCATGGATTAAGGAAACACCTGAAGGTGACAACAGAGGGAGTATAAAGTGTTTTGAGTTCATGCAAAACATTTTTGATCAAAAAATTTGCAAAGTGCAAATCCTGTGAGAGGTGATCCAACATGCAGAGTGAAGAGTGAGGAAGTGCTAAGTGATCTAGCAGAGAAAAGTGTGTGTGAAGTAGATTGGCAGAGTGCAGAGCCAAGGGTATGAGCAGAGGACCGATAGAGTGTAGAGCCAAGGGTATGAGAAGAGAATCAATGTAGTGCAGAGTAGACACAACCGGATTAGATAGAGTATGAGATTCATTGTGATCTGATCAAGCTATCAGTAGCTATTCTAGTAGACCAACTTCATGTTGCTTTCTAGCCATTGCAACTCAAAATCCCTTAACCAAGTGGACTTTAATATGTCCATTTGTAATATCCCTTAACTAGGTGACATCTTAATTGATGATCCCAAGTCCTTTAACAAGGCTACCTCTAACATGGTAAAGGAATTAACAGGCCTTAAAGAAAATCCCTTAACCGAGTGGCACCTAACAGTGTATTTGTAATCTCTTAACATGGATGGCTCCTCATCGGGCATACTTCAAAAGAGTGCAGATTTTGCGAGTTTCTACTCACACTATGGTTTTCTCCCATTTGGGTTTCCACGAGATAAATCTTGGTGTTCTTGTGTGAATGGTCATGTGTGTGCATGTAGTTTATTAATTCTTCTTATTTTGTTAAGTATTAAGTTTGAATAGAAAACTTGATTAAGGTTAAATCTGATATAATTGGTAAAGTGTTGATTCACCCCTCCCCTCTCAGCACTGGTTGGGACTAATACATATCATCAAGTTTATCAGAGAACTCATCAACTTCTTTACAACTAGGGTTTCTAGTTTTAATGCTCTTCCACAATCTGAACAATCCACTATCAACTCCATCAAAGTAAAAATCAAAAGATCTTCTATGATTATGTTTCTCTCCAGATGCACTCTAAAAAATGAGATTGTAAAGCACCTTATTCTTTGCCTTTTTATCATATAGTTTGAACATACCCTAATCACTGTTCAACTCTAAAACTTGATACTGACTTACATATCACATTCAATTTACCAGTTTGAAATGTAACCAATTCAAAATAAACTTCTTAACAACATATTGCATCAAAACATGTAGATTTGACTTACTACACACCATTCAAGGGGTCCAGAAATGGATCTGACAATATGTTCCCCATAAGCTTCATCATAGCTTAGTTTACCGGTGAAGGATTCTCCACACTAGGTGAAGAATTGAAGTCTTCATATGGTATCTCTTCACTTTTCTTCTTCCATATCTTGTTCATCTTGCTTCTAGTTTCTTCAACATCAACCTTCTTCTTCCCATTCTGATCAATAGATTGATTAACCAGTTTGTTTAATCTAGCTCTACAAAACTTTGCAAGGTGTCCCAGTTTGTGACAATTGATACTTGTCATTCAAATGCCCTCCAGGCACCAGCATTGCCTCTATCAGTTCTTCTTTGGAAATTCATAGCAACATATCCATAGCTATGACAGATTGAACAACTCACATTCCATCTATTCTCCATTCATATGAACTAGATGGGTTCACATAAGGTCTCTACCAAGTAGGGTTCCTCCAGTCATTGTAAGATCTTTGCCAAGTAGGGTTTCTCCAGTTATTATAAGATCTCTGCCAATCACCATTAGACCTCTGGCCCATGTAAGATCTCTGATTGTTTACTCTTGACCTAAACTCAATAGCTCTATGCCCATACTTGATGCAATTGAAGCAATATCCATTAATTTTTTTAGGCTTATATCCTTTATATGCATTAGATCTATATCCATCAAGAGTAGTGGATCTACTTCTACAAACATTAGCAGTATGATCTACCTTATGACAGTTAAAACATACTGGTTTGTCAGTTTTCTTATTGATGTTCATCTTTTTGGTCTTTGGTGCAGATTTGTCTTTATGCTCCGTGTCCTTGGTACTATATGGCTCTCCTTGTTCAAAGGTTGTGAATCCCAAGCCATGTATATCTCCATTATTCCTTTGTGACTGAATCTGCTCATCAAACATAGCAGTGCTCTTGTTGAATTTAGCTAGTATCTCATTAGCATCAATCGGCTCCTTGGTATGTTCCTCATTCTTCTTTGTAAGACTTTCTCTGAGAGGCATAGCCCTGTCTAAATAAGCTTGTATTTCCTCTTTTTCCTCTTTTTCTTCATGAAGTTGTGCATGCAAGGTACTCATATCTCAGTTTAGCTTTAAGATCTCATGATCCTTATCTTTTATTATGTCTTCAGTTGTCCTTCTGGCTTCCAACTCTTGACTCATCCTTATGGTAGGGGATTCCAGCTCTCTCCTCAGATTTGTCTTATCATCATTCAGCTTATCCACCTCATTAACTAAGGCATCAATGTTTGCTTCATCAGATGAATTGCTTTTAGTGAATTCCATCAACTCCTCAACCAACTCTCTTCTCTTAGCTAATGAAGCTTTGTATTTGACCTTTTGTTTCACCATAGGCTTCTTTAGATTATGTAAGCCTGTTTGAAAGATCTCATTTACTCATTGAACCTTCCCCTGTGTGATCCTTAAGGATCTTTACCTCAATGATTAAGCTTCTACACAAAAGAGGACTTTCAGCTCTAATCCTAATTGTTATTGCGAGGATCCAGTTACTAAGAGGAGGGTGAGTCAATAATATCAATAAACTGCAATCCTTCACTAATCTGAAAACACTTCTCAAAAATAGTTCATAACCAGTACCAGTAACTACTCAATCAATCACTTAAAGAAGATTAACCAAACTACTCATTCATGTGTTCATCACCATGTAAGCAATGTAAACATATCGAATTTACACATAAATAAATCAACCACCATATGAACAGAGAGATTTTTCATGTGGAAACCCAAATGGGAAAAACCACGGTGGGAATTGGTAACCACAAAATTTTCACTCTTTCGGAATGTGCCTTGTTAATAGGCTTGATAAATACTAAGAGGGGGGATGAATTAGTATACCCAAAAACCTTACCATACACTTAAGTAGCTTTACTATAGACCAATATATCCCTTTAAGTAGTAAACCGGATAATACACAAACAAGCCAAATAGAAAATAAAACATTCACCCACAATAACACAATCACCATAACACAAGATATTTTGACGTGGAAACCCAAATGGGAAAAACCACAGTGATTAAAACTCACAAGTCTACTATCTACAGAATAGCAACCAGACCAGTTAAGGCCCTACAATGTTCTTCACCAGAACAGTTCATGTTAGGAATCGCAATCTCTATTAGGAGATAAGTCCTATTAAAGACTACCCTTCTAAAGGATTTTAGATCCACAACTGTGAACCACCTTGTTAGAGGATTTAGAATAGGCTTAACTGATCCTACCCGGTAAAGGGTTTCTGACTTGTTAAAGAGATTAGTAATCAACAAGTAAGTGATCTACAAAGTAGCACAAAATGCTTAGTTAGATCCTTGATTGCACTCTGTTAATGCATTGTAGCATTAATTCAGTCTTCTGTCCTTCATACGTTCAATCTCTATCGCAAGATACTTTTTGCAAAAACCTAATCTTCTTACACAACACTATCAAAACTCTAGACATGATGTCCTCATATAGGAATCTAATTTCATGTTGGTCCAATGAGATTAGATTACAATTTCCTAGGTATAGTGCATCTAGACACAATTTATAACATGACACAGAATCACCACATCGGTGTCTGTGGATGATAACTCATCACACTTTACAAGTTTGTCGGTTAACAAAACAAAGTATACTGATTACCGGTTTACAAACAAAGTTTGGTAAACTGGAACATAGTGTTCCGATCTTAAAAAGATTGGTTGTCGCTTGGGGTCCTCATACCACTTGAGGTCCTTGGTCATGCTTTGACTGGTAAGCTCCTTCTCCAAACACCAATAGTCTTCTACAAATAAAGACTATGCATACATTGGCATATAATACCAATTTGAACAATACATCACATACTACCGATTGAGAATAACTCAATAAGTGTGTGTCCATCAATGACAATCACAACTAAGTACAAACATCATCAAAATGCCAACAATCTCCCCCTTTGGCATTGATGGCAACACTTAGGAAAATTTGACATCTAAGTTCTTACAAAACAAAAATGATGCCATAATCAAAATTAGTCCCCCTAAGCATATACACTACTCCCTTTGCCAAATTTACAAGCAAGTACTACTTCCATTTGCATAAAATTTTCATTCAATACCCCTTTGCCAACAATGACAAAGTAATGCAAACATGTCATAGAGATTTACCAAAATCATATTGCATAACATGAAAATAGAGTATATGTTTATGACAATAATGAGTAAAACTTTTCAAAAATGAATTTAAAGTTTTTCAGAAATTCCTTCATGTCTGTAGACCAAGTATCTAGGAGTGAGGTAGCAATTTCATTGTGAGTGTTCATCTGGAATGCTAACTCCTCCATGGCCTCAATAGTGCCCAATTCCTGAGTGACAATAATGGCTTCCATGTTGAGAAAGTACTTCTGAAAAATCTGCAACTTAGGTAACAAAAGCAACTGGAGCTCCTACAAATTTTGAGTCCGTTTGCAGATCTCTAAATCAATCATGGCAATCTGTTGCCTGTGAGTCTGTACAGTCTACCCATACACTATGAGAGAATCATATGGTGCTTTGAAGGTCTCTATATACTGCTTTAATTCTGATTGGAGTTGACGTTTCTTCTTCATAGAATCATCACAGAATAGATTGGGCTAGCAGATTTTGCTCAAAATTTTATGTCCTTCAGCCATTGCCAGACTGATGTCATCTCTCTGATGGATCGGCTTGTCTCTGTCTACGTTAAATTGCTTCACC